>NC_067428.1:32942007-33252007 GCF_009764475.1 Pristis pectinata | reverse complement strand
GTTCGTGAAGTGTTTGACTAGTACAAAACAACATGTTTAGTTATTGGTAGCCTCCAGAAGATCAAAATAATTTCTGATATTGCTGATTGAGATCACCCTGTCATCCTTTATATTTGTTGGGCTACAACAAAATGGATGGATAATAGATTAAGCGAATCATGAAAGGGTAGTTTGATTTCTTACTTGGAAGAATTAAGATTTCATACATTTCTGTATTAATTTAAAATGTGGGCTGAGGTGACATAAACAATTACAGGCAATATGTAAATCAACTCCCTCAACCACTTTGAACCATTATTTGGAACTAAATTGTACAAAGTATGTCCATTATTCTCACACTGTTGTGGTGTTCCCGAGAAATTAATTTGCCCAGAAGTATTATTTGTTCACAGTCCTTTGTATGTTCTTGTACCACCTTTTGGTATCCTTTGACATTTCATCAGCACATTTTTGCCCCTGTTCCCAAAAATTACCTCCAGAAGCAAACTAGTTAGAACATAGGAATAGAAATAAATAGAAGAAGGAGTTGTCCATCTGTCTTGTTAGGTCTTCTCCAGCATTCATCAAGATCATGGCTATCTTCTTCCTCTGTTCCAATACCCCTTCATTCCCATAATGTGCAGAAATGTATTGATCTCTGTTTTGAATGATCACAATGACTGAGGTTCCACTGCCTCCATGGTAGAGAATTTCAAAATTTCATCATGAGTGAAAACATTTTTTGTTTTCTCTTTTGTCAGTGGCCTAGCCCTTATTTTCACACTGTGCTGCCTGGTCCTAGACTCCTCAGTCAAGGGAACATCCTCTCTGTATATAACCTGTCAAGCTTTTTAAAATTTTTTTCTAAGTTTTGATGAGATCTTCTCTCCTTTTTTTGAACTCTGAATACAGTGCCAATCTTCTTAATCTCTCCTCATGTGACAAACTTGCCATCCCTGGAACCAAACTAATGAATCTCCACTGCACTTCCTTCCTGACAAGGTAAGGAGACCAAAACAGTGCACAGTGCTTCAGATGTGTTCTGACCAAGGCCCTGTACATTTGCAATGAGACCCATTTACTCCTGTAATCAAATTCTCTTGTTACGAAGTTCAATGCAAATGATTTCGTAGTGTTGGTAGCAGGTGTTTGGATTCGTAATGGGTGTTGAAGATGCTGGAAGTCAGTTGTTATGCATTCTGCACTAAAGGAGTGTCATAAGACTGGAGGAAAAATTGACTTAGGAAAAAGTGATGGATTCTGTAGACAGTAATCTACCTAATTCAAGCTTTATAGTACCATTACTGCCACAGGAAATTCTGTTTGCTGAGGTCTGGCTGTGAGAGCTAAATTTGCTTATCAATGGCCTGGGATGGATTAGGGGAAATTTCTCCAGTTTGGGATAAGTGTTGGGATCATTAAGAGGGAGGTTGGGAATGGCAATCTCTAGGGAGAGCTCTCATATTTCTGACTGAGCAGGGACTCTTTGTGATGTGGCAGAAAACTGAAGCACCTGGGGGAAATCCAAACGATCATTGGGAGAATGTGCAAACTCCACCTGTGATAACACTGGAGGTCCGGATTGAGGCCACAGCACTGGAGCTGTGAGGCAGCAGCGCTATCCACAGTGTAACTGTGCCACCCAATGTTGGGGTGGTATATTACTTCAAGAACCTATCTGACATGGGTACCCTGGACCCTGTTCAGGCAAAGCCATTCCAAGTAATGCTGAAGCAGGTACACAGGTACTTGAAGCCAGCTTCTGCAGTAGCCCACAATGTCTGCCGGCCTTGCAGGTAACATCCAAAATCTCTTAAGTGGTGACCAGGTGTGCCGGTGCATGTCCATATCCTTCTGCGTGATTATGAATCTGGCACACAGAGGATTTGGAAACACCATTGTGGATGTGATGGAATTCTCTGCAAATCCACAATTTTGTTTTGAGAATGATTTTTCACAAAACTATGTTCCAGTGTCATCTTGCCACATTGATTTCACTATCAGAGGTAGCATAAGAAAACGTGAATACTTTTGCAGTGTCATTTACTTTACTAAAGTCATACAGTCTTGATGCAAATAATAATTAGGAGATCAATATTCATTACCTGATTGAGAGAACTTTGCAGCTGGAGAATGCGTTTTTGATCTTGCTGCTTCTAAACAGTTTGTTCAGCTGTAGGAAAGCAACAGTCGGGGTTTTAGATGAAAAAAATCACAAATAATTAATTAATTATGTCAATCATTAATTTCCCAACTGACCTGGAGAGTAACAATACTTGCTGCAGATCTGTACAATGCCGAATTGGGATTTAGTAAATTTGCTGTTGAGGCCAAGCTAGTTATAACGAAGGTCACATTAAAATCAAAGGGATTTCTGGTCTGAATTGGTGGCACTGTTGAGAAGAAAAACGAGAAAAATAACCAAACTGAGCATAAATAATTTCTGTTGCTGATTCATTTATATTCTGTAGAATTAATGTAGGTTAACCAGGAAGGTAGAAAGCATACACTGGGACAGGTTATATGGAGAGGAGCATTCAACATTGTTGACATCCAACTACCTATGTAATTAGAACTGGAACTGCCCCAATCAGAGAACATCAAATTGGCAGCATCCTGTTGTAGAAGGTTCTCCTTATCTCATTGAGCTTTTCACTATTTTGTGGTTTCATGTATTTTGTTTAAACTTGGATTTCGGCTCTAATATCTGCTATCTGCCACCTTTGTTCTAGCTACTCACAGATGTAAAGTTAGCCGATTAATGGTACCTGACGTAAAGTGGACAGGATGACATAGCACATATAGGATTTCTGAAGCTTTCATATAATTTAACTTCCAACAAGTTCCTCAGTTTTCAAAAGAGAATAATAATGATGCACCACTTGTAAATCTAATACATTAGGTACTCAGTTGGAAAGGACTGGGAAAGTGGCAGTGGCGTTGTGTGTGTGATTCACACTCAACCAGTGAGCCAAGTGCAGGAGCTGTACAAATTTCCTCCTGCCTTCTAATTATCCTTTCATCCAGTACTGACCGACTGTTGGTCTCCTTTGCACAAAGACTTGGACCTAACACTGCAAAAACTCCAATGACCTCTTGAGTTGACACAGACACCTAGTGCACACTTTTACCGTCACTGCATCACTAATGAGGCTAAATGAGCTCAGTGAGACTTTAATAAAGAATATTCAGTGTTGTTACCCACTGCAAAAAAAAAGGAAATACGAGGAAACAGAAACTGTACTCACCAGCTGAAGGTGTTGATTCATGGTAACCTGAAAAATAGATAGGCAATAAGTCATTATATGCATTAACATCAATTGTTCTTATGAAATTCTCAATTTGATCTTACTGATGAAATTAAACAAAACAGAATATTCCTACACATGATAAATACCATTCACATAGAGGCTGCTATTGTCCAGTGAATACATTCCGAAGGAGGAGATGCTATTTGTCTTGGCTGTGAACACACGGTACACGGTAACCCTGTTAACTTCCTGAGGATCAGAATCATTTCCGAAAGTGCAGTTTGCATTCACTCTAGTGTCCTGTATATTGTCTAGGCTGTGAAATAGATGGAAAAACAATCAATTATATCAAGAATTGTTATTTTGAAATCCTCCTCAGATCTTCCCATAAAATAACATAACCCAACATAAAATGTTGGGCTGAAATTCCCAAAACTGGTACTGCAACTATGTGTGTGCTCCATCTGCGTCAGTGAACTGATTTGAATGGGTGTAATTGTGTCAGGAGAGAACAAAGTCAAACAAAGAAAAGTTAGTAAAGTGTTTGAGAAGTAAAAAACGTGTTTAGTTTCTGTTAACCCCTGGAGGATCAAAATCATTTCTCAAAGTGTTGTTTGAGAGCACTTTGGCATCCTTAGTATCTGCAGGGCTGTATTAAAGTAGATGGATAGTAGAGTAAGTGAATCATGAAATAATATTTTGATTTCTTATTTGGAAAATTTAATATATCATCTATTTCACTGCCTAATTTTAAAATGTTAGTGTTGACGTTAGCAGTTATAGTAACATGTTTGTCAATTTGTGAATTAGTTTGGATGATTATTTGGAATAAAATCATGCTAAGTCCAATATATTCAAACTGTTGTAGTGTTTCTGAGAAATTAAGTTGTCCTGAAGTATTTGTTTAAGGTAACATGATGGAGGTCTGAAGGGAGAGCTATGATGATGGGGAAGTATATTACATGGAGGATCTAGCTGAGATGAATTCCCAACACCACTCCCAATGGCCTGGAGCCTAATCAAGTAACTTTTTTTAGTACTCATGGCCAACTTCTGCTTGACTACATAGAACGTAGAACAGTACAGCACAGAAACAGTCCCTTCGGCCCATGATGTTGTGCCGAACTAATTAAACTAGTAACTCAAGCCTCACCAAACGAATCCTTTCTGCCTACACAATGTCCATATCCCTCCATTCTCTGCACATGTGCCTGTCTAAGAACCTCTGAAACACTTCTATCGTATCTGCCTCCACTACCAGCCCTGGCAGCGCATTCCAGGCACCCACCACTCTCTGAGTAGACGAGTGCCTGAGAGCAATGCAGATGTGATACACAGTTTTGCTTCTGGCACGTGGAAGATTTTGAAACACCACTGTGGATATTGTGGAACTCTCCACAAATCCAGGATCCTGCTTTCAGAATGATTTTTCGCTAAAATGAGTCCCTTTGAGATATCTCAACATTGATTTTTATATTATCATTTTCACAGGTAAAATGCAAACGCTTTGGCAGTGTCATGTACTTTACTAAAGTCACGCACAATGTTGAAGCAATTACTAATCAGGATGATTATTAATATTTCTTACCTAAATGAGAGAACTTTGCAGCTGGTGAATGTTTTGTTGATATTGCTGCTGCTAAACAGTTTGTTGAGCTGTAGGAAAGCAAGAGTTAGATTTATAGATAAAAGAAATCACAAGTAATTAATTAATTGCATCAATCATGAATTGTCCAACTGACCTGGAAGGCAACAATACTTGCTGCAGATTTGTACAATGGTGAATTGGGATCTTGTAAGGTTGCTGTTGAGGCCAAGTTAGTTATACTGAAGGTCACATTAAAATCAAAGGGATTCTGAATTGGTGCCACTGCTGTTGACAAAAATAAAAAAAATGTGAAAAATTCCTGTTGTTGAATCATTTGGATCCTGCAGACTGAGGGTAGGTTAACCAGCAATATGGAAATCACAGACTGGGAGCAGGTTTAATGGAAAGCAGTATTCAAAGTTAGTGGTGTTGACTGGTCACACCTCACACTCTTTCTATTGTCATATACTTTCCAACACTGCATCTCTACTAAGGAGGCTGCACTTGACAATATTTAGTGTGTCTTTAGTAAATAATATTCACTGTTGTCACCTAGTCAAATGAAAACAAATGTTACATGAACATAGAAACAGCAACTGTACTCACTGGTTGTAGGTGTAGATTCATGGTAATCTGAAACAAATGAGAAAAGCATCATGTAAAACGTGGCAAGTTATTGAGGATTATAATTGATTACTTTCATGAAATGTTCTCAATTTAGTCAGATTGATATAACTGAATGAAGCAAAACAGAATATTCCTATAAATGATGAATACCATTCACATAGAGGCTGCTATTGTCCAGTGTATATGTTCCAAAGGAGGAGATGCCCTTCGTCTTGTCTCTGAACACACGGTACACGGTAACCCTGTTAACTTCCTGAGGATCAGAGTCGTTTCTGAAAGTGCAGTTTGCATGCACCCTGGTGTCCTGTATATTTGCTGGGCTGTGGAATAGATAGAGAGACAATCAATTATAACAAGAATTATTCATTTGAAATCCTCCTTAGATATTCCCATATGCTACACTGCGATAACATAAAGTGTTGGAGCTGAAATTCTCCAAACTGGTACTGCAACTATGTGTGTGCTCCATCTGTGTCAGTGAGCTGATTGAACGGGTGTAATTGTGTCAGGAGAGAACAAAGTCAAACAAAGGACAGTTAGTAAAGTGTTTGAGAAGTACAAAACATGTTTTGTTACTTTTTAGCTTTGGAGGATCAAAATCATTTCTGAAAGTGCTGTTTGATAGTCTCAGTATTCGCAGGGCTGTATTAAAATAGATGGATATAGATTAAGCAATTTATGAAACTATATTTTGATTTCTTATTTGGAAGATTTAAGATATCATTCACTTCTCTGCATAAATATAAAATGTTGGGGATGAGATAACTCAGACAGTTACAGGTAATATGTATGTCAAAGCCATAAACTATCTTGGATTATTATTTGGAGTTAAATTTGCAAAGTAATCACAGTATGTTCAAAGTGTTGTAGTGTTTCTGTGAAATTAAATTGTCCTGAAGTATTATTTGTTCATAGTAACATGATGGAAGTCTGAAGGGAGAGTTATGATGATGGGGAAGTATATTACTTAGCAGATCTAGCTGAAGTGAGTTCCCGCCACCATCCTCGATGGCAATTCCTCTCCAGATAGCACTGTAGCAGGTCTTTAAAGTACTTAAGGCCAACTTCTGCATGAGTAGACTACAATGCATATGGGCTATGGAGATGTGATGCAAAACCTGAAAGTGATGTCCACATGTGTGATTCATGCCTGCAGATGTGCCAAAGCATGTCCATGCCCTTCTGCACGACTATGCGCCTGGTACATTGAAGATTTGGAAACACCATTGTGGATATTATGGAGCTGTCCATTCATTTCATAATTTTGCTTTTAGAATGATTTTACACAAAAACAGGTTCCTTTGTGATATATCCACATTGTTTTTACTGCAGAGTTATCACAGATGAATGTGAATGCTTTAGCAGTGCCATGTACTTTTACTAAAGTCACACAATGTTGAAACAAATAGGTATCAGGATGATGATCAATGTTCCTTACCTGAAAGAAAGAACTTTACAGCTGGAGAATGTTTTTTCAAACTTGCTGCTGCTAAACAGTTTGTTCATCTGGAGGACAGCAAGAGTTGGAGTTTTAGATATACGAAATCACAAGTAATTAATTAATTGCATCAATCACGAATTGTCCAACTGACCTGGAAGGCAACAATACTTGCTGCAGATTTGTACAATGGTGAATTGGGATCTTGCAAAGTTGCTGTTGAGGCCAAGTTCGTTACAGTGAAGGTCACATTAAAATCAAAGGGATTTGTGGGCTGAATTGGTGCCACTGCTGTGAAGAAAAATGAGAAAAGAAACATTAAACTGGGATAAAAAAAATTCTTGCTGCATCTTCCCTTAGACTAAAGATAGGTTAAGCAGGAATGTTAAAAGGGCAGCGGAAAAATTTCTGCAGTTGTTAGTGGGACCAGATGTGATGCAAAAGAGCATAAACAATGTTGGCATCCAACCAGTTTGTCCATTGGATTTGTCAATGGGATTGGAACTGCCCTAACCAAAGGACATGGAACTGACTGCATTGTGTTGTGGGAAAGTGCGTGCTTGGAGCTGCATTGGACACTTGTACATTTTACCAAATTTAGGTTATGGCTCTTTTTTTCTGATATCTGCTACTTAAGAATATGTACTTGTCCATCGTCAGTCCATTAACACACTTGATATACAGGGGACTGGGAGACAGTAACAACAGAGTTCCTGAAGAGGATAATAATGAAGAATGGCTCTAAATCCAACACTTTAGGTGCTCAATTAGATGGGACCTGAAAGCAGGTGATGCCTTTTGGTGTCTGATTCGCCCTGTAGCCCATCAGCCAAGCGCAGGAACTGCATGAATTTCTTGCGGTCTCTAAATTTTCATAATTTCACTGTTCAGTCATTAATGACCAACTGTTAATCCCCTAGCCAAGGCACATCCTAAAATCCCAGACACAACACTGCAAAAGTTTCAATGACCTCTTGAGTGGTCACAGATACTCAGTACTTCTTCAGCTCAGCACGCCACTGTGCTCATGGACCGCTCAATATGTCACACACTCATGAATCACATGTTAATCTGCCAAACAGCATATAAGCAGACCATAAATGAATCACTGTTCTAACTCTCATCCATTCCCAGAGATTGCACACAGAGCATGCTGTCCAGCCTCATCAGACACATCACCCAAACACATTGCATAAAACACATCCTGCACAAAAACATCCGTTCTTTTCTCTCTGTATTTTGCAGTAGAAGTTGGTGCTTAACCAGTGCAAGCTGCAACAAACTCTCAAGTGACATGGATGTTGGCAACAATGCACCTTCCTGGAGGGATCAATAATGGGCAATTTCTTTTTCTTTTTTCCCATTTTCTTTGGAGCAGACTCGATGGGCTGAATGGCCTACTTCTGCTCCCTTGTCTTGTAATCTTGTGAACTTTGGGTGGACCATGATGGAATGTATGGTGGTGCTGAAACCCTTGATGGTGATGGGATGGTCACATCTCATCCACTTTCCATTGTCACAACTTGCCATCATTGCATCATTACTAAGGAGGCTGCAATTCCCAACAACTCCTGAATATTCCATATACAATATTCCATTGAAAGGAAATAGAGGAAAATTTAGAAGAAATGTACTCACTGGTTGAAGGTGCTGATTCATGGTAACCTGAAAAATCAAAAAGAAAAATGTGTAAGATGGAATGTCATCTCCATATAATTGAATAAAATTGAATGTTTTTATACAATTTAATGAATTTGTTTTATCATTTATGTAAAAAAACATAATATTTCTTTCAGTGATAAATACCATTCACAAAGAGGCTGTTAGTGTCCAGTGAATATGTTCCTAATGAGGAGATGCCCTTTGTCTTGTCTCTGAACACACGGTACACAGTAACCTTGTTAATTTCCTGAGGATCAGAATCAGTTCTGAAAGTGCAGTTTGCATGCACTCTGGTGTCCTGTATATTTGCAGAGCTGTTGAATAGATGAAGAGAAAATTAAATAAATGAAGAATTTTTATTTTGAAATCCTCCTCAGCATCATCCAGTACATTCCTTTGCAATAATATCAGGTGTTGGGGCTGAAATTCCCCAAGCTGTTCCTGCGACTTTGTGTGTGCCCCCTCTTCATCAGTGAACTGATGTGAACCAGTGTAATGGTTTCAGTGGGGAACAAAGTCAAACAAAGGACAATTAGTGAAGTGTTTGACAAGTACAAAACAATATGTTTAGTTACTCTTAAATTTCAGTTGAACAAAATTATTTCTGAAAGAGCTGTTTGAGAGCACTCTGGTAGGGCTGTATTAAAATAGATGGATATTAGATTGTGAATCATGAAACAATATTTTGATTTCTTATTTGGATATTATCCATTTCACTGTGTAATTTTAAAATGTTGGGGCTGAGATGATGCAGACATTTACAGGTAAAATGTATGTCAATTCCATGAACTAGTTTGGACCATTATTCGGAAATACATTGTACAAAGTGCGTGGAATGGGCTGCCGGAAATGGTGGTGGAGGTTGACACGATAAGGTCTTTCAAGAGACTGTTAGATCGGTATATGGAGCTGAGTAAAATAGAGGGCTATGGGTAAGCCTAGTAATTTCTAGGGTAGGGACATGTTCGGCACAGCTTTGTGGACCGAAGGGCCTGAATTGTGCTGTAATTGTTCTATGTTCTAAAGTAAATTTAATATGTTCAAACTGTTGTATTGTTTCTGAGAAATTAATGTATCCTGAAGTATTATTTCTTTACAGTAATATTCTGGAGGTCCAATGGGCGGAGCTATGTTGATGGGGTAGTATATTACATACATAGAGGACATATCTAAGCTGAGGTCCCGTCACTGCACTCGATGACTGATGCCTGTTCATCTCTAGCTAAAGCTTAGGCAGAGCTTATAAGCACTCTCCTTGAATGGACCAAAATTCCTGTGGGCTCTGCAGATGTGATGCACAATCTCAAAATGGATTCCAGATGTGTGATTCATGCCTCAGGATGCGCAAATGCATGACCGTGCTCCTCTGCACGATTATGCATCTGGCACAAGGCTGATCTGGAATCACCATTGTGGAACTTACCACAAATCCACAATTTATTTTTACATAAACATAGTGATCTTACCACTTTGATTTTACCATCAGATTTATCATGTGACTGCTTTTGCAGTGCCATGTATTTTTACTGAAGTCACACAATGTCGGAACAAATACTAATCAGGATGATGATCAATGTTCCTTACCGGAAAGAGAGAACTTTACAGCTGGAGAATGCTTTTTTGATTTTGCTGCTGCTAAACAGTTTGTTCATCTGTAGGAAAGCAACAGGGTGGAGTTGTAGATAAAAAAAATCACAAGTAATTAATTATTTGTATCAATCATTAAATTGCCTACTGACCTGGAAGGCAACAATACTTGCTGCAGATTTGTACAGTGGTGAATTGGGATTTTGTAAAGTTGCTGTTGAGGCCAAGTTAGTTATAACAAAGGTCACATTAAAATCAAAAGGATCTGCGGTCTGAGTTGGTGCCACTGCTGTGAAGAAAATTGCAAAAAATTATTAAGCGAATTTAAAGAATTCCTGTTGCTGAATCATTTGTATCCTCCAGAATTAGGGGAGGATAACCAGGAACGTAGAAAGGGCAGCAGAATATTATCTGCTGTTGTTGGACCTCAATGGGACCAATGTAATGGAAAACGGACTTCAATGTTGGTGGCACCCAACAGTTATTGATTGTGTAATTGGGATCAGAACTGCCCTAATCAGAGAACATGGTGTCGGCTGTTTCACATTGTAGAAGAGTGTGAGAGCCAAAGGATTGCAGATGCTGGACTTTAGATGAGAAACACGATGATGCTGGTGGAATACAGCAGGCCAGGCAGCATCCGTGGAGAAAAGCATTTTGGGTCAGGACTCTTCTTCAGGACTGAAGATAGGAAAAGGGGAAGCCCAATATATAGGAGGGAAAAGCAGAGCAGTGATAGGTGGACAAAAGAGGGGAGGTGGAGTGGGCACAAGGTGGTGATAGGTAGATGCAGGTAAGAGATAGTGATAGGTAGGTGTGGGGGAGGAGGGGAGAGCAGGTCCACTGGGGGATGGGTCAAAGGTAAGGAGAGAGAGGTAAAAAAATAGGCTAGGAAAGGGAAGAAGAGAAGAAGCCTGGTGGGGGGTGGGGGTTGTTGGGGGAAAGGGGGGTGGGCATTACCTGAAGTGGGAGAATTCAATATTCATGCCATTAGGCTGCAAGGTTCCAAGACGGAAAATGAGGTGCTGTTCCTCTAGTTTGTGCTTGGAATTCTCCTGGCAGCGGAGGAGGCCGAGGACTGACATATCAGTGATAGTGTGGGAGGGGGAGTTGGTGACTGGCAATGGGGAGATGCAGGTCATGGTTATGGACAGAGAGCAGATGTTCTGCAAAACGGTCACCTAGTCTGCGTTTGATCTCACCAATGTGGAGGAGGCCACACTTGGAGCACCGAATGCAGTAGATGATATTAAGGGAGGTGCAGGTGAATCTCTGTCTCACCTGAAAGGACTGTTTGGGTCCCTGGATGGAGGTGATGGAGGTGGTGTAGGGGCAGGTTTTGCATCTACAGCGGGGGCAGTGGAAAGTCCCCGGTGTGGGAACGGGATGGGTGGGGTGGGGGAAGGAGTGAACTAGGGAGTCGCGGAGAGCGCGGTCCCTGCGAAAGGCAGAAAGGGGTGGGGAGGGGAAGATATGCTTGGTGGTGGGGTCCCATTGGAGATGGCGGAAGTGGCGGAGAATGATGTGTTGTATACGTAGGCTGGTGGGATGACATGTGAGGACAAGGGGGACCCTATCCCTGGGTCTGGGAGGGGTGGAGGTGAGAGCGGAGGTGTGGGAAATGGCAGAGATACAGGTGCGAGCTCTCTGCTGAGTTCTTCCAGCATCATTGTGTAGAAAAGTGTGAGTCTGACACTGTGTTGGAGTCTATTTCCAAATTTGGCTTATGGCTCTTATTTCTGATATCTGCCACTTCTATTTGAGGTATGCATGTGTCTATCATTAATCCATTAACATGCCTGATAAACAGGGGACTGGACGACTTTCTGAAGAGGTTAATAATGACACAACGGCTCTAAATCTGACACTTTAGGTGCTCAATTAGCAGATGAAGCAGACACCAAATGGTATCACCCTGCAGCCCATCAGCCAAGCGCAGGAGCTGTATGACTTTCCTGCTGTTTCCAAATTGTCATCATTTCACCATTCAGCCAGTACTGATCAACTGTTGGTCCCTTTCACACACGTCAAGCCCCATAGACACTGACACAACTCTGCAAAGACTTCAGTGACTTTGCAAGTGGTCACAGACTTTGAATACATTATCAAATGCAGCCACCCATTCACAGCATCACTGGGCTGACACACTGCTCAATGCATTGCACAGTCATCACTCACCTGAAAACCTGTGTCAATTGGCATTGGATCAAACATTTAAACAGCCGACAAATGAATCACTGTTCTAAGTCTCACCCCATTCACCGGATCTGCACAGCCAGCTGTTCTGCTGCAGCAGTCACATCACCCAAACTCTCGCACAAAAACATCCATTTATTTCCCTCTGCTGTTTGCAGTGGAAGATGCTTCAGAACTGGTGCAACATGCAACAAGCACAAGTGACATGGGTGGATGCAGTTTTACACCTTTCTGGAGGAAGTAATGATGGGCAATAGTGGATGGACTCTGATGTGTGCAATGGTTTGGCTAGCAGTAGTGCGGAAACCATCACTGACGATGGGATGGTCACATCTCATCCTCTCTTGTCATACTTTGCCGAAGCTGCATCACTAACAGGAGGCTGCACTTGACAATATTTAGTGAGTCGTTAATAAAGAATATTCACTGTTGTTACAGACTGCAGTAGTAGGAACTAGAGGAAAATGTAGAGATAGAAATGGACTCACTGGTTGATGATGTCAATATCGACTCGTGGTAATCTGAAAAAAATCACAGAAGCGTCATGCATATGATGGAGCATCATCATAAAATACTGGACCAAAATTGAATGATTTTGTTAAATTTTCTCCATTTGATCACATTTATATAGTAGAACAGCAGAATATTTCTTTCAGTGATAAATACCATTCACATAGAGGCTGTTACTGTGCAGTGAATACGTTCCTAATGAGGAGATGCCCTTCGTCTTGTCTCTGAACACACGGTACACAGTAACCCTGTTAACTTCCTGAGGATCAGAATCAGTTCTGAATGTGCAGTCTGCATGCACTTTGGTGTCCTTTATATTTACGGGGCTGTGAAATAGATGGAGAGAAAATTAAGTACATGAGGAATTGTTATTTTGAAATCCTCCTCAGCATCATCCTGTACATTCCTTTGCAATAACATCAGGTGCTGGGGCTGAAATTCCCCAGACTGTTACTGTGACTATGTGTGTGCTCAATCTGCATCAGTGAACTGATCTGAACCCGTGTAATTGTGTCAGTAGAGAACAAAGTCAAACAAAGGATAGTCAAGTGTTTGATAAGTACAAAACAATGTATTTAGTTACTGTTAACTTCTGGATGATCAAAATCATTTCCTAGTATTTGCATGGTTATATTAAAATGAATGGATAGCAGATGAAGTGAATCCTGGCAGGGCCTCGGAGGTGTTGTAGAACAGGGAGAGACCTAAGGGTACAAGTATATAGTTCCCTGAAAGTGGTGACAAAGATAAACAGGTTGTTGAAGAAGGTATATGGCACACTTGCCTTAATCAGTCAGGGCACTGAGCTGGGATATCATTTTACAACTGTACAAGATGTTGGTGAGACCACACATGGAGTATTGCTCGCAGTTCTGTTTGCCTAGCTATAGGTAGGATGGCATCAAGCTGGAAAGGATGCAAAAACGGTTCACAAGGATGTTATTGGGACTGAAGGGCTTGAGTTATGAGGAGAGACTGGATAGACTGGGGCTTTTTTCCCTGGAGCATAGGAGGCTGAAGCGTGACCTTATAGAGGTTTATAAAATCATGAGGAGCATAGATAAGGTGAATGGTCACATTCCTTTTCCCAGAATAGCGGAGTTAAAACTGTAGGTTTGTGAGAGGGGAAAGATTTAAAGGAGACCTGAGAAGCAATGTTTTCACACAGAGAGTGGTGGGTATACGGAACGAGCTGCCAGAGGAAGTGGCTGAAGTGGGTACAATAACAATATTTAAAATACGTTGGACAGGTACATGGATAGGAAAGATTTAGAGTGATTTGGGTCAAACGCAGGCAAATGGGACTGGCTCAGGTAGGCAACTTGGTCGGCATGGATGAGTTGCAGTGAAGGGCCTGAGGGCCTGTTTCTGTGCTGTATAACAATATGACTCTGTGAAACAATATTTAGATTTCTTATTTGCAAGATAAGATTTCTTTATTAGTTGCATGTACATCGAAACACAAAGTGAAATACATCTTTTGCATAGAATGTTCTGGGGGCAGCCCGCAAGTGTCACCACGCTTCCAGCGCCATTATACCAAGCCCACAACTTCCTAACCCGTACATCTTTGGAATGTGGGAGGAAACCAGAGCACCCGGAGGAAACCCACGCAAACTTGGGGAGAACATACAAACTCCTTACAGACAGTGACTGGAATTGAACCCAGGTCGCTGGCGCTGTAATAGCGTTACGCTAACCGCTATATCATCCATTTCTCTGCATAAATCTAACATGTTGCAGTTGACATGACTCACACAGTTATAGGTAATACGTATGTTAATGCCATGAACTAGTTTGGATCATTATTTGGAATTAAATTGTGCAAAGTACAATATATTCAAACTGTTGTACTTTTTTCTGAGAAATTAATGTATCCTGAAGTATTATTTATTTCTGGTAATGTGCTGGAGGTCTGAGGGGGGAAGCTATGATCATTGAGTAGACTAAAATTCCTGAGGGCTGTGCAGATGTTACGCACAATCTCAAAATGTGACCAGATGTGCGATTCATGCCTCAGAATGTGCCAATGCATGATCATGTTCTTCTGCATGATTATCTCAACACTGGTGCCCCACAAGGCTGCGTCCTCAGCCCTCTTCTCTACTCCCTGTACACTCACGACTATGTGGCCAGATTCTGCTCTAACTCCATCTACAAGTTTGCAGATGACACCACTGTTGTAGGCCGTATCTCAAACAGCGATGAGTCAGAGTACAGGAAGGAGATAGAGAGCTTAGTGGAATGTTGTCATGACAACAACCTTTCCCTCAATGTCAACAAAACAAAAGAGCTGGTCATTGACTTCAGGAAAGGGGGCGGTGTACATGCACCTGTCTACATCAATGGTGCCGAGGTTGAGAGGGTTGAGAGCTTCAAGTTCCTGCAAGTGTACATCACCAACAGCCTGTCCTGGTCAAATCACGTAGATGCCACAGCCAAGAAAGCTCACCAGCACCTCTACTTCCTCAGGAGGCTGAAGAAATTTGGTTTGTCCCCCTTGACTCTCAGCAAATTTTACCGATGCACCATAGAAAGCATCTTATCTGGATGTATCACGGCTTGGTACGGCAACTGCTCTGCCCAGGACCGCAAGAAGCTGCAGAGAGTTGTGGACACAGCCCAGCGCATCACGGTCACCAGCCTCCCCTCCTTGGACTCTGTCTATACCTCTCATTGTCTTGGTGTAGCAGCCAGCATAATCAAAGACCCCACCCACCCGGGACATTCTCTCTTCTCTCCTCTTCCATCGGGTAGAAGATACAGGTACCTGAGGGCACGTACCACCAGACTTAAGGACAGCTTCTACCCCACTGTGATAAGACTATTGAACGGTTCCCTTATACAATGAGGTGAACTATGACCTCACGATCTACCTTGTGACCTTGCACCTTATTGCACTGCACTTTCTCTGCAGCTGTGACACTTTACTCTGTACTGTTATTGTTTTTACCTGTACTACATCAATGCACTCTGTCCTAACTCAATGTAACTGCACTGTGTAATGAATTGACCTGTACGATCGGTTTGTAAGACAAGCTTTTCACTGTACCTCGGTACAAGTGACAATAATAAAACCAATACCAATACAAGGATGATAGCTAATCACCATCGCAGACATTGTGGAATTTTCTGCTAATCCATGATTTTCCATTGAGAATGATTTTTCACAAAAAGTTTCTTTGTGATATATCCACATTGTTTATACTATCAGAGTTATCACAGATGAATGTGAATGCTTTAGCAGTGCCATGTACTTTTACTAAAGCCACACAATGTTGAAACAAATAGGTATCAGGATGATGATCAATGTTCCTTACCTGAATGAGAGAACTTTACAGCTGGAGAATGTTTTGTTGATCTTGCTGCTGCTAAACAGTTTGTTCATCTGCACGAAAGCAACAGTTGGAGTTTTAGATAAAACAAACCACAAGTAATTAATTAAATGTATCAATTATTGATTTATCAACTGACCTGGAGAGCAACAATACTTGCTGCAGATTTGTGCAATAGTGAATTGGGATCTTGTAAACTTGCTGTTGGGACCAAGTTAGTTATAGCGAAGGTCACATTAAAATCAAAGGGATTTGTGGTCTGGGTTGGTGCCACCGCTGTGAAGAAAATTGTGAAAAAATATTGTGAGTTTAAAGAATTCCTGTTGCTGAATCATTTGTATCCTCCAGAATTAGAGGATAACCAGGAACGTAGAAAGGGCAGCAGAGTATTATCTGCTGTTGTTGGACCTCAATGGGACCAATGTAATGACAGACTTCAATGTTGGTGGCATCCAACAGTTTTGTTTATTGTGTGTGTAATTGGGATAGGAACCACCCTAATCAGAGAAGATAGAGTTGGCTGTTTCACGTTGTAGAAGAGTGTGAGTCTGACACTGTGTTGGAGTTTATTTCCAAATTTGGCTTATGGCTCTTATTTCTGAAATCTGCCACTTCTGTTTGAGATATGCATGTGTCTATCATCAATCCATTAATGTGCCTGATATAAAGGGGACTGGAAGACTCTGAAGAGGATAACAATGATGCAACAGCTCTAAATCTGATACCTCAGGTGTTCAATTAGATAGGACTGGGTAGCAGGTGACTTGGTGTCTGATTCATCCTGCAGCCCATGAGCCAAGTGCAGGAGCTGTATGAATTTCTTGCTGCCTCCAAACTGTCATCATTTCACCATTCAGCTACTATTGACCAACTAGCAGTAGTGCCGAGACCATTATTATCGATTGGATGGTCAGACCTCATCAAGAAGATTAAGATGCATGGGATCCATGTGGATGGGTGCATGAGTAAATTTACCGATGATACAAAGATTGGTAATGTTGTAGATAGTGTAGAAGGTTGCCAAAGGGTACAGCAGGATATAGATCAGTTGCAGATATGTGCAGAGAAATGGCAGGTTGAGTTTAATCCTGGAAGTGTGAAGTGTTGCACTTTAGGGGATCAAATGTAAAGGGAAAGTACACAGTTAATGCCAGGACCCTTAACATTTCTGATGTACAGAGGGATCTTGGGGTCCACGTCCATAGATCCCTTAAACTGGCCGCACAAGTTGATAGGGCGGTAAAGAAGGCATATGGCATGCTTGCCTTTATTAGTCAAGGCACTGAGTTCAAGAGTCAGGAAGTTATGTTGCAGCTTTATAAAACTCTGGTTAGGCCGCATCTGGAGTACTGCATTCAGTTCTGGTCGCCCCAAGATAGGAAGGGTGTGGAGGCTTTGGAGACAGTGCAGAAGAGGTTTACCAGGATGCTGCCTAGATTAGAGGGCATGTGTTATAAGCAGAGGTTGGACAAACTTGGGTTGTTTTCTCTGGAGCGGAGAAGGCTGAGAGGAGACCTGATAGAAGTTTACAAGATTATGAGAGGCAAAGTGTACAGCTGGTATCTTTTTCCCAGGGTCGAAATGTCTAAGGTGCATTTAAGGTGAGAGGAGGTAAGTTCAAAGGATACGTGCAGGACAAGGTTTTGTTTTACACAGAGAGTGGTGGGTGCCTGGAATATGTTGCCAGGGGTGATGGTGGAGGCAAATATGATAGAGGTATTTAAGAGGCCCTGAAGTGGGCACATGAAATGGAGGGATTTAGACCAGGTGCAGGCAGAATGAATGAGTTTAATTAGGGGTCACTAGCTTAATTAGTTCAATACAACATCATGGGCTGAATGGCCTGATACTGTACTGTTCCATGTTCAATGTTCCATCTCATCCTCTCTTGTCAAACTTTGCCAACACTGCATCACTAATAGGAGACTACATTTGACAATATTTAGGGAGTTTTTAATAAATGATATTAACTGTTGTTACACACTGTCATAGTAGGAAATAGGGGAAAATGTAGCAATAGAAATGTACTCACTAGTTGATGCTGTTGATATTGATTCATGGTAATCTGCAAAATCACAAAAGCATCATGCATGTAATGGAACGTCATCAGAAAATAGTGGACCAAAATTGATTGATTTTGATAATTTTCCTCCATTTTATCACATTTATGTAATAACACAGCAAAAGAGGAAACTATTCCTTTCAGTGATAAATACCATTCACATAGAGGCTGTTACTGTCCAGTGAATATGGTGCTAAGGAGGTGATGCCGTTGGTCCTGTCTCTGAACGCATGGTACACAGTAACCCTGTTAACTTCCTGAGGGTCCGAGTCATTTCTGAAAGTGCATTTTGCATGCACTCTGGTGCCTGGTACATTTGCTGGGCTGTTGAATAGAAGGCGGGACAATTAAGCACACAGTGTCATGTACTTTTACTAACATCAGACGCAGTGTTGAAGCAATTGCTAATCAGGGTGATTTTCAGGCAATGTTGAAGCAAATACCAATCAGGATCAATATTCCTTACCTGAATGAGAGAACTTTGCAGCTGGTGAATGTTTTGTTGATATTGCTGCTACTAAACAGTTTGTTGAGCTGTAGGAAAGCAAGAGTTGGAGTTTCAGATTAATTAAACTACCGGTAAGCAATTAATGGTATCGATCATTAATTTGTCAAACTGACCTGAGAGCCAATAGAATTTGCTGCAGATATGTACAATTGTGATTTAGGATCTCGTAAATCTGCTGCAGAAGCCAAGTCAGTTGCAATGAAGGTCACATTAAAATCCAGGGTGCTTGTTTGCAGATTTTGAGATGTGGTCTGTATTGGTGATATTGCTGTCAAGGAAAGTGAGAAGAAAATATTTCAGAGTGAACTGAAACATTCAGATTTTCTAAATAATTTGCAGCACACATCCCAAAGAAAGATTAGCCATGATTGCAGAAATTGCAATGGAAAATTTGCAGCTGCTGTTGTTGGAACTTGTGATGGAAAGGAGTATTCATCCTTAACAAAGCAATGAATAATTGTAGGTTAATTTGCCACTGTGAACTGCCCCTCTGAGTAGTAGGTGAGTTACAGAAGGCCTAGAGCAGCTGAAGAGAATGTGGAGAAACTGCAGGATTAGCGTAAATGTGTGACCGATAGTCAGCACAGATTCGGTTGTCTGAAGGCCCTGTATCTATACTGGATCAGCCCATAACTCCATCAGTCTATGACTTCCTGTCCCAATTACTTCAGTGATTTTGGAATCCTGTACATTTCCCCAAATTTGGTTTCCAGTTCTAATTGGCAGCATTTCGGAGCACCATGATGGAGTGTGTGGCTAACGGTGGTGCTGAAACCATTGATGTTGATGGCGTGGTCACATCTCATCGAACTCCTATTGCCACACACTTGCCATCGCTGCATCACCAATAAGGAGGCTGCATTTGACAATATTTAGCAAGTGTTTAATAAAGAGATTCACTGCTGTTTTCCACTGCAAAGAAAAGGTAACTTTAGTGAAATACAGACACAGAATCGGTACTCACTGGTTGAAGGTGTGGGTTCGTGGTAACCTGAAAAATTTAAAAAGCATCATATATCAGATGAAATATTTTCATTATTTAGGGTAATTATTTCATAAAATCTTTTGCATTTTATCACATTTATGTAATAAAGCAGCAAAAGAGGAAACTATTCCTTTCAGTGATAAATACCATTCACATAGAGGCTGTTACTGTCCAGTGAATATGGTGCTAAGGAGGTGATGCCGTTGGTCCTGTCTCTGAACGCATGGTACACAGTAACCCTGTTAACTTCCTGAGGGTCCGAGTCATTTCTGAAAGTGCAGTTTGCATGCACTCTGATGCCTGGTACATTTGCTGGGCTGTTGAATAGAAGGCGGGACAATTAAGTACACAGTGTCATGTACTTTTACTAACATCAGACGCAGTGTTGAAGCAATTGCTAATCAGGGTGATTTTCAGGCAATGTTGAAGCAAATACCAATCAGGATCAATATTCCTTACCTGAATGAGAGAACTTTGCAGCTGGTGAATGTTTTGTTGATATTGCTGCTACTAAACAGTTTGTTGAGCTGTAGGAAAGCAAGAGTTGGAGTTTCAGATTAACTAAACTACCGGTAAGCAATTAATGGTATCGATCATTAATTTGTCAAACTGACCTGAGAGCCAATAGAATTTGCTGCAGATATGTACAATTGTGAACTGGGATCTTGTAAATCTGCTGCAGAGGCCAAGTCAGTTGCAATGAAGGTCACATTAAAATCCAGGGGACTTGTTTGCAGATTTGGAGATGTGGTCTGTATTGGTGATATTGCTGTCAAGGAAAATGAGAAAAATATTAACTAAGTATGAGAATATTTCCTGTTTCAGAGGCATTTGTATCCCCCACATTGAAGATAGGTTTTCCAAGTATGTGAAAAGTGCTTTCATTGGGCCTTATTGGGTGCAGGTGTGATGTTCAATAGCATTCGACGTTGTTGGCCTCCAATAGTTTTGTCTTTGACATTTGTAACTGAAACTAGAACTGCCTCTTGGACCAAGATGGATTTGGCCACACCATGTTGTAGTCCAAGTTGCTCTTGATTTTGTTGTGTTTCGAATCTTGCCATTTTCCTAAATTTATGTTACATCTCCGATTGACTTATTAAATTTAGAAGGAAGCATTATATACTTCTGCTGCCTCCTAAATTTCATGGTACTCACTGACTTACTCCCACTCAGAACTAAGCTGTTTGGCCCATTGTGTCCTTGCTCGCTCCCAGCAGAGGAATCCCATCATTATCTCCTGTTCTTCCAGTCTCTTCTAGATGCCTGGGGATCCTTTTATATTTCTGCTGTGCTCTAAATTATCTGAATTACCAGGAAAAGATGTACATGGAGAGCTTGACCCATGGAAGTTCGGTGAAACATGGAACCACTGAATTTATCTGAAAGCTGCTTTGAAAGAGGAGATTTATATGAGCAGCATTAATTTATGGTACACCTTGTCATTGTGCATTAACCTGAATCCATGATCCTCGAGGGTGAGTCGCTCCTCTTCATTTTAGTGCTGCTGACTAGTTTAACTTTTTGATACAACCAATGTGAGTGCTTCCTGTCCAAATCTTGAAAGGAATCAGTGGTGGTATTTGAATCAATTTTCCCTGAAATTTCTGACCTTATTAGAATATAGGCATTATTTTACAAAGGTCTGAAATTGTTATTTTGGCATTTTACTTAAAACAAAACATTTTGAACTGATAACCTGGGATATTAATGCACAAACATTCAGCACTTTACATCAAATTAAAAGGAAGAACCAATCTGGTTCGAGCTTTGTTTATATTCCATTTATGTGTCTTTTCATTTGCATTCTCTGTCCACAATAGCCTCTGACCAACTCGGAATATCATCAGAAAGAAAGCTGTGTTTCAAAACAAAAGAACTAGAGAGATATTGCATTTTCTTTGCTAGTGGATTTATCCAAGTAGATTTTTAGCAACAAATCATTAAGTTGAGATGTAAACATTTTTGTAAGTACTACCAAGAAAGTTTGTTTTCAGCAAAAGAATAACTTTGTATGATCAGCATTTACAGAGAGATAATTGTAATAAACAGGCACCCAAGTCCAAAAAGGTCATGTATTATACTGACTGGATGATCCTTTATTCCACTTGCCTTTTGGTAACTGAGATTTCCCTTTCTAAACTTCCTTATAAGGAATATGTATCTGGTTAATGGCTGTAAGAATCCTAGCAAATCCGTGTCTCAGACTGGGCTGCTGTGAAATTATTTGCATGACTAATTCAGTTTTACTCCTTGAGGCAATATTATCTAAAGAGAGGTTGTATGATGGTACTTACTGGTCAAAGCAGCTGACTCATGGTAACCTGAAAAAAATATATATTTGGAAAGCATGACTTAAACTTGTTAAAATGATTTTCAATGAGCTTTAATCAATTATAAGTTTGATGTGAAAAATGTTACCAGAGTCACATACACAGAGCTCATGGGACCAGTGCCACAGCAGAGACAGCAATATAATCAGTGATGACAGATTGCAGGGAAACAAAAATGGCAAAGGTTTGCCAACCCTCTTGTGAGGAAATTTCTCTCTATCTCAGCCTTAAAAGACAGGCGGCAGGCGGGGAGGGACAGGCAGCAGACTGTGGGGGATAGAGAACCCCAAGACCAGGGTGAGAGTGAACTGGAGGAGGACATCACAAGCAAAAGAGTGATTTTGCGACAACATTTCGGGAGAGAGAATACATAAAAATTAAAATGTTAACAGGTAACAGCCTTAGTAAAAATAAATAGACATTTAATTGATATGAATATATACCATCCACAAACAGGCTGTTGTTGTCCAGTGAATATGATCCCAAGGTGGTGATGTCCTCTGTCTTGTTTTGAAATTCATGGTAGATCTGAACTTTATCAACTGGCTGGCCAGAAGCAGGGAGTTTAAAAATACAGATTGCCTCAACTGTACTATTACCGTCACTTGCAGGTCTGTCATGGACAAAGGGCGGGTGGTTACTTTATTTTAAACTTTTCAACCTAATACTCAATAATTGAACACCCATTAATGCTAGAAAGATACGTACATTATTTAAAGGATAGAACACTAAAAATAACCAATAACTATTCAGTAATCAACCTGTTTCTCTCATCTTAGATGCTGCCTGATCTGCTGAGTATTTTCAGCACTTTCTATTTTCTGAATGATTATATTTCTCCAATAAAATTAGATCCCATGATGGGTTGGATCTTGCTGGGCCACTCCACTAGCCTGGAATCACTGCCTGTTACCTCTCCACCTTCTTAATTCCCAGGTCTTGGCCTGAGGAATCCCGGGACTCTCTCAGCCTATTCTAAATGGAACTGGGGTCTCAGGAGACTCAGTGAGAAAGCCCCACCCACAAAACACCTCTGTCAACTGTGACAGCTGGCAAAGTCCTGCCCCTGCTTACAGTCGTCTGTAAATGACTGTGATCCCAAGATGTTCAAAAATAATGAAAACTGGAGAAAATGATTTGTAGAAAAAAATTGTTAAAACATTTAAAAAATGGGAAATGCTCAGCTGAATGCACCTTAAGCATGTAATTAAACTAAATCCAATTTTTTGAAGAAGAAACTTATCTGTTTGAGGTGGCATTTTTCTGGAAGCCCCAACTTAATGTTATTTACATGCCAGCAATTCGAGACAGAAATGTCAGCACAAACCAACAAGATACAAAAGTGTCACTTGAGTGTGTTAATGCAGTTAGAAAATTAACTCATCAGATCGTGGCATGGAAGGTAGAATTTTCTTAATATAACTTGTTATTTAGTATTATTTAATATCTGCATACTGCTTGAGCATTAATATAGGTTTACATTCATGTTAACTTGGAACTTTCAAAGTAATAATTAATGTCTTACCTGAAAGATACAGACCGACACCTCGAGAATGTTGAATTTACTCTGCTATTGGCAAACAGATTATTGAGCTGTAGGGAATTGGCAAACAGATTATTGAGGTGCAGGGAATTAAAATTTATCATTTTGGTATGAAAAGTATAATGAAATATAATATTTTCTATCCTAATCATAAATAATATGTTTACCTCATTAAGAATGTTCTGTGATTCAGTTGTGTACAATGGGGAACTCGTATTTTGTAGATTCGGTGTGAATGGCAGTGTAAGCACATTGAAGGTGATGTTAAATCGTTTTTCCTTAACTCCCTCAATTGGTTTGTTTGTAGCAGGTACAATCGGGGGTTCCACTACCGCAGAAAGGGATACAAAGAAAAATTAAGTTAAAAAATTTAACCTTGTTCAAATAAGGATGATGACATGTTAAAGGAGACCTTTCTGGGTGTGCAACAAGGCAGCATGTGGATCAAAAGTTGAACAAGTTGGAGCCTTGCCCAGAGAAGAACCTTTCCATTTACTTCCCTCAACAGACATGACTTCCAAGATGTCTGATCATCCCAGCAATGCAGTGACCTCACTGGAAAAGTACTGAACTCCCCCTTTTAATTCCATTCAAAATTATATCTGTGCCCACCTACAATCCTGCTGAACCTAGACAAATGATGCCAAGCCCTCTAAATGTCATAATAAGACATACATTCCCTTTAGTTTCCACAAGACCAGAATGCACTCCTGTGATTCTAGCATTCTTCTCTGGCCCAGCGACTGGCTAGGCTGCATGGTGTTGTGATGGCCTGGATAGGCAGACTGCTCCACTTGTAGCCCGCTGTCCCAATACAAATGGGGCTCAGCCTTTAAAATGAATCAGGTATCACATCAGATCTATCAGGTCTATTGTGCAGTGCATTCCCCCAACTTGACCTGATAGTGGAGAACAGTTAGTGCTGCTGCTTCACAGCTCCAGGTGTCCAGGTTTGGTCCTGATCCATATACTTATAAACTGAAAGGATATTTCAATTCAAATGAACATTTTGAATGATTGCATAAAAATGTGCCTTCCAGATAAAAATCCTAAGACAATTGGTAGAATCTCTCCATAAATCTACTATACTCTTTCCTCACCTATTACCACACTGGTTGCTTCACTGGAGATCACTGTTGTTGCTGAACTTGATCCATGTACATTTGTAGAGGTCTGAATAGATGTGGAAGATGTTTCTGCGACAGATGATGTTGAAGTTGATGATAATTCTGCAGCACAAAATAGTTCATTCACATTGTCACACCAATGTTGACACATCATTTGCCTATAGATGTTTTGTCACATCCTGATAATCATGTGGATTTAATGCTGGTCCATATTCCAGCTCTGCCAAACCTCCACTCCTTCAATTCATTCATATCTGACTGGAGACAACCAGCACTCCACATCCACATTCAACTGGGGCTGAATACTGGAGGAATTTTTGATGGTCAGATAAGAGCAGAAGCATAAATGTTGGGATGGTTTCAGCAAGTCAACCTCCTCCTATGTGATATAACTGTTGTTGCTGTGACACAGTTGAGACCAATTTGCATATTTAATTCAGGACTTTACAACATAGAACAGCACAACACAGGAACTGGCCCTTCGGCCCACAATATCTGCACCGATCATGATGCCGAATTAAATCTCTTCTGTCTGTACATGATCCATATCCCTCCATTCCCTGCATATTCATGTGTCTAACAGCCTCTTAAATGCCACTATTGTGTCTGCTTCCACCACTACCCCAGCAGCCCGTTCCAGGCACAAAAAATCTTGCCCCACACATCTCCTTTAAACTTTTCCCCTCTCGCCTGAAATGCATGACCTGGAATACTTGACTTTTCTACCCTGGGAAAAAGATTCTGACTGTCTACCCTATCTATGTCATAATCTTACAAACTTCTATCAGGTTCTGACATTCCAGAGAAAATAACCCAAGTTTGTCCAACCTCCCCTTGTAGCTCATTCCCTCTAATCCAGGCAGAATCCTGGTAAACCTCTTCTGCACCATCTCCAAAGCCTCCACATCCTTCCTGTAATGGGGCGACCAGAATTACACACAGTACTCCATTATTGGCTTTACTTATTTCATGCAGACATCCAGCAGATGAATATGAAAGCATGTCAATTAAGAAGTAGGATTGAGCAGGATGATTTACATATGCTATTTTAACTGCCTCTCTCTGCGCAATGACTGCTCTTTGGGGCAGTTGCAATAATGGTTCTGCTGTATAATCAACAATTTTCTTTGGCATGAATTCTTAAGGTGGTTGTTGATTGGATAGGGCTCCCTGCAAGAGCTGATGTCACTGTATTTATTGAGATGAGAGATGGTGTCAGGATGAGTGTCCTGTTAGATGTCTGACTACTTGCACAGCTGTTATTGTGAAAGTGGTTAATGTTGTAATGGAACAGAAAATTTGGAACAAACTACAAGGAAGTGTGTTAGAAAGATGTTAAGATTTTGGTTATGTGGCAAGCACTGAAATGTAACTGCACAAGGTTCTTCCCATCATTATTGTGGTCAACAGAAGTTTGCATCAGATTAAAAAGATACAGCATGATATTTACAGTAAAAGATAACTAGAATACTGACCACTTGGTGCAGTGACTGTTGCTGAGATTGTTGTTGATTCAGTCCTTGTTATTGCAGTAGTACTGCCTCTGATTATTGTGTGAGCTGATGTTATTGCTGTTGCTGTGGCAGTTGTCTGTACACTTGTGGTCGTCACTGTAACAGCAGAGGAGTTGATGTTGAGATCAGATTAACACTTAAAAGGACATATGCAGAAGTGGACATTGAACTACAGACTGTCAATTTAACTTAGTTAAATTAGTTAGTGATTAAACTAATGAGGGCACAGTGGCACAGCTCTTAGAGCTGCTGCCTCACAGTTCCAGGGACCCAGTTTGATCCTGACCTCAGGTGCTGTCTGTGTGAAGATTGCACTTTCCTCTGGGTGCTCCAGTTTCATTCCACATCCCAAAAATGTATGGGTTGGTAGATTAATTGGCCTCTGTAAATTGCCACTAATGTGTAAATGAGTGGTAGAATCTGGGGGGGAGATGGAGTTGATGGCAATGTGGGGAGAACAAAATGGGTTAGGGTAAGATGAGTGTACAAATGGGTACTTTATGGTCAGACAGAGTCAGTGGACAAATTCTGTATCTCTGTGGCTTTATGATTAATGTGGTGAGCCACTTTGAGGCAGAAAAAAAGCCCCAAATGATATTTGCAAATGTGAACTTTGAAGGTGAAGTATCGCAGTACAATATTTTCTTGGTATTTCATTGAAAATTTCCATTATTACATTAGCTGAAAATGATGTGAAATTCACAGGATACTGTCTGTAATAACTGTGTTCAATAATACATACTATTTGAATTTACTGTTGTGGAGACTGCAGTTGATTCACTTGTTGCTGCTGTTTTACTTGTTGCCAGAGTTGATGTCGAAGTCAGAGTGACAGCATTTGTTTGTGCACTTGCAGTTGATGCTTCAGTTGTTGCTGCAATAATTGGTAAATTGGTTTATTATTGTCACATGTACCAAGGTACAGTGAAAAACTTTGTTTTGCATGCTATCCATACAGATCATTTCATCACATCAGTGCATTGAGATAGTACAGGGTAAAACAATAACATGATGCAGAATAAAGTGTTACAGTTACAGAGAAAGTACAGTGCAGGCAGACAATAAGGTTCAAG
The DNA here is from genome assembly GCF_009764475.1 of Pristis pectinata. Classification (NCBI taxonomy): domain Eukaryota; kingdom Metazoa; phylum Chordata; class Chondrichthyes; order Rhinopristiformes; family Pristidae; genus Pristis; species Pristis pectinata. Next base: position 33,224,689 of record NC_067428.1, on the reverse strand, counting down.
GCCATAATGAGGTAGATTGTGAGATTAAGAGTCCATTTTATTGTACTAGGGAACCATTCAATAGTCTTATAACAGCGGGATAGAAGCTGTCCTTGAGCCCAGTGGTATGAGCTTTCAGTCTTTTGTATCTTCTGCCCGATGGGATTTCAGATTTCCAGCACGTGAAATGAACAAATATTATTGCCCATTACTCTGCAATACTCACCACTGATTGTAGGTGGAGTTGTGGTGGGGCCAGTTGTACTTTCAGTTGTTGATATAATTGTGCTGCCTGTAGTTATTTCTGTTGGTGTTGATGTGGGAGCTGGTGCAGTACTTGTTACTGTACTGCTTGTCTCTGTACTTGTCAATGATTCCTTTGTTCCTGTAACTGTGGAGATGTTATGTTGAAAGAAGTTTTCAGATTGGAAGAGTAAATGCAGAAATTGCATTGAGCTGCATTTGTAGTTTTGTGTTGCAAAATTATAATTTCTGAAATTCTCTGTAAATTAAATCTCTGTGGCTCTTTGAACAGAGGTAAATAGTGACAACACTACTTGCAACCATTTTCAGTGGTGTTTATGATGTAGGATATGCCCTCACCAAGTTCAGCTTTTGCATCTGAATTGTTTCAGATTCGCAGGGTGTGCAGTGAGCAGATACTATTTTCCATTATGCTGTCATGCAGTACTCACCATTGATTGCAGCTGGAGTGCTTGTTTTACCAGATGTTGATGTACTTGTGCTTCCTGCATTTGTTTCTGTTGTTGTTGATGTGGGAGCTGGTGCAGTACTTGTTACTGCACTGCTTGTCTCCGTACTTGTCGATGGCCCCGTTATTTCTAGAACAGAGGAGATGTTATGTTGAGACAAGTTTAAATATTGGAAGAGTGGATGCAGAAATTGTTTCGAGCTGTATATTCGATTTTCTGTTACAGTTTTTAAATTGCTAAGTACTCTGTAAAATATGTCTGTTTGCTTCTTTGTACCCAAGAAAGTAGTAAATGCTACTCGCTACAATCTTCAGTGGTATTTCTGAAGGAAAATATTGATATACTGCATGGTTTATTGCCACTTCATTGTTTCAGATTTACATGACGTGAACGGAACTGATATTATTTCCTATTATTCTCATACACAAATCTCACCAGTACTTGTAGATGGAGTTATGGTGGAGGCAATTGTAGATTCGGTAGTTGATGCACCAATGAGGCCTGCAGTTGTTTCTGCTGTTGTTGATGTGGGAACTGGTGCAGTGATTGTTGCTGCACTGCTTGTCTCCGTACTTGTCGATGATTCAGTTGTTTCTGTAACAGTGGAGATGTTATGTCAACAAAAGTTGAAGGATTGAGAGAGTGAATGCAGAAATTGCACAGACCTGTATTTGCAGTGTTGCAATGCAGGAATAAAATTTGTGAAGTGCACGGTAAAATATGGCTGCACGCCTCTTTGAAGAGTAGAAAGTAGTAAATGATACTCAAGAATTTGTGCTCAGCCCATTATTCCACTCTCTCTAGACTCATGACTGTGTGGCTAAGCACAGGTCAAACACCGTCAAGAGATTCATAATTGACAACACTGCTGTTAGAAAAGTCTCAGATGGTGACGAGGAGGCGTACAGAAGTTTGGCTGGTTGAGTAGTGTCACAACAACAACCTTAAGTTCAATTTCAGCAAGACTAAGAAATTGATTGTGGACTTCAGAAAGGGGAAGTCAGGAGAACACACACCAGTCCTCATTGAGGGGTCAGTGGAGAAAAGGGGGAGCAGCTTCAAGTTCCAAGGTATCAACACCTCGGATGATCTATCCTGAGCCCAATACATTGATGCAATCATGAAGAAGGCATGTAAGCATCTCTGCTTCGTTAGGAGTTTGAGGAGAAGTGGTACATCACCAAAGACTCCTGCAAGATTCTAGAGATGTTTGGTGGAGAGCATTCTGACTGGTTGCATCACCCCCTAGTATGGAGGCTCCAATGTACAGGATCACAAAAGGCTGCAGAGGGTTGTAGGCTCAGCCAGCTCCATCACGGGCATAACCCTCCCACCATCGAGGACATCAAGAACCAGTGCCTCAAGAAGGCGGTAGTCATCAATAAGGATCCTCACCATCCGGGACATGCACTCTTTCTGACTACCATCAGGAATGAGGTACGGGAGCCTGAAGACCAACACTCACTGATTTGAGAAAAGCTTCTTCCCTTCCGCAATCAGATCTATGAATGGTCTAAAAACCCATAAACACCACTTTCTTATCCCTTATCTTTCCAATATAAATTTATTTTGTAATTTATACTAATTTTCATGTCTCTGCACTGTACGACTGCTGTAAAACAATAAATTTCACCTCAAATATGACAGTGATAATAAAATTGATTCTGATTCTGATTGTATCAAAGTAGACTGGGGTTTATGAAGGAAAAAGTACTTAAATCTTGGGGGATTGTTGCACGTAAATTGTGTCAGATGTACCTGATGGGAAATTTATGGATATTATTTGCTTTAACACTGTCCAAAAACACTCACCAGTGGTTGCAGATGGAGATGGGCTGGGGCCGGGTGTACTTTCAGTCCGTAATGTACTCGTGCTTGCTGCAGATGTTCCTAATGTTGTTGATGTGGGACTTGGTGCAGTACTTATTGCTGCACTGCTTGTCTCCGTACTTGTGGATGATGCATTTGTTTCTAGAATAATGAAGTTGTTATGTTGAGATAACTTGAAAGAATGTGAGAGTACGTGCAGAAAAGTCATGCAGCTGCATTTGCAGGCATGCAACAGAGGAATACAAATTATTGAATGCTCTGTATATTATGGCGGAACAGTTGATTGAACAGCTAAAGTAAGTAAATGCTTCTTGCACGCATTTTCCTTGCTGTTCATAATGGTACCTTGCTGCATTTTTGAAGGTCAATTGTTTCAGATTCATATCGTGTGAAATTTCAGAAGATTTTTTGCAATTCCCTATCCGAGCGTACTCACCAGTGGATGCAGATGCAGATGTGGTGGGGCCGGATGCACTTTCAGATGCTGATGAAGTTGTGCTGGCTGCAGTTGTTTCTAACGTTGTTGATGTGGGAACTGGTGTTGTGCTTGTGACTGCACTGCTTGGTGCGGTACTTGTGGATGGTTGAGTTGTTTCTGGAATAGTTGAGATATTATGTCAAAATAAGTTGAAGGATTGCGAGAGTAAATGCAGACATTGCACGGAGCTGCATTTCAGGCTTTGCGACGCGGTAATATAGATTGTTAAATGCTCCGTGGAATACTGCTGCACAGCCCCTTTAACAGCCGAAATTAGTAAATGTTTCTTGCACCCTTTTTTTGATGCTGTTTATGATGGAACCCTGACTTGTATCTTGATGGATATTTGGAAGTGAACTCTTACGGTTTCATATCATGAGAAGTTTATGGAAATCTTTTGCCATTACTGTATTGGAGAATACTCACCAGTGGTTGCAGATGGAGATATGGTGGGGCCGGGTGTACTTTCAGTCCCTAATGTACTCGTGCTTGCTGCAGATGTTTCTAATGTTGTTGATGTGGGAGTTGGTGCAGTACTTGTTGCTGCACTGCTTGTCTCCGTACTTGTGGATGATGCACTTGTTTCTAGGATAATGAAGTTGTTATGTTGAGATAAGTTGAAGGATTGTGAGAGTAAATGCAGAAATTTCATGCAGCTGCATTTGCAGGCATGCAATAGAGGAATATGAATTATTGAATGCTCTGTATATTATGGCTGCACAGTAGATTGAACAGCTGAAGAAAGTAATTGCTTCTTGCACTCATTTTCCTTGCTGTTCATAATGGTACCTTGATGCACTTTTGAGGGTCAATTGTTTCAGATTCATATCATGCGAAATTTAAGAAGATTTTTTGCAATCCCCTATCCCAGCGTACTCACCAGTGGTTGCAGATGGAGATGTGGTGGGGCCGGATTTAATTTCAGATGCTGATGAACTTGTGCTGGCTGCAGTTGTTTCTAATGTTGTCGATGTGGGAAGTGGTGTTGTGCTTGTGACTGCACTGCTTGGTGCTGTACTTGTCGATGGTTGAGTTGTTTCTAGAACAGTTGAGATATTATGTCAAGATAAGTTGAAGGATTGCGAGAGTAAATGCAAAAATTGAATGGAGCTGCATTTCAGGCTTTGCGACGCGGTAATATAATTTGTTAAATGCTCCCTTGAATATTGCGGCACAAGTCATTCAACAGCCAAAATGAGGAAATGCTTCTTGCTCAATATTTGATGCAGTTTATACTGGAACCCTGGCTCGCATCTTGATGGATATTTGGAAGTGGAATTTTACAGTTTCATAACCTGAGAACTTAGTTAAAATCTTTTGCAATACTCTGTTTGAGAATACTCACCCGTGGTTGCAGATGGAGATGTGGTGGGGCCGGATGTACTTTCAGATGCTGATGAACTTGTGCTGGCTGCAGTTGTTTCTAATGTTGTTGATGTGGGAACTGGTGTTGTGCTTGTGACTGCACTGCTTGGTGCTGAACTTGTCGATGGTTGAGTTGTTTCTGGAATCATTGAGATAATATGTCAAGATAAGTTGAATGATTGCCAATGTTAATGCAGAAATTGCACAGAGCTTCATTTCATGCTTTGTGACGCATTAATATAAATTGTTAAATGCCCCTTCAACATTGCTGCACAGCTCATTCAGCAGCCAAAATGAGGAAATGCTTCATGCTCACTATTTGATGCAGTTTATAATGGATCGCTGGCTCGCACCTTGATGGATATTTGGAAGTGAATTTTTTCGGATTCATAAACTGAGAACTTTGTTTATATCTTTTGCAATACTCTGTCTGAGAATACTCACCCGTGGATGCAGATGGAGATGTGGTGGGGCCGGATGTACTTTCAGATGCTGATGAAATTGTGCTGGCTGCAGTTGTTTCTAACGTTGTTGATGTGGGAACTGGTGTTGTGCTTGTGACTGCACTGCTTGGTGCTGTACTTGTGGATGGTTGACTTGTTTCTGGAATAGTTGAGATATTATGTCAGGATAAGTTGAAGGATTGCGAGAGTAAATGAAAAAATTGCACGGAACTGCATTTCAGGCTTTGTGATGCAGAAATATAAATTGTTAAATGCTCCCTTGAATTTTGCTGCCCAGTTCTTTCAACAGCCGAAATGAGGAAATGCTTCTTGCTCACTATTTGATGCAATTTATAATGGAACCCTGGATCGCTTCTTGATGGATATTTGGAAGTGAAAATTTTTGGTTTGATAACTTGAGAACTTTGTTGAAATCTTTTGCAATAGTCTGTTTAAGAATACTGACCAGTGGTTGCAGATGAAAATGCGGTGGGGCCGGATGTACTTTCGGATTCTAATGAACTTGTGCTGACTGCAGTTGGTTCTAATGTTGTTGATGTGGGAACTGGTGTTGTGCTTGTGACTGCACTGCTTGGTGCGATACTTGTCGATGCTTGAGTTGTTTCTGGAATAGTTGAGATATTATGTCAAGATAAGTTGAAGGATTGCGAGAGTAAATGCAGACATTGCACGGAGCTGCATTTCAAACTACACGATGCGGTAATATAGTTTGTTAAATGCTCCGTAGAATATTGTTGCACAGCCCCTTGAAAAGCCAAAATTAGTAAATGTTTCTTGCATCATTTTTTTCATGCTGTTTATGATGGAACACTGACTTGTGTCTTTATGGATATTTGGAAGTGAAATGTTACGGTTTCATATCATGTGAAGTTTGTGGAAATCTTTTGCCATTACGTTGTTGGAGAATACTCACCAGTGGTTGCAGATGGAGATGTGGAGGGGCCGGGTGTATTTTCAATCCCTGATGTAGTCGTGCTCTCAGCAGAAGTTTCTAATGTTGTTGATGTGGGAGTTGGTGCAGTAGTTGTTGCGGCACTACTTGTCTCTGTACTTGTGGATGATGCATTTGTTACTAGAATAATGGAATTGTTTTGTTGAGATATGTTGAAGGATTTTGAGAGCAAATGCAGAAATGTCATGCGGCTGAATTTGCAGGCACGCGACAGAGGAATACAAATTATTGAATGCTCTGTATATTATGGCGGGACAGTAGATTGAACAGCTGAAGTAAGTAAATGCTTCTTGCACCCATTTTCCTTGCTGTTCATAAAGGTACCTTGCTGCATTTTTGAAGGTCAATTGTTTCAGATTCATATCGTGCGAAATTTCAGAAGATTTTTTGCAATTCCCTATCCGAGTGTACTCACCAGTGGTTGCAGATGGAGATGTGGTGGGGCCGGATGCACTTTCAGATGCTGATGAAATTGTGCTGGCTGCAGTTGTTTCTAACGTTGTTGATGTGGGAACTGCTGTTGTGCTTGTGACTGCACTGCTTGGTGCTGTACTTGTCGATGGTTGAGTTGTTTCTGGAATAGTTGAGATATTATGTCAAGATAAGTTGAAGGATTGCGAGAGTAAATGCAGACATTGCACGGAGCTGCATTTCAGGCTTTGCGACGCGGTAATATAGTTTGTTAAATGCTCCATGGAATATTGCTGCACGGCCCCTTGAACAGCCGAAATTAGTAAATGTTTCTTGCACCCTTTTTTGATGCTGTTTATGATGGAACCCTGACTTGTATCTTGATGGATATTTGAAGTGAACTCTTACGGTTTCATATCATGAGAAGTTTATGGAAATCTTTTTCCATGACTGTATTGGAGAATACTCACCAGTGGTTGCAGATGGAGATGTGGTGGGGATGGGTGTACTTTCAGTCCCTGATGTACTCGTGCTTGCTGCAGATGTTTCTAATGTTGTTGATGTGGGAGTTGGTGCAGTACTTGTTGCTGCACTGCTTGTCTCGGTACTTGTGGATGATGCACTTGTTTCTAGAATAGTGGAATTGTTATGTTGAGATAAGTTGAAGGATTGTGAGAGAAAATGCAGAAGTGTCATGCAGCTGCGTTTGCTTGGCATGCGACAGAGGAATACAAATTATTGGATGCTCTGTATATTATGGCTGCACAGCAGATTTAACAGCTGAAGTAACTAATTGCTTCTTGCACCCATATTCCTTGCTGTTCATGATGGTACCTTGATGCACTTTTGAGGGTCAATTGTTTCAGATTCATATCATGCGAAATTTAAGAAGATCTTTTGCAATCCCCTATCCCAGCGTACTCACCAGTGGTTGCAGATGGAGATGTGGTGGGGCCGGATATAATTTCAGATGCTGATGAACTTGTGCTGGCTGCAGTTGATTCTAATGTTGTCGATGTGGGAAGTGGCGTTGTGCTTGTGACTGCACTGCTTGGTGCTGTACTTGTCGATGGTTGAGTTGTTTCTGGAATAGTTAAGATATTATGGCAAGATAAGTTGAAGGATTGCGAGAGTAAATGCAGCCATTGCACAGAGCTGCATTTCAGGCTTTGCGACGCAGTAATATAAATTGTTAAATGCTCCGTGAAATACTACTGCACAGCTCATTGAACAACCGAAATTAGTAAATGCTTCTCGCACCATTTTTTGATGCTGTTTATGATGGAACCCTGACTTGTATCTTGATTGATATTTGGAAGTGAAATGTTACGGTTTGATATCATGTGAACTTTGTGGAAATCTTTTGCCATTACTGTATTGGAGAATACTCACCAGTGGTTGCAGATGGAGATGTGGTGGGGCCGGGTGTAGTTTCAGTCCCTGATGTACTCGTGCTTGCTGCAGATGTTTCGAATGTTGTTGATGTGGGAGTTGGTGCAGTACTTGTTGCTGCACTGCTTGTCTCGGTACTTGTGGATGATGCACTTGTTTCTAGAATAGTGGAATAGTTATGTTGAGATAAGTTGAAGGATTGTGAGAGAAAATGCAGAAGTGTCATGCAGCTGCGTTTGCTTGGCATGCGACAGAGGAATACAAATTATTGGATGCTCTGTATATTATGGCTGCACAGCAAATTTAACAGCTGAAGTAAGTAATTGCTTCTTGCACCCATATTCCTTGCTGTTCATGATGGTACCTTGGTGCACTTTTGAGGGTCAATTGTTTCAGATTCATATCATGCGAAATTTAAGAAGATTTTTTGAAATCCCCTATCCCAGCGTACTCACCAGTGGTTGCAGATGGAGATGTGGTGGGGCCGGATTTAATTTCAGATGCTGATGAACTTCTGCTGGCTGCAGTTGATTCTAATGTTGTCGATGTGGGAAGTGGCGTTGTGCTTGTGACTGCACTGCTTGGTGCTGTACTTGTCGATGCTTGAGTTGTTTCTGGAATAGTTGAGGTAATACGTTAAGATAAGTTCAAGTATCGCGAGTGTTAATGCAGAAATTGCACGGAGCTGCATTTCATGCTTTGTGACACAGTAATATCAATTGTTAAATACTCCATTGAATATTGCTGCACAGCTCATTCAACAGCCAAAATGAGGAAATGCATTTCGCTCACGATTTGATGCAGTGTATAATGGATCGCTGGCTCGCATCTTGATGGATATTTGGAAGTGAAACTTTTCGGTTTGATAACTTGAGAACTTTGTTGAAATCTTTTGCAATATTCTGTTTGAAAATACTCACCCGTGGTTGCAGATGGAGATGTGGTGGGGCCGGATGTGCTTTCAGATGCTGATGAAGTTGTGCTGGCTGCAGTTGTTTCTAATGTCGTTGATGTGGTAACTGGTATTGTGCTTGTGACTGCACTGCTTGGTGCTGTACTTGTGGATGGTTGAGTTGTTTCTGGAATAGTTGAGATATTATGTCAAGATAAGTTGCTGGATTGCGAGAGTAAATGCAGACATTGCACGGAGCTGCATTTCAGGCTTTGCGACGCAGAAATATAAATTGTTAAATGCTCCGTGGAATATTGCTGCACAGCTCATTGAACAGCCGAAATTAGTAAATGCTTCTCGCACCATTTTTTGATGCTGTTTATGATGGAAGCCTGACTTGTATCTTGATGGATATTTGGAAGTGAAATGTTACGGTTTGATATCATGTGAACTTTGTGGAAATCTTTTGCCATTACTGTATTGGAGAATACTCACCAGTGGTTGCAGATGGAGATGTGGTGGGGCCGGGTGTAGTTTCAGTCCCTGATGTACTCGTGCTTGCTGCAGATGTTTCGAATGTTGTTGATGTGGGAGTTGGTGCAGTACTTGTTGCTGCACTGCTTGTCTCCGTACTTGTGGATGATGCACTTGTTTCTAGAATAGTGGAATTGTTATGTTGAGATAAGTTGAAGGATTGTGAGAGAAAATGCAGAAGTGTCATGCAGCTGCGTTTGCTTGGCATGCGACAGAGGAATACAAATTATTGGATGCTCTGTATATTTTGGCTGCAGAGTTCATTGAACAGCTGAAGTAAGTAAATGCTTCTTGAACCCATTAACCTTGCTGTTCATGATGGTACCTTGATGGATTTTTGAAGGTCATTTGCTTCAGATTCATATCATGTGAAATTTCAGAAGATTTTTTGCAATTCCCTATCCGAGTGTACTCACCAGTGGATGCAGATGGAGGTGTGGTGGGGCCAGTTGTACCTTCAGATGCTGATGAACTTGTGCTGGCTGCAGTTGTTCCTAATGTTGTTGACGTGGGAACTGGTGTTGTGCTTGTGACTGCACTGCTTGGTGCTGTACTTGTGGATGGTTGAGTTGTTTCTGGAATAGTTGAGATAATATTTCAAGATAAGTTGAAGGATTGCGAGCGTTAATGCAGTAATTGCACGGAGCTGCATTTCGTGCTTTGTGACGGCGTGATATAAATTGTTAAATGCTCCCTTCAATATTGCTGCACAGCTCATTCAACAGCCAAAATGAGGAAATGCTTCATGCTCACTATTTGATGCAGTTTATGATGGCTCGCTGGCTCGCATCTTTGCCAGTGAAATTTTTCGGTTTCATAACTTGAGAAATTTGTTGAAATCTTTTGCAATATTCTCTTTGAAAATACTCACCCGTGTTTGCAGATGGAGATGTGGCGGGGCCGGATGTAGTTTCAGATGCTGATGAAGTTGTGCTGGCTGCAGTTGTTTCTAATGTTGTTGACGTGGGAACTGGTGCTGTGGTTGTGGCTGCACTGCTTGGTGCTGTACTTGTGGATGGCTGAGTTGTTTCTGGAATAGTTATGATATTATGGCAAGATAAGTTGAAGGATTGCGAGAGTAAATGCAGACATTGCACAGAGCTGCATTTCAGGCTTTGCGACGCAGTAATATAAATTGTTAAATGCTCCGTGGAAGACTGCTGCACAGCTCATTGAACAACCGAAATTAGTAAATGGTTCTTGTACCCTTTTTTGATGCTGTTTATGTTGGAATCCTGACTTGTATCTTGATGGATATTTGCAAGTGAAATGTTACGGTTTGATATTATGTGAACTTTGTGGAAGTCTTTTGCCATTACTGTGTTGGAGAATACTCACCAGTGGTTGCAGATGGAGATGTGGTGGGGCCCGGGGTACTTTCAGTCCCTAATGTACTCGTGCTTGCTGCAGATGTTTCTAATGTTGTTGATGTGGGAGTTGGTGCAGTACTTGTTGCTGCACTGCTTGTCTCCGTACTTGTGGATGATGCATTTGTTTCTGGAGTAATGAAGTTGTTATGTTGAGATAACTTGAAAGAATGTGAGAGTACGTGCAGAAAAGTCATGCAGCTGCATTTGCAGGCATGCCACAGAGGAATACAAATTATTGAATGCTCTGTATGTTAGAGCTGCACAGTTGATTGAACAGCTGAAGTAAGTAAATGCTACTTGCACCCATTTTCCTTGCTGTTCATGATGGTACCTTGATGGATTTTTGAAGGTCGTTTGTTTCAGATTCATATCATGTGAAACTTAAGAACATTTTTTGCAATTCCCTATCCGAGTGTACTCACCAGTGGTTGCAGATGGAGATGTGGTGGGGCCAGTTGTACTTTCGGATGCTGATGAAGTTGTGCTGGCTGCAGTTGTTTCTAATGTTGTTGACGTGGGAACTGGTGTTGTGCTTGTGACTGCACTGCTTGGTGCTGCACTTGTGGATGGTTGAGTTGTTTCTGGAATAGTTGAGATATTATGTCAAGATAAGTTGAAGGATTGCGAGAGTAAATGCAGACATTGCACGGAGCTGCATTTCAGGCATGGCGACGCAGTAACATGAATTGTTAAATGCTCCCTTGGAGATTGCTGCACAGCTCTCTCAACAGCCAAAATGAGGAAATGCTTCTTGCTCACTATTTGACGCAGTTTATAATGGATCGCCGGCTCGCATCTTGATGGATATTTGGTAGTGAAATTTTTCGGTTTCATAACTTGAGAACTTTGTTGAAATCTTTTCCATATTCTGTTTGAAAATACTCACCCGTGGTTGCAGATGGAGGTGTGGTGGGGCCGGATGTACTTTCAGATGCTGATGAACTTGTGCTGGCTGCAGTTGTTTCTAATGTTGTTGATGTGGGAACTGGTGTTGTGCTTGTCACTGCACTGCCTGGTACTGTACTTGTGGATGGTTGAGTTGTTTCTGGAATAGTTGAGATATTATGTCAAGATAAGTTGAAGGATTGCGAGAGGAAATGCAGACATTGCACGGAGCTGCATTTGATGCTTTGCGACCCAGTAATATAAATAGTTAAATGCTCCCTTGAAGATTGCTGCACAGCCGATTGAACACCCAAAATTAGTAAATGCTTCTCGCACCCATTTTCGATGCTGTTCATGATGGAACCCTGACAGTTCCCTATGCGAGTGTACTCACCAGTGGATGCAGATGGAGGTGTGGTGGGGCCCGTTGTACTTTCGGATGCTGATGAACTTGTGCTGGCTGCAGTTGTTTCTGATGTTGTTGATGTGGGAAGTGGTGTTGTGCTTGTGACTGCACTGCTTGGTGCTGTACTTGTCGATGCTTGAGTTGTTTCTGGAATAGTTGAGGTAATACGTTAAGATAAGTTCAAGTATCGCGAGTGTTAATGCAGAAATTGCACGGAGCTGCATTTCATGCTTTGTGACACAGTAATATCAATTGTTAAATACTCCATTGAATATTGCTGCACAGCTCATTCAACAGCCAAAATGAGGAAATGCATTTCGCTCACGATTTGATGCAGTGTATAATGGATCGCTGGCTCGCATCTTGATGGATATTTGGAAGTGAAACTTTTCGGTTTGATAACTTGAGAACTTTGTTGAAATCTTTTGCAATATTCTGTTTGAAAATACTCACCCGTGGTTGCAGATGGAGATGTGGTGGGGCCGGATGTGCTTTCAGATGCTGATGAAGTTGTGCTGGCTGCAGTTGTTTCTAATGTCGTTGATGTGGTAACTGGTATTGTGCTTGTGACTGCACTGCTTGGTGCTGTACTTGTGGATGGTTGAGTTGTTTCTGGAATAGTTGAGATATTATGTCAAGATAAGTTGCCGGATTGCGAGAGTAAATGCAGACATTGCACGGAGCTGCATTTCAGGCTTTGCGACGCAGAAATATAAATTGTTAAATGCTCCGTGGAATATTGCTGCACAGCTCATTGAACAGCCGAAATTAGTAAATGCTTCTCGCACCATTTTTTGATGCTGTTTATGATGGAAGCCTGACTTGTATCTTGATGGATATTTGGAAGTGAAATGTTACGGTTTGATATCATGTGAACTTTGTGGAAATCTTTTGCCATTACTGTATTGGAGAATACTCACCAGTGGTTGCAGATGGAGATGTGGTGGGGCCGGGTGTAGTTTCAGTCCCTGATGTACTCGTGCTTGCTGCAGATGTTTCGAATGTTGTTGATGTGGGAGTTGGTGCAGTACTTGTTGCTGCACTGCTTGTCTCCGTACTTGTGGATGATGCACTTGTTTCTAGAATAGTGGAATTGTTATGTTGAGATAAGTTGAAGGATTGTGAGAGAAAATGCAGAAGTGTCATGCAGCTGCGTTTGCTTGGCATGCGACAGAGGAATACAAATTATTGGATGCTCTGTATATTTTGGCTGCAGAGTTCATTGAACAGCTGAAGTAAGTAAATGCTTCTTGAACCCATTAACCTTGCTGTTCATGATGGTACCTTGATGGATTTTTGAAGGTCATTTGTTTCAGATTCATATCATGTGAAATTTCAGAAGATTTTTTGCAATTCCCTATCCGAGTGTACTCACCAGTGGATGCAGATGGAGGTGTGGTGGGGCCAGTTGTACCTTCAGATGCTGATGAACTTGTGCTGGCTGCAGTTGTTCCTAATGTTGTTGACGTGGGAACTGGTGTTGTGCTTGTGACTGCACTGCTTGGTGCTGTACTTGTGGATGGTTGAGTTGTTTCTGGAATAGTTGAGATAATATTTCAAGATAAGTTGAAGGATTGCGAGCGTTAATGCAGTAATTGCACGGAGCTGCATTTCGTGCTTTGTGACGGCGTGATATAAATTGTTAAATGCTCCCTTCAATATTGCTGCACAGCTCATTCAACAGCCAAAATGAGGAAATGCTTCATGCTCACTATTTGATGCAGTTTATGATGGCTCGCTGGCTCGCATCTTTGCCAGTGAAATTTTTCGGTTTCATAACTTGAGAAATTTGTTGAAATCTTTTGCAATATTCTCTTTGAAAATACTCACCCGTGTTTGCAGATGGAGATGTGGCGGGGCCGGATGTAGTTTCAGATGCTGATGAAGTTGTGCTGGCTGCAGTTGTTTCTAATGTTGTTGACGTGGGAACTGGTGCTGTGGTTGTGGCTGCACTGCTTGGTGCTGTACTTGTGGATGGCTGAGTTGTTTCTGGAATAGTTATGATATTATGGCAAGATAAGTTGAAGGATTGCGAGAGTAAATGCAGACATTGCACAGAGCTGCATTTCAGGCTTTGCGACGCAGTAATATAAATTGTTAAATGCTCCGTGGAAGACTGCTGCACAGCTCATTGAACAACCGAAATTAGTAAATGGTTCTTGTACCCTTTTTTGATGCTGTTTATGTTGGAATCCTGACTTGTATCTTGATGGATATTTGCAAGTGAAATGTTACGGTTTGATATTATGTGAACTTTGTGGAAGTCTTTTGCCATTACTGTGTTGGAGAATACTCACCAGTGGTTGCAGATGGAGATGTGGTGGGGCCCGGGGTACTTTCAGTCCCTAATGTACTCGTGCTTGCTGCAGATGTTTCTAATGTTGTTGATGTGGGAGTTGGTGCAGTACTTGTTGCTGCACTGCTTGTCTCCGTACTTGTGGATGATGCATTTGTTTCTGGAGTAATGAAGTTGTTATGTTGAGATAACTTGAAAGAATGTGAGAGTACGTGCAGAAAAGTCATGCAGCTGCATTTGCAGGCATGCCACAGAGGAATACAAATTATTGAATGCTCTGTATGTTAGAGCTGCACAGTTGATTGAACAGCTGAAGTAAGTAAATGCTACTTGCACCCATTTTCCTTGCTGTTCATGATGGTACCTTGATGGATTTTTGAAGGTCGTTTGTTTCAGATTCATATCATGTGAAACTTAAGAACATTTTTTGCAATTCCCTATCCGAGTGTACTCACCAGTGGTTGCAGATGGAGATGTGGTGGGGCCAGTTGTACTTTCGGATGCTGATGAAGTTGTGCTGGCTGCAGTTGTTTCTAATGTTGTTGACGTGGGAACTGGTGTTGTGCTTGTGACTGCACTGCTTGGTGCTGCACTTGTGGATGGTTGAGTTGTTTCTGGAATAGTTGAGATATTATGTCAAGATAAGTTGAAGGATTGCGAGAGTAAATGCAGACATTGCACGGAGCTGCATTTCAGGCATGGCGACGCAGTAATATGAATTGTTAAATGCTCCCTTGGAGATTGCTGCACAGCTGTCTCAACAGCCAAAATGAGGAAATGCTTCTTGCTCACTATTTGACGCAGTTTATAATGGATCGCCGGCTCGCATCTTGATGGATATTTGGTAGTGAAATTTTTCGGTTTCATAACTTGAGAACTTTGTTGAAATCTTTTCCATATTCTGTTTGAAAATACTCACCCGTGGTTGCAGATGGAGGTGTGGTGGGGCCGGATGTACTTTCAGATGCTGATGAACTTGTGCTGGCTGCAGTTGTTTCTAATGTTGTTGATGTGGGAACTGGTGTTGTGCTTGTCACTGCACTGCTTGGTACTGTACTTGTGGATGGTTGAGTTGTTTCTGGAATAGTTGAGATATTATGTCAAGATAAGTTGAAGGATTGCGAGAGGAAATGCAGACATTGCACGGAGCTGCATTTGATGCTTTGCGACCCAGTAATATAAATAGTTAAATGCTCCCTTGAAGATTGCTGCACAGCCGATTGAACACCCAAAATTAGTAAATGCTTCTCGCACCCATTTTCGATGCTGTTCATGATGGAACCCTGACAGTTCCCTATGCGAGTGTACTCACCAGTGGATGCAGATGGAGGTGTGGTGGGGCCCGTTGTACTTTCGGATGCTGATGAACTTGTGCTGGCTGCAGTTGTTTCTGATGTTGTTGATGTGGGAAGTGGTGTTGTGCTTGTGACTGCACTGCTTGGTGCTGTACTTGTCGATGCTTGAGTTGTTTCTGGAATAGTTGAGGTAATACGTTAAGATAAGTTCAAGTATCGCGAGTGTTAATGCAGAAATTGCACGGAGCTGCATTTCATGCTTTGTGACACAGTAATATCAATTGTTAAATACTCCATTGAATATTGCTGCACAGCTCATTCAACAGCCAAAATGAGGAAATGCATTTCGCTCACGATTTGATGCAGTGTATAATGGATCGCTGGCTCGCATCTTGATGGATATTTGGAAGTGAAACTTTTCGGTTTGATAACTTGAGAACTTTGTTGAAATCTTTTGCAATATTCTGTTTGAAAATACTCACCCGTGGTTGCAGATGGAGATGTGGTGGGGCCGGATGTGCTTTCAGATGCTGATGAAGTTGTGCTGGCTGCAGTTGTTTCTAATGTCGTTGATGTGGTAACTGGTATTGTGCTTGTGACTGCACTGCTTGGTGCTGTACTTGTGGATGGTTGAGTTGTTTCTGGAATAGTTGAGATATTATGTCAAGATAAGTTGACGGATTGCGAGAGTAAATGCAGACATTGCACGGAGCTGCATTTCAGGCTTTGCGACGCAGAAATATAAATTGTTAAATGCTCCGTGGAATATTGCTGCACAGCTCATTGAACAGCCGAAATTAGTAAATGCTTCTCGCACCATTTTTTGATGCTGTTTATGATGGAAGCCTGACTTGTATCTTGATGGATATTTGGAAGTGAAATGTTACGGTTTGATATCATGTGAACTTTGTGGAAATCTTTTGCCATTACTGTATTGGAGAATACTCACCAGTGGTTGCAGATGGAGATGTGGTGGGGCCGGGTGTAGTTTCAGTCCCTGATGTACTCGTGCTTGCTGCAGATGTTTCGAATGTTGTTGATGTGGGAGTTGGTGCAGTACTTGTTGCTGCACTGCTTGTCTCCGTACTTGTGGATGATGCACTTGTTTCTAGAATAGTGGAATTGTTATGTTGAGATAAGTTGAAGGATTGTGAGAGAAAATGCAGAAGTGTCATGCAGCTGCGTTTGCTTGGCATGCGACAGAGGAATACAAATTATTGGATGCTCTGTATATTTTGGCTGCAGAGTTCATTGAACAGCTGAAGTAAGTAAATGCTTCTTGAACCCATTAACCTTGCTGTTCATGATGGTACCTTGATGGATTTTTGAAGGTCATTTGTTTCAGATTCATATCATGTGAAATTTCAGAAGATTTTTTGCAATTCCCTATCCGAGTGTACTCACCAGTGGATGCAGATGGAGGTGTGGTGGGGCCAGTTGTACCTTCAGCTGATGAACTTGTGCTGGCTGCAGTTGTTCCTAATGTTGTTGACGTGGGAACTGGTGTTGTGCTTGTGACTGCACTGCTCTGCTTGGTGCTGTACTTGTGGATGGTTGAGTTGTTTCTGGAATAGTTGAGATAATATTTCAAGATAAGTTGAAGGATTGCGAGCGTTAATGCAGTAATTGCACGGAGCTGCATTTCGTGCTTTGTGACGGCGTGATATAAATTGTTAAATGCTCCCTTCAATATTGCTGCACAGCTCATTCAACAGCCAAAATGAGGAAATGCTTCATGCTCACTATTTGATGCAGTTTATGATGGCTCGCTGGCTCGCATCTTTGCCAGTGAAATTTTTCGGTTTCATAACTTGAGAAATTTGTTGAAATCTTTTGCAATATTCTCTTTGAAAATACTCACCCGTGTTTGCAGATGGAGATGTGGCGGGGCCGGATGTAGTTTCAGATGCTGATGAAGTTGTGCTGGCTGCAGTTGTTTCTAATGTTGTTGACGTGGGAACTGGTGCTGTGGTTGTGGCTGCACTGCTTGGTGCTGTACTTGTGGATGGCTGAGTTGTTTCTGGAATAGTTATGATATTATGGCAAGATAAGTTGAAGGATTGCGAGAGTAAATGCAGACATTGCACAGAGCTGCATTTCAGGCTTTGCGACGCAGTAATATAAATTGTTAAATGCTCCGTGGAAGACTGCTGCACAGCTCATTGAACAACCGAAATTAGTAAATGGTTCTTGTACCCTTTTTTGATGCTGTTTATGTTGGAATCCTGACTTGTATCTTGATGGATATTTGCAAGTGAAATGTTACGGTTTGATATTATGTGAACTTTGTGGAAGTCTTTTGCCATTACTGTGTTGGAGAATACTCACCAGTGGTTGCAGATGGAGATGTGGTGGGGCCCGGGGTACTTTCAGTCCCTAATGTACTCGTGCTTGCTGCAGATGTTTCTAATGTTGTTGATGTGGGAGTTGGTGCAGTACTTGTTGCTGCACTGCTTGTCTCCGTACTTGTGGATGATGCATTTGTTTCTGGAGTAATGAAGTTGTTATGTTGAGATAACTTGAAAGAATGTGAGAGTACGTGCAGAAAAGTCATGCAGCTGCATTTGCAGGCATGCCACAGAGGAATACAAATTATTGAATGCTCTGTATGTTAGAGCTGCACAGTTGATTGAACAGCTGAAGTAAGTAAATGCTACTTGCACCCATTTTCCTTGCTGTTCATGATGGTACCTTGATGGATTTTTGAAGGTCGTTTGTTTCAGATTCATATCATGTGAAACTTAAGAACATTTTTTGCAATTCCCTATCCGAGTGTACTCACCAGTGGTTGCAGATGGAGATGTGGTGGGGCCAGTTGTACTTTCGGATGCTGATGAAGTTGTGCTGGCTGCAGTTGTTTCTAATGTTGTTGACGTGGGAACTGGTGTTGTGCTTGTGACTGCACTGCTTGGTGCTGCACTTGTGGATGGTTGAGTTGTTTCTGGAATAGTTGAGATATTATGTCAAGATAAGTTGAAGGATTGCGAGAGTAAATGCAGACATTGCACGGAGCTGCATTTCAGGCATGGCGACGCAGTAACATGAATTGTTAAATGCTCCCTTGGAGATTGCTGCACAGCTCTCTCAACAGCCAAAATGAGGAAATGCTTCTTGCTCACTATTTGACGCAGTTTATAATGGATCGCCGGCTCGCATCTTGATGGATATTTGGTAGTGAAATTTTTCGGTTTCATAACTTGAGAACTTTGTTGAAATCTTTTCCATATTCTGTTTGAAAATACTCACCCGTGGTTGCAGATGGAGGTGTGGTGGGGCCGGATGTACTTTCAGATGCTGATGAACTTGTGCTGGCTGCAGTTGTTTCTAATGTTGTTGATGTGGGAACTGGTGTTGTGCTTGTCACTGCACTGCCTGGTACTGTACTTGTGGATGGTTGAGTTGTTTCTGGAATAGTTGAGATATTATGTCAAGATAAGTTGAAGGATTGCGAGAGGAAATGCAGACATTGCACGGAGCTGCATTTGATGCTTTGCGACCCAGTAATATAAATAGTTAAATGCTCCCTTGAAGATTGCTGCACAGCCGATTGAACACCCAAAATTAGTAAATGCTTCTCGCACCCATTTTCGATGCTGTTCATGATGGAACCCTGACAGTTCCCTATGCGAGTGTACTCACCAGTGGATGCAGATGGAGGTGTGGTGGGGCCCGTTGTACTTTCGGATGCTGATGAACTTGTGCTGGCTGCAGTTGTTTCTGATGTTGTTGATGTGGGAAGTGGTGTTGTGCTTGTGACTGCACTGCTTGGTGCTGTACTTGTCGATGCTTGAGTTGTTTCTGGAATAGTTGAGGTAATACGTTAAGATAAGTTCAAGTATCGCGAGTGTTAATGCAGAAATTGCACGGAGCTGCATTTCATGCTTTGTGACACAGTAATATCAATTGTTAAATACTCCATTGAATATTGCTGCACAGCTCATTCAACAGCCAAAATGAGGAAATGCATTTCGCTCACGATTTGATGCAGTGTATAATGGATCGCTGGCTCGCATCTTGATGGATATTTGGAAGTGAAACTTTTCGGTTTGATAACTTGAGAACTTTGTTGAAATCTTTTGCAATATTCTGTTTGAAAATACTCACCCGTGGTTGCAGATGGAGATGTGGTGGGGCCGGATGTGCTTTCAGATGCTGATGAAGTTGTGCTGGCTGCAGTTGTTTCTAATGTCGTTGATGTGGTAACTGGTATTGTGCTTGTGACTGCACTGCTTGGTGCTGTACTTGTGGATGGTTGAGTTGTTTCTGGAATAGTTGAGATATTATGTCAAGATAAGTTGCCGGATTGCGAGAGTAAATGCAG
This sequence comes from Pristis pectinata, assembly GCF_009764475.1. Lineage (NCBI taxonomy): Eukaryota > Metazoa > Chordata > Chondrichthyes > Rhinopristiformes > Pristidae > Pristis > Pristis pectinata. Next base: position 33,205,106 of record NC_067428.1, on the reverse strand, counting down.
ACATTGCACGGAGCTGCATTTCAGGCTTTGCGACGCAGAAATATAAATTGTTAAATGCTCCGTGGAATATTGCTGCACAGCTCATTGAACAGCCGAAATTAGTAAATGCTTCTCGCACCATTTTTTGATGCTGTTTATGATGGAAGCCTGACTTGTATCTTGATGGATATTTGGAAGTGAAATGTTACGGTTTGATATCATGTGAACTTTGTGGAAATCTTTTGCCATTACTGTATTGGAGAATACTCACCAGTGGTTGCAGATGGAGATGTGGTGGGGCCGGGTGTAGTTTCAGTCCCTGATGTACTCGTGCTTGCTGCAGATGTTTCGAATGTTGTTGATGTGGGAGTTGGTGCAGTACTTGTTGCTGCACTGCTTGTCTCCGTACTTGTGGATGATGCACTTGTTTCTAGAATAGTGGAATTGTTATGTTGAGATAAGTTGAAGGATTGTGAGAGAAAATGCAGAAGTGTCATGCAGCTGCGTTTGCTTGGCATGCGACAGAGGAATACAAATTATTGGATGCTCTGTATATTTTGGCTGCAGAGTTCATTGAACAGCTGAAGTAAGTAAATGCTTCTTGAACCCATTAACCTTGCTGTTCATGATGGTACCTTGATGGATTTTTGAAGGTCATTTGTTTCAGATTCATATCATGTGAAATTTCAGAAGATTTTTTGCAATTCCCTATCCGAGTGTACTCACCAGTGGATGCAGATGGAGGTGTGGTGGGGCCAGTTGTACCTTCAGATGCTGATGAACTTGTGCTGGCTGCAGTTGTTCCTAATGTTGTTGACGTGGGAACTGGTGTTGTGCTTGTGACTGCACTGCTTGGTGCTGTACTTGTGGATGGTTGAGTTGTTTCTGGAATAGTTGAGATAATATTTCAAGATAAGTTGAAGGATTGCGAGCGTTAATGCAGTAATTGCACGGAGCTGCATTTCGTGCTTTGTGACGGCGTGATATAAATTGTTAAATGCTCCCTTCAATATTGCTGCACAGCTCATTCAACAGCCAAAATGAGGAAATGCTTCATGCTCACTATTTGATGCAGTTTATGATGGCTCGCTGGCTCGCATCTTTGCCAGTGAAATTTTTCGGTTTCATAACTTGAGAAATTTGTTGAAATCTTTTGCAATATTCTCTTTGAAAATACTCACCCGTGTTTGCAGATGGAGATGTGGCGGGGCCGGATGTAGTTTCAGATGCTGATGAAGTTGTGCTGGCTGCAGTTGTTTCTAATGTTGTTGACGTGGGAACTGGTGCTGTGGTTGTGGCTGCACTGCTTGGTGCTGTACTTGTGGATGGCTGAGTTGTTTCTGGAATAGTTATGATATTATGGCAAGATAAGTTGAAGGATTGCGAGAGTAAATGCAGACATTGCACAGAGCTGCATTTCAGGCTTTGCGACGCAGTAATATAAATTGTTAAATGCTCCGTGGAAGACTGCTGCACAGCTCATTGAACAACCGAAATTAGTAAATGGTTCTTGTACCCTTTTTTGATGCTGTTTATGTTGGAATCCTGACTTGTATCTTGATGGATATTTGCAAGTGAAATGTTACGGTTTGATATTATGTGAACTTTGTGGAAGTCTTTTGCCATTACTGTGTTGGAGAATACTCACCAGTGGTTGCAGATGGAGATGTGGTGGGGCCCGGGGTACTTTCAGTCCCTAATGTACTCGTGCTTGCTGCAGATGTTTCTAATGTTGTTGATGTGGGAGTTGGTGCAGTACTTGTTGCTGCACTGCTTGTCTCCGTACTTGTGGATGATGCATTTGTTTCTGGAGTAATGAAGTTGTTATGTTGAGATAACTTGAAAGAATGTGAGAGTACGTGCAGAAAAGTCATGCAGCTGCATTTGCAGGCATGCCACAGAGGAATACAAATTATTGAATGCTCTGTATGTTAGAGCTGCACAGTTGATTGAACAGCTGAAGTAAGTAAATGCTACTTGCACCCATTTTCCTTGCTGTTCATGATGGTACCTTGATGGATTTTTGAAGGTCGTTTGTTTCAGATTCATATCATGTGAAACTTAAGAACATTTTTTGCAATTCCCTATCCGAGTGTACTCACCAGTGGTTGCAGATGGAGATGTGGTGGGGCCAGTTGTACTTTCGGATGCTGATGAAGTTGTGCTGGCTGCAGTTGTTTCTAATGTTGTTGACGTGGGAACTGGTGTTGTGCTTGTGACTGCACTGCTTGGTGCTGTACTTGTCGATGGTTGAGTTGTTTCTGGAATAGTTATGATATTATGGCAAGATAAGTTGAAGGATTGCGAGAGTAAATGCAGACATTGCACGGAGCTGCATTTCAGGCTTGGCAACGCAGTAATATGAATTGTTAAATGCTCCCTTGGAGATTGCTGCACAGCTGTCTCAACAGCCAAAATGAGGAAATGTTTCTTGCTCACTATTTGATGCAGTTTATAATGGATCGCCGGCTCGCATCTTGATGGATATTTGGTAGTGAAATTTTTCGGTTTCATAACTTAAGAACTTTGTTGAAATCTTTTCCATATTTTGTTTGAAAATACTCACCCGTGGTTGCAGATGGAGGTGTGGTGGGGCCGGATGTACTTTCAGATGCTGATGAACTTGTGCTGGCTGCAGTGGTTTCTACTGTTGTTGATGTGGGAACTGGTGTTGTGCTTGTCACTGCACTGCTTGGTGCTGTACTTGTCGATGGTTGAGTTGTTTCTGGAATATTTGAGATATTATGTCAAGATAAGTTGAAGGATTGCGAGAGGAAATGCAGACATTGCACGGAGCTGCATTTGATGCTTTGCGACGCAGTAATATAAATAGTTAAATGCTCCCTTGAAGATTGCTGCACAGCCGATTGAACACCCAAAATTAGTAAATGCTTCTCGCACCCATTTTCGATGCTGTTCATGATGGAACCCTGACAGTTCCCTATGCGAGTGTACTCACCAGTGGATGCAGATGGAGGTGTGGTGGGGCCCGTTGTACTTTCGGATGCTGATGAACTTGTGCTGGCTGCAGTTGTTTCTGATGTTGTTGATGTGGGAAGTGGTGTTGTGCTTGTGACTGCACTGCTTGGTGCTGTACTTGTCGATGCTTGAGTTGTTTCTGGAATAGTTGAGGTAATACGTTAAGATAAGTTCAAGTATCGCGAGTGTTAATGCAGAAATTGCACGGAGCTGCATTTCATGCTTTGTGACACAGTAATATCAATTGTTAAATACTCCATTGAATATTGCTGCACAGCTCATTCAACAGCCAAAATGAGGAAATGCATTTCGCTCACGATTTGATGCAGTGTATAATGGATCGCTGGCTCGCATCTTGATGGATATTTGGAAGTGAAACTTTTCGGTTTGATAACTTGAGAACTTTGTTGAAATCTTTTGCAATATTCTGTTTGAAAATACTCACCCGTGGTTGCAGATGGAGATGTGGTGGGGCCGGATGTGCTTTCAGATGCTGATGAAGTTGTGCTGGCTGCAGTTGTTTCTAATGTCGTTGATGTGGTAACTGGTATTGTGCTTGTGACTGCACTGCTTGGTGCTGTACTTGTGGATGGTTGAGTTGTTTCTGGAATAGTTGAGATATTATGTCAAGATAAGTTGCCGGATTGCGAGAGTAAATGCAGACATTGCACGGAGCTGCATTTCAGGCTTTGCGACGCAGAAATATAAATTGTTAAATGCTCCGTGGAATATTGCTGCACAGCTCATTGAACAGCCGAAATTAGTAAATGCTTCTCGCACCATTTTTTGATGCTGTTTATGATGGAAGCCTGACTTGTATCTTGATGGATATTTGGAAGTGAAATGTTACGGTTTGATATCATGTGAACTTTGTGGAAATCTTTTGCCATTACTGTATTGGAGAATACTCACCAGTGGTTGCAGATGGAGATGTGGTGGGGCCGGGTGTAGTTTCAGTCCCTGATGTACTCGTGCTTGCTGCAGATGTTTCGAATGTTGTTGATGTGGGAGTTGGTGCAGTACTTGTTGCTGCACTGCTTGTCTCCGTACTTGTGGATGATGCACTTGTTTCTAGAATAGTGGAATTGTTATGTTGAGATAAGTTGAAGGATTGTGAGAGAAAATGCAGAAGTGTCATGCAGCTGCGTTTGCTTGGCATGCGACAGAGGAATACAAATTATTGGATGCTCTGTATATTTTGGCTGCAGAGTTCATTGAACAGCTGAAGTAAGTAAATGCTTCTTGAACCCATTAACCTTGCTGTTCATGATGGTACCTTGATGGATTTTTGAAGGTCATTTGTTTCAGATTCATATCATGTGAAATTTCAGAAGATTTTTTGCAATTCCCTATCCGAGTGTACTCACCAGTGGATGCAGATGGAGGTGTGGTGGGGCCAGTTGTACCTTCAGATGCTGATGAACTTGTGCTGGCTGCAGTTGTTCCTAATGTTGTTGACGTGGGAACTGGTGTTGTGCTTGTGACTGCACTGCTTGGTGCTGTACTTGTGGATGGTTGAGTTGTTTCTGGAATAGTTGAGATAATATTTCAAGATAAGTTGAAGGATTGCGAGCGTTAATGCAGTAATTGCACGGAGCTGCATTTCGTGCTTTGTGACGGCGTGATATAAATTGTTAAATGCTCCCTTCAATATTGCTGCACAGCTCATTCAACAGCCAAAATGAGGAAATGCTTCATGCTCACTATTTGATGCAGTTTATGATGGCTCGCTGGCTCGCATCTTTGCCAATGAAATTATTCGGTTTCATAACTTGAGAAATTTGTTGAAATCTTTTGCAATATTCTCTTTGAAAATACTCACCCGTGTTTGCAGATGGAGATGTGGTGGGGCCGGATGTACTTTCAGATGCTGATGAAGTTGTGCTGGCTGCAGTTGTTTCTAATGTTGTTGACGTGGGAACTGGTGCTGTGGTTGTGGCTGCACTGCTTGGTGCTGTACTTGTGGATGGCTGAGTTGTTTCTGGAATAGTTAAGATATTATGGCAAGATAAGTTGAAGGATTGCGAGAGTAAATGCAGACATTGCACAGAGCTGCATTTCAGGCTTTGCGACGCAGTAATATAAATTGTTAAATGCTCCGTGGAAGACTGCTGCACAGCTCATTGAACAACCGAAATTAGTAAATGGTTCTTGTACCCTTTTTTGATGCTGTTTATGTTGGAATCCTGACTTGTATCTTGATGGATATTTGCAAGTGAAATGTTACGGTTTGATATTATGTGAACTTTGTGGAAGTCTTTTGCCATTACTGTGTTGGAGAATACTCACCAGTGGTTGCAGATGGAGATGTGGTGGGGCCCGGGGTACTTTCAGTCCCTAATGTACTCGTGCTTGCTGCAGATGTTTCTAATGTTGTTGATGTGGGAGTTGGTGCAGTACTTGTTGCTGCACTGCTTGTCTCCGTACTTGTGGATGATGCATTTGTTTCTGGAGTAATGAAGTTGTTATGTTGAGATAACTTGAAAGAATGTGAGAGTACGTGCAGAAAAGTCATGCAGCTGCATTTGCAGGCATGCCACAGAGGAATACAAATTATTGAATGCTCTGTATGTTAGAGCTGCACAGTTGATTGAACAGCTGAAGTAAGTAAATGCTACTTGCACCCATTTTCCTTGCTGTTCATGATGGTACCTTGATGGATTTTTGAAGGTCGTTTGTTTCAGATTCATATCATGTGAAACTTAAGAACATTTTTTGCAATTCCCTATCCGAGTGTACTCACCAGTGGTTGCAGATGGAGATGTGGTGGGGCCAGTTGTACCTTCAGATGCTGATGAAGTTGTGCTGGCTGCAGTTGTTTCTAATGTTGTTGACGTGGGAACTGGTGTTGTGCTTGTGACTGCAGCTGCTTGGTGCTGCACTTGTGGATGGTTGAGTTGTTTCTGGAATAGTTGAGATATTATGTCAAGATAAGTTGAAGGATTGCGAGAGTAAATGCAGACATTGCACGGAGCTGCATTTCAGGCATGGCGACGCAGTAACATGAATTGTTAAATGCTCCCTTGGAGATTGCTGCACAGCTCTCTCAACAGCCAAAATGAGGAAATGCTTCTTGCTCACTATTTGACGCAGTTTATAATGGATCGCCGGCTCGCATCTTGATGGATATTTGGTAGTGAAATTTTTCGGTTTCATAACTTGAGAACTTTGTTGAAATCTTTTCCATATTCTGTTTGAAAATACTCACCCGTGGTTGCAGATGGAGGTGTGGTGGGGCCGGATGTACTTTCAGATGCTGATGAACTTGTGCTGGCTGCAGTTGTTTCTAATGTTGTTGATGTGGGAACTGGTGTTGTGCTTGTCACTGCACTGCCTGGTACTGTACTTGTGGATGGTTGAGTTGTTTCTGGAATAGTTGAGATATTATGTCAAGATAAGTTGAAGGATTGCGAGAGGAAATGCAGACATTGCACGGAGCTGCATTTGATGCTTTGCGACCCAGTAATATAAATAGTTAAATGCTCCCTTGAAGATTGCTGCACAGCCGATTGAACACCCAAAATTAGTAAATGCTTCTCGCACCCATTTTCGATGCTGTTCATGATGGAACCCTGACAGTTCCCTATGCGAGTGTACTCACCAGTGGATGCAGATGGAGGTGTGGTGGGGCCCGTTGTACTTTCGGATGCTGATGAACTTGTGCTGGCTGCAGTTGTTTCTGATGTTGTTGATGTGGGAAGTGGTGTTGTGCTTGTGACTGCACTGCTTGGTGCTGTACTTGTCGATGCTTGAGTTGTTTCTGGAATAGTTGAGGTAATACGTTAAGATAAGTTCAAGTATCGCGAGTGTTAATGCAGAAATTGCACGGAGCTGCATTTCATGCTTTGTGACACAGTAATATCAATTGTTAAATACTCCATTGAATATTGCTGCACAGCTCATTCAACAGCCAAAATGAGGAAATGCATTTCGCTCACGATTTGATGCAGTGTATAATGGATCGCTGGCTCGCATCTTGATGGATATTTGGAAGTGAAACTTTTCGGTTTGATAACTTGAGAACTTTGTTGAAATCTTTTGCAATATTCTGTTTGAAAATACTCACCCGTGGTTGCAGATGGAGATGTGGTGGGGCCGGATGTGCTTTCAGATGCTGATGAAGTTGTGCTGGCTGCAGTTGTTTCTAATGTCGTTGATGTGGTAACTGGTATTGTGCTTGTGACTGCACTGCTTGGTGCTGTACTTGTGGATGGTTGAGTTGTTTCTGGAATAGTTGAGATATTATGTCAAGATAAGTTGCCGGATTGCGAGAGTAAATGCAGACATTGCACGGAGCTGCATTTCAGGCTTTGCGACGCAGAAATATAAATTGTTAAATGCTCCGTGGAATATTGCTGCACAGCTCATTGAACAGCCGAAATTAGTAAATGCTTCTCGCACCATTTTTTGATGCTGTTTATGATGGAAGCCTGACTTGTATCTTGATGGATATTTGGAAGTGAAATGTTACGGTTTGATATCATGTGAACTTTGTGGAAATCTTTTGCCATTACTGTATTGGAGAATACTCACCAGTGGTTGCAGATGGAGATGTGGTGGGGCCGGGTGTAGTTTCAGTCCCTGATGTACTCGTGCTTGCTGCAGATGTTTCGAATGTTGTTGATGTGGGAGTTGGTGCAGTACTTGTTGCTGCACTGCTTGTCTCCGTACTTGTGGATGATGCACTTGTTTCTAGAATAGTGGAATTGTTATGTTGAGATAAGTTGAAGGATTGTGAGAGAAAATGCAGAAGTGTCATGCAGCTGCGTTTGCTTGGCATGCGACAGAGGAATACAAATTATTGGATGCTCTGTATATTTTGGCTGCAGAGTTCATTGAACAGCTGAAGTAAGTAAATGCTTCTTGAACCCATTAACCTTGCTGTTCATGATGGTACCTTGATGGATTTTTGAAGGTCATTTGTTTCAGATTCATATCATGTGAAATTTCAGAAGATTTTTTGCAATTCCCTATCCGAGTGTACTCACCAGTGGATGCAGATGGAGGTGTGGTGGGGCCAGTTGTACCTTCAGATGCTGATGAACTTGTGCTGGCTGCAGTTGTTCCTAATGTTGTTGACGTGGGAACTGGTGTTGTGCTTGTGACTGCACTGCTTGGTGCTGTACTTGTGGATGGTTGAGTTGTTTCTGGAATAGTTGAGATAATATTTCAAGATAAGTTGAAGGATTGCGAGCGTTAATGCAGTAATTGCACGGAGCTGCATTTCGTGCTTTGTGACGGCGTGATATAAATTGTTAAATGCTCCCTTCAATATTGCTGCACAGCTCATTCAACAGCCAAAATGAGGAAATGCTTCATGCTCACTATTTGATGCAGTTTATGATGGCTCGCTGGCTCGCATCTTTGCCAGTGAAATTTTTCGGTTTCATAACTTGAGAAATTTGTTGAAATCTTTTGCAATATTCTCTTTGAAAATACTCACCCGTGTTTGCAGATGGAGATGTGGCGGGGCCGGATGTAGTTTCAGATGCTGATGAAGTTGTGCTGGCTGCAGTTGTTTCTAATGTTGTTGACGTGGGAACTGGTGCTGTGGTTGTGGCTGCACTGCTTGGTGCTGTACTTGTGGATGGCTGAGTTGTTTCTGGAATAGTTATGATATTATGGCAAGATAAGTTGAAGGATTGCGAGAGTAAATGCAGACATTGCACAGAGCTGCATTTCAGGCTTTGCGACGCAGTAATATAAATTGTTAAATGCTCCGTGGAAGACTGCTGCACAGCTCATTGAACAACCGAAATTAGTAAATGGTTCTTGTACCCTTTTTTGATGCTGTTTATGTTGGAATCCTGACTTGTATCTTGATGGATATTTGCAAGTGAAATGTTACGGTTTGATATTATGTGAACTTTGTGGAAGTCTTTTGCCATTACTGTGTTGGAGAATACTCACCAGTGGTTGCAGATGGAGATGTGGTGGGGCCCGGGGTACTTTCAGTCCCTAATGTACTCGTGCTTGCTGCAGATGTTTCTAATGTTGTTGATGTGGGAGTTGGTGCAGTACTTGTTGCTGCACTGCTTGTCTCCGTACTTGTGGATGATGCATTTGTTTCTGGAGTAATGAAGTTGTTATGTTGAGATAACTTGAAAGAATGTGAGAGTACGTGCAGAAAAGTCATGCAGCTGCATTTGCAGGCATGCCACAGAGGAATACAAATTATTGAATGCTCTGTATGTTAGAGCTGCACAGTTGATTGAACAGCTGAAGTAAGTAAATGCTACTTGCACCCATTTTCCTTGCTGTTCATGATGGTACCTTGATGGATTTTTGAAGGTCGTTTGTTTCAGATTCATATCATGTGAAACTTAAGAACATTTTTTGCAATTCCCTATCCGAGTGTACTCACCAGTGGTTGCAGATGGAGATGTGGTGGGGCCAGTTGTACTTTCAGATGCTGATGAACTTGTGCTGGCTGCAGTTGTTTCTAATGTTGTTGACGTGGGAACTGGTGTTGTGCTTGTGACTGCACTGCTTGGTGCTGCACTTGTGGATGGTTGAGTTGTTTCTGGAATAGTTGAGATATTATGTCAAGATAAGTTGAAGGATTGCGAGAGTAAATGCAGACATTGCACGGAGCTGCATTTCATGCTTTGCGACGCAGTAATATGAATTGTTAAATGCTCCCTTGGAGATTGCTGCACAGCTCTCTCAACAGCCAAAATGAGGAAATGCTTCTTGCTCACTATTTGACGCAGTTTATAATGGATCGCCGGCTCGCATCTTGATGGATATTTGGTAGTGAAATTTTTCGGTTTCATAACTTGAGAACTTTGTTGAAATCTTTTCCATATTCTGTTTGAAAATACTCACCCGTGGTTGCAGATGGAGGTGTGGTGGGGCCGGATGTACTTTCAGATGCTGATGAACTTGTGCTGGCTGCAGTTGTTTCTAATGTTGTTGATGTGGGAACTGGTGTTGTGCTTGTCACTGCACTGCCTGGTACTGTACTTGTGGATGGTTGAGTTGTTTCTGGAATAGTTGAGATATTATGTCAAGATAAGTTGAAGGATTGCGAGAGGAAATGCAGACATTGCACGGAGCTGCATTTGATGCTTTGCGACCCAGTAATATAAATAGTTAAATGCTCCCTTGAAGATTGCTGCACAGCCGATTGAACACCCAAAATTAGTAAATGCTTCTCGCACCCATTTTCGATGCTGTTCATGATGGAACCCTGACAGTTCCCTATGCGAGTGTACTCACCAGTGGATGCAGATGGAGGTGTGGTGGGGCCCGTTGTACTTTCGGATGCTGATGAACTTGTGCTGGCTGCAGTTGTTTCTGATGTTGTTGATGTGGGAAGTGGTGTTGTGCTTGTGACTGCACTGCTTGGTGCTGTACTTGTCGATGCTTGAGTTGTTTCTGGAATAGTTGAGGTAATACGTTAAGATAAGTTCAAGTATCGCGAGTGTTAATGCAGAAATTGCACGGAGCTGCATTTCATGCTTTGTGACACAGTAATATCAATTGTTAAATACTCCATTGAATATTGCTGCACAGCTCATTCAACAGCCAAAATGAGGAAATGCATTTCGCTCACGATTTGATGCAGTGTATAATGGATCGCTGGCTCGCATCTTGATGGATATTTGGAAGTGAAACTTTTCGGTTTGATAACTTGAGAACTTTGTTGAAATCTTTTGCAATATTCTGTTTGAAAATACTCACCCGTGGTTGCAGATGGAGATGTGGTGGGGCCGGATGTGCTTTCAGATGCTGATGAAGTTGTGCTGGCTGCAGTTGTTTCTAATGTCGTTGATGTGGTAACTGGTATTGTGCTTGTGACTGCACTGCTTGGTGCTGTACTTGTGGATGGTTGAGTTGTTTCTGGAATAGTTGAGATATTATGTCAAGATAAGTTGCCGGATTGCGAGAGTAAATGCAGACATTGCACGGAGCTGCATTTCAGGCTTTGCGACGCAGAAATATAAATTGTTAAATGCTCCGTGGAATATTGCTGCACAGCTCATTGAACAGCCGAAATTAGTAAATGCTTCTCGCACCATTTTTTGATGCTGTTTATGATGGAAGCCTGACTTGTATCTTGATGGATATTTGGAAGTGAAATGTTACGGTTTGATATCATGTGAACTTTGTGGAAATCTTTTGCCATTACTGTATTGGAGAATACTCACCAGTGGTTGCAGATGGAGATGTGGTGGGGCCGGGTGTAGTTTCAGTCCCTGATGTACTCGTGCTTGCTGCAGATGTTTCGAATGTTGTTGATGTGGGAGTTGGTGCAGTACTTGTTGCTGCACTGCTTGTCTCCGTACTTGTGGATGATGCACTTGTTTCTAGAATAGTGGAATTGTTATGTTGAGATAAGTTGAAGGATTGTGAGAGAAAATGCAGAAGTGTCATGCAGCTGCGTTTGCTTGGCATGCGACAGAGGAATACAAATTATTGGATGCTCTGTATATTTTGGCTGCAGAGTTCATTGAACAGCTGAAGTAAGTAAATGCTTCTTGAACCCATTAACCTTGCTGTTCATGATGGTACCTTGATGGATTTTTGAAGGTCATTTGTTTCAGATTCATATCATGTGAAATTTCAGAAGATTTTTTGCAATTCCCTATCCGAGTGTACTCACCAGTGGATGCAGATGGAGGTGTGGTGGGGCCAGTTGTACCTTCAGATGCTGATGAACTTGTGCTGGCTGCAGTTGTTCCTAATGTTGTTGACGTGGGAACTGGTGTTGTGCTTGTGACTGCACTGCTTGGTGCTGTACTTGTGGATGGTTGAGTTGTTTCTGGAATAGTTGAGATAATATTTCAAGATAAGTTGAAGGATTGCGAGCGTTAATGCAGTAATTGCACGGAGCTGCATTTCGTGCTTTGTGACGGCGTGATATAAATTGTTAAATGCTCCCTTCAATATTGCTGCACAGCTCATTCAACAGCCAAAATGAGGAAATGCTTCATGCTCACTATTTGATGCAGTTTATGATGGCTCGCTGGCTCGCATCTTTGCCAGTGAAATTTTTCGGTTTCATAACTTGAGAAATTTGTTGAAATCTTTTGCAATATTCTCTTTGAAAATACTCACCCGTGTTTGCAGATGGAGATGTGGCGGGGCCGGATGTAGTTTCAGATGCTGATGAAGTTGTGCTGGCTGCAGTTGTTTCTAATGTTGTTGACGTGGGAACTGGTGCTGTGGTTGTGGCTGCACTGCTTGGTGCTGTACTTGTGGATGGCTGAGTTGTTTCTGGAATAGTTATGATATTATGGCAAGATAAGTTGAAGGATTGCGAGAGTAAATGCAGACATTGCACAGAGCTGCATTTCAGGCTTTGCGACGCAGTAATATAAATTGTTAAATGCTCCGTGGAAGACTGCTGCACAGCTCATTGAACAACCGAAATTAGTAAATGGTTCTTGTACCCTTTTTTGATGCTGTTTATGTTGGAATCCTGACTTGTATCTTGATGGATATTTGCAAGTGAAATGTTACGGTTTGATATTATGTGAACTTTGTGGAAGTCTTTTGCCATTACTGTGTTGGAGAATACTCACCAGTGGTTGCAGATGGAGATGTGGTGGGGCCCGGGGTACTTTCAGTCCCTAATGTACTCGTGCTTGCTGCAGATGTTTCTAATGTTGTTGATGTGGGAGTTGGTGCAGTACTTGTTGCTGCACTGCTTGTCTCCGTACTTGTGGATGATGCATTTGTTTCTGGAGTAATGAAGTTGTTATGTTGAGATAACTTGAAAGAATGTGAGAGTACGTGCAGAAAAGTCATGCAGCTGCATTTGCAGGCATGCCACAGAGGAATACAAATTATTGAATGCTCTGTATGTTAGAGCTGCACAGTTGATTGAACAGCTGAAGTAAGTAAATGCTACTTGCACCCATTTTCCTTGCTGTTCATGATGGTACCTTGATGGATTTTTGAAGGTCGTTTGTTTCAGATTCATATCATGTGAAACTTAAGAACATTTTTTGCAATTCCCTATCCGAGTGTACTCACCAGTGGTTGCAGATGGAGATGTGGTGGGGCCAGTTGTACTTTCGGATGCTGATGAAGTTGTGCTGGCTGCAGTTGTTTCTAATGTTGTTGACGTGGGAACTGGTGTTGTGCTTGTGACTGCACTGCTTGGTGCTGCACTTGTGGATGGTTGAGTTGTTTCTGGAATAGTTGAGATATTATGTCAAGATAAGTTGAAGGATTGCGAGAGTAAATGCAGACATTGCACGGAGCTGCATTTCAGGCATGGCGACGCAGTAACATGAATTGTTAAATGCTCCCTTGGAGATTGCTGCACAGCTCTCTCAACAGCCAAAATGAGGAAATGCTTCTTGCTCACTATTTGACGCAGTTTATAATGGATCGCCGGCTCGCATCTTGATGGATATTTGGTAGTGAAATTTTTCGGTTTCATAACTTGAGAACTTTGTTGAAATCTTTTCCATATTCTGTTTGAAAATACTCACCCGTGGTTGCAGATGGAGGTGTGGTGGGGCCGGATGTACTTTCAGATGCTGATGAACTTGTGCTGGCTGCAGTTGTTTCTAATGTTGTTGATGTGGGAACTGGTGTTGTGCTTGTCACTGCACTGCCTGGTACTGTACTTGTGGATGGTTGAGTTGTTTCTGGAATAGTTGAGATATTATGTCAAGATAAGTTGAAGGATTGCGAGAGGAAATGCAGACATTGCACGGAGCTGCATTTGATGCTTTGCGACCCAGTAATATAAATAGTTAAATGCTCCCTTGAAGATTGCTGCACAGCCGATTGAACACCCAAAATTAGTAAATGCTTCTCGCACCCATTTTCGATGCTGTTCATGATGGAACCCTGACAGTTCCCTATGCGAGTGTACTCACCAGTGGATGCAGATGGAGGTGTGGTGGGGCCCGTTGTACTTTCGGATGCTGATGAACTTGTGCTGGCTGCAGTTGTTTCTGATGTTGTTGATGTGGGAAGTGGTGTTGTGCTTGTGACTGCACTGCTTGGTGCTGTACTTGTCGATGCTTGAGTTGTTTCTGGAATAGTTGAGGTAATACGTTAAGATAAGTTCAAGTATCGCGAGTGTTAATGCAGAAATTGCACGGAGCTGCATTTCATGCTTTGTGACACAGTAATATCAATTGTTAAATACTCCATTGAATATTGCTGCACAGCTCATTCAACAGCCAAAATGAGGAAATGCATTTCGCTCACGATTTGATGCAGTGTATAATGGATCGCTGGCTCGCATCTTGATGGATATTTGGAAGTGAAACTTTTCGGTTTGATAACTTGAGAACTTTGTTGAAATCTTTTGCAATATTCTGTTTGAAAATACTCACCCGTGGTTGCAGATGGAGATGTGGTGGGGCCGGATGTGCTTTCAGATGCTGATGAAGTTGTGCTGGCTGCAGTTGTTTCTAATGTCGTTGATGTGGTAACTGGTATTGTGCTTGTGACTGCACTGCTTGGTGCTGTACTTGTGGATGGTTGAGTTGTTTCTGGAATAGTTGAGATATTATGTCAAGATAAGTTGCCGGATTGCGAGAGTAAATGCAGACATTGCACGGAGCTGCATTTCAGGCTTTGCGACGCAGAAATATAAATTGTTAAATGCTCCGTGGAATATTGCTGCACAGCTCATTGAACAGCCGAAATTAGTAAATGCTTCTCGCACCATTTTTTGATGCTGTTTATGATGGAAGCCTGACTTGTATCTTGATGGATATTTGGAAGTGAAATGTTACGGTTTGATATCATGTGAACTTTGTGGAAATCTTTTGCCATTACTGTATTGGAGAATACTCACCAGTGGTTGCAGATGGAGATGTGGTGGGGCCGGGTGTAGTTTCAGTCCCTGATGTACTCGTGCTTGCTGCAGATGTTTCGAATGTTGTTGATGTGGGAGTTGGTGCAGTACTTGTTGCTGCACTGCTTGTCTCCGTACTTGTGGATGATGCACTTGTTTCTAGAATAGTGGAATTGTTATGTTGAGATAAGTTGAAGGATTGTGAGAGAAAATGCAGAAGTGTCATGCAGCTGCGTTTGCTTGGCATGCGACAGAGGAATACAAATTATTGGATGCTCTGTATATTTTGGCTGCAGAGTTCATTGAACAGCTGAAGTAAGTAAATGCTTCTTGAACCCATTAACCTTGCTGTTCATGGTGGTACCTTGATGGATTTTTGAAGGTCATTTGTTTCAGATTCATATCATGTGAAATTTCAGAAGATTTTTTGCAATTCCCTATCCGAGTGTACTCACCAGTGGATGCAGATGGAGGTGTGGTGGGGCCAGTTGTACCTTCAGATGCTGATGAACTTGTGCTGGCTGCAGTTGTTCCTAATGTTGTTGACGTGGGAACTGGTGTTGTGCTTGTGACTGCACTGCTTGGTGCTGTACTTGTGGATGGTTGAGTTGTTTCTGGAATAGTTGAGATAATATTTCAAGATAAGTTGAAGGATTGCGAGCGTTAATGCAGTAATTGCACGGAGCTGCATTTCGTGCTTTGTGACGGCGTGATATAAATTGTTAAATGCTCCCTTCAATATTGCTGCACAGCTCATTCAACAGCCAAAATGAGGAAATGCTTCATGCTCACTATTTGATGCAGTTTATGATGGCTCGCTGGCTCGCATCTTTGCCAGTGAAATTTTTCGGTTTCATAACTTGAGAAATTTGTTGAAATCTTTTGCAATATTCTCTTTGAAAATACTCACCCGTGTTTGCAGATGGAGATGTGGCGGGGCCGGATGTAGTTTCAGATGCTGATGAAGTTGTGCTGGCTGCAGTTGTTTCTAATGTTGTTGACGTGGGAACTGGTGCTGTGGTTGTGGCTGCACTGCTTGGTGCTGTACTTGTGGATGGCTGAGTTGTTTCTGGAATAGTTATGATATTATGGCAAGATAAGTTGAAGGATTGCGAGAGTAAATGCGGACATTGCACAGAGCTGCATTTCAGGCTTTGCGACGCAGTAATATAAATTGTTAAATGCTCCGTGGAAGACTGCTGCACAGCTCATTGAACAACCGAAATTAGTAAATGGTTCTTGTACCCTTTTTTGATGCTGTTTATGTTGGAATCCTGACTTGTATCTTGATGGATATTTGCAAGTGAAATGTTACGGTTTGATATTATGTGAACTTTGTGGAAGTCTTTTGCCATTACTGTGTTGGAGAATACTCACCAGTGGTTGCAGATGGAGATGTGGTGGGATCGGGTGTACTTTCATTCCCTAATCTACTCGTGCTTGCTGCAGATGTTTCTAATGTTGTTGATGCGGGAGTTGGTGCAGTACTTGTTGCTGCACTGCTTGTCTCCGTACTTGTGGATGATGCATTTGTTTCTGGAATAATGAAGTTGTTATGTTGAGATAACTTGAAAGAATTTGAGAGTACGTGCAGAAAAGTCATGCTGCTGCATTTGCAGGCATGCCACAGAGGAATACAAATTATTGAATGCTCTGTATGTTAGAGCTGCACAGTTGATTGAACAGCTGAAGTAAGTAAATGCTTCTTGCACCCATTTTCCTTGCTGTTCATGATGGTACCTTGATGGATTTTTGAAGATCGTTTGTTTCAGATTCATATCATGTGAAACTTAAGAACATTGTTTGCAATTCCCTATCGGAGTGTACTCACCAGTGGTTGCAGATGGAGATGTGGTGGGGCCAGTTGTACTTTCAGATGCTGATGATGTTGTGCTGGCTGCAGTTGTTTCTAATGTTGTTGACGTGGGAACTGGTGTTGTGCTTGTGACTGCACTGCTTGGTGCTGCACTTGTGGATGGTTGAGTTGTTTCTGGAATAGTTGAGATATTATGTCAAGATAAGTTGAAGGATTGCGAGAGTAAATGCAGACATTGCACGGAGCTGCATTTCAGGCATGGCGACGCAGTAATATGAATTGTTAAATGCTCCCTTGGAGATTGCTGCACAGCTCTCTCAACAGCCAAAATGAGGAAATGCTTCTTGCTCACTATTTGACGCAGGTTATAATGGATCGCCGGCTCGCATCTTGATGGATATTTGGTAGTGAAATTTTTCGGTTTCATAACTTGAGAACTTTGTTGAAATCTTTTCCATATTCTGTTTGAAAATACTCACCCGTGGTTGCAGATGGAGATGTTGTGGGGCCGGATGTGCTTTCAGATGCTAATGAACTTGTGCTGGCTGCAGTTGTTTCTAATGTTGTTGATGTGGGAACTGGTGTTGTGCTTGTCACTGCACTGCCTGGTACTGTACTTGTCGATGCTTGAGTTGTTTCTGGAATAGTTGAGGTAATACGTTAAGATAAGTTCAAGTATCGCGAGTGTTAATGCAGAAATTGCACGGAGCTGCATTTCATGCTTTGTGACACAGTAATCTCAATTGTTAAATACTCCCTTGAATATTGCTGCACAGCTCATTCAACAGCCAAAATGAGGAAATGCATTTCGCTCACTATTTGATGCAGTTTATAATGGATCGCTGGCTCGCATCTTGATGGATATTTGGAAGTGAAACTTTTCGGTTTGATAACTTGAGAACTTTGTTGAAATCTTTTGCAATATTCTGTTTGAAAATACTTACCCGTGGTTGCAGATGGAGGTGTGGTGGAGCCGGCTGTACTTTCAGTTGCTGATGAACTTGTGCTGGCTGCAGTTGTTTCTGATGTTGTTGACGTGGGAACTGGTGTTGTGCTTGTCACTGCACTGCTTGGTGCTGTACTTGTCGATAGTTGAGTTGTTTCTGGAATATTTGAGATATTATTTCAAGATAAGTTGAAGGATTGCGAGAGGAAATGCAAAAATTGCGCGTGGCTGCATTGCAGGCTTTGTGACCCAGTATTATGAATTGTTAAATGCTCTGAGGAACATTGCATCATAGCGCATTGAACATCGAAATTACTAAATGTTTCCTGCACCCATTTTTGATGCTGTTTATGATGGAACCCTGACTTGTATGTTGATGGATATTTGGAAGTGAAATGTTACGGTTTGTTATCATGTGAACTTTGTGTAAATCTTTTGCCATTCGTGTTGGAGAATACTCACCAGTGGTTGCAGATGGAGATGTGGTGGGGCCGGGTGTCCTTTCAGTCCCTGATGTACTCGTGCTTGCTGCAGATTTTTCTAATGTTGTTGATGTGGGAGTTGGTGCAGTACTCGTTGCTGCACTGCTTGTCTCCGTACTTGTGGATGATGCACTTGTTACTAGAATAATGAATGTTGATGTTGAGATCATTTGAAGGATTGTGAGAGTAAATGCACAAATTACATGCAGCTGCTGTTTTGATTCTTTGTCGCAGTAATGCAAATTGCTAAATGCTCGATGGTACATGGATGCGTGATTCTGAACATCTGTAATTAGTAAATGTTTCTTGCCTGCTTTTTGATTGACATTCATGATGTAAGTCACGCTGGTACCTTCATGGGCTTTGGAAGTGATTTGTTTTGGATTCTTTCATGCGACATTTACTGCTGTTTTTTGCTTTTTCTCAATTTGAGAATACTCACCAGTGGTTGCAGATGGAGATGTGCTCGGGCCAGTTATACTTGCAGTTACTGATGTAGTCTGGTTTCCTGCAGATGTTTCTGATGTTGTTGACGTGGGAGTTGGTGCAGTACTTGTTGCTGCACTGCTTGTCGCTGTAATTGTTGATGACCCCATTGTTACTGTAATGGTGGCATGTTATCTTGAGATTAGTTGATTCTTTGTGAAGGTAAATGCAGAAATTGCATTCAGCTGCATTTTTCTCCTCTGTTTTTCACATTTATTATCTGTTACATCATTGGTTAATTTTGGCTGTGTTCCCCTTTGAACATTAGATTTCTACTGAGCTTGATGGATCTCTCTATTGCATTTGCTCACTTCCTCATATTTCTGCTCCCACCCTCACTCCACACAGTTGCGATGTGGAAAACTCCCTTACCACACGTTTCACCCTGATAACCTTTGCTTTCAGCACATCGTCCTTTCTCAATTCTACCAGCTGCAGTGGGATCCCACCACTCGCCACAGCTTGTCTTCCCCACCCCTTTCCGCCTGCCACATGGACCGCTCCCTCTGTGTCTCACTTCCTATCCTCCTTTCCCAACCCTTGGCATTTTTTTCTCCATCCACCTCCTTTACCACCAGTTGGGGTCCTAAACAGCCCTTAAAGCTGGGCACAGATTCATAGAGTCATTGAGTCATAGTGTAGTACAGAACAGGTACAAGCCCTTCAGCCCAATCAGTCCATGCTGACCACGGTGCCCACCCAGCTCGTCCCAATTTCCTGTGTTCGGCCCATGTCCCTCTGAGCCCCGCCTCTCCATGTGCCTCTCCAAGTACTTCTTCAATGATACAGTTTTACCAGCTTCAACCATTTCCTCTGGCAGCTCCTTCCATGTACTTACCACACTCTGTATGAAAAAGTTGCCCCTCACAGATTCTTTCCCCATTCACGCTAAATCTCTACCACCTAGTTTTGGATTCCCTCACCCTTGGGAAAAGACTGTTACCGTCCAGCTTTTCTATGTCACCCCCTCATTCTCCTACACTGCAAAGAATAAAGACCTAGACTGGCCAACCTCCACCTTTACTCAGTTCCCGGCAAATTCTCGTTGGTCTTTTCTACACTCTTTCCAGTTTAACCACATCTTGCCTGTAACAAGGTTACCAAAACTCTGTGCAGTTCTCCAATTGCAGCCTCACTAATGACTTAATACAACTGCAACATCATGTCCCAACTCCTTTTCTCAATGCCCTGACCGATGAAGGCTTGTGTGTTAAACACCTTTTTCACTACCCTTTGTACCTGTGACGCTGCTTGAACAAACTCCTAGGTACTCAGGTGCACCTCCTCCATCCTCGTCTCCTGCATTCAGCTCTCCCAATGTGGCCTCATCATCATCAGTGAGACCCAGTGCAGACTGGGTGACTGGTTTGCAGAACACCTGTGCTCTGTCCACAATAATCATCATGAGCCCCAGTTACGTGCCATTTCAACTCCCCTTCCCATTCACACACTGACCTGTGAGTCGCCAGAGGAAGTGGTTGAGGCAGGTACATTAACAACATTTAAAAGGTTCCTGGACAGGTACATGGATAGGAAAGGTTTAGAGGGATATGGACTAAATGCAGGCAGATGGGACTGGCTTAGACAGGAATCTTAGTCGGTATGGTGCATTTGAGCTGAAGGGCCTGTCTCTGTGCTGGATGACTCTATAGGTCTATGATTCTATGACTCTATGACCTGTCCATTCTTGGCCTCCACTGCCGGGGTGAGGCCCAATGCAAACTAGAAGAACAACTCCTCATATTCCCCCTAGGTCGTCTACAATCCAACGGTATGAACGATGAATTTTCCATTGTCAGGGAGCCCACAGCCCCGTGTTCCTTTGCCTCTCCTTCCAATTCACCTCTGGTCCTCCAATTTTTGTTCCCTTTTCCATCCCTCCTCCAGCCCCCCATCAGCCTTTTTCATCTCCCTCCCCCTCCTGGAACCATCCACCTCCAACCCACACACTTCACCCACCTGGTTTCCTCCCCCATCGAGTTCCATCTGTCCTTAACCTCTTCCTTAATGGTTCGCATTGTCACTTACCTTCCTTACAGATTCCAGCACTTGTTGTCTGTGTCCCTGCTCATCTCCCTCCCCTTCCCCCACCCAGCACCCTCTGGCTTTTCTCCCCTTGTCTGTCTCCACCTCTCACCCACCTGCCTCCCATCTCCTAACTCCACTCATTCCCCTCCCTCACCTGGCTCTATCTGCCCATCACCCCTCCTCAGTCCTCCTGTCACCTACCAGACCCATCTCAGCCCTTTTGCTCTTCTCTTTATACCAGCAAACTTCCCTCTCCACTCTCAGTTCTGATGTAGGGTCCTGAAACATTGACAATTCTTTCCCACCACAGATGCTGCCTGACCCAACGAGTTCCTCCAGTAGATTGTGTTTTTCCCTCCAGATTCCAGCGTCTATGGTCTCTTGTATTATCTATTTATCTGTTCACCCTTGTCATTTTGAAAGGGGATAAAGGACCCTGGGATTTGTGTGATTTTTCTATGGAAGTATTAATGGTGAAATGTTCATTTCTCTGCCCCTTTATGTTTCCGAACCTACGTGTGATATAAATGATGCAGACTACACTCATTTAATTGCTGATCAGACTGGAATCCATTGTGTTCACTTGAATAACCAATTTAAGTTAAAGTAATATATCACTTTCAAAGGAATAATTGTCATTTAATTCACTCCATTGTAATCTGCTGCTATTTCAATATCTGTTGTTGATACTGCATCATATTTTGAAAAGAATGTTTGTGATTCAATTGCTAAAAATGGACACTTTTTCTAATCCCAGTGTGTATTGTTGAGATTGCTGTTGATTTGCCCCTTGTTGCTTCAGTAGTGCTCCCTGCAGTTTTTGTTACTGCCTATAGATGTTAATGCAGGGGAGCAGATGACGAGGTTTTAGATTTGCTTGAGTGGAAGAAGATCGTCTCAGGACATCTCAATCCTCAGTGATATTCCAGCTCTGCATGTGAGTGCCTGAACCATTTCTCTTCGAGCCTGCTCTATCAGGCATCACGATTATGGCTTACCTTCTGTCTCAGCACCATTTTCCAGCACAGTATCCTTGATTCCCTTAATATCCAGAAGTCCATCAGTCTCTGCCAGGAATGGACTCATTGACTGAGCTTCCACAACCCTCCTGCTAGTGAATTCCAATGCTTCACCACTCCCTGTGTGCAGAATTTCTCCTCTTGAATCCTGAATAGTCTACTGTTTATGGAGAGATTGTGACTTACTCTAGACCCACAGCTTGGGAAACAACCTTCATTGTCGAGCCCTGTCAGAATTTTTGATGGGTGATGTCACATTTAGAGCTCTCAAGTTGCATTTACTCACCAATTCGCTGCTTATCAACTTTAAGTTTGAATTTCATGCAGATTCTTCATCTCTAGATGTCATCACAGCCTTGGTCCAAACATGGACCTGAGAGCTGAATTCCAGAAATGAAATATCTACCCTCAGCATCAAGACAACATGTAGCTGTGTGTGATATTAAGGAGCTGTGGTACACCTGAAGTCAGTGCGAGTTCAGAGGAACACCCGCCACTGGTCTGAGTCATACCTCACATAAAGAAAGTTGATTTTGGTTGTTGCATGTCAGTCTTCAGAGCTGCAGGACTTATAATTTGACCAGTAATGTTGATGCCACACTAGTGGCAGGCATTGACTATCTTCTACCCCGACACTCAAAAGCATCACTCTCACTGAAAACTCCATTGATCAGAAACTGGATCAGCTGCACAAAATCTATGGCTGTGGCAGCAAGTGAGGAAATGATTTCCCCTCCCCTTCTTTGTTCTCATATTGTCCATGTAAATCTCTGTTGGGCTTTCAGCACTGTTTCTATATTTTTTTGTTTTCTGGAGAACAGAATGGTATGCACTTCTCCGTGTATGGCCGAATTATAACCCTACATAAGTTTCACTTATCATCTCTGTTCTGGTTGAACACCAGGGCTTTTCCCTTTATATGCCTTTGTGAAATTGTAAAGCTGTTTTCATTGATTGGTGTATCTGGTCTTCTGATTCCTTTGTGCCTGTATCACATTTCCCAAGGACTATGTGCTCTCTGTATTTCACTTCCCAAAATGCAAGACTCACACCTGTTGTAAAATTAAGATATTCATTTCCATCCCTGTTCTGTAAGTTTATGAACTTTTTATTTTATTTTGTCAAAGTGATTCTTAACTATATTTAAGTTTGTAGGAAAGAGGCCATTTGGCCCTTTGAACCAGTCCATCATTCAGTAAAATCTTGGCTGATCAAATCTTGGCCTCAAATTCACTTCCCTGCCTGTTCCTCGTATCCTTGACTCCCCCATTATCTAAAAATCTCTCCACACCAGTTGTGAACTTATTCAATAACTCAGCTCCCACAGCTACCTGCTGTTTAGAATTCCAAAGATTCATGACTTTCACAGTGAAGAAGTTCCTTATTTTCTGTCTTAAGTGAGCAACCTCTAACTCCCAAACTGTGCTCTTCATTCTCGGTCCCTTACAAGAGGATATAACCCCTCACCACAAACTCTGTGAAACACCCTCAGAATCTCATATCCCCCAATTTATGATAATTTGCAAATGTATTTTACTAATTCCCAAGCACAAAATGTTTATGTAAATTGTTAATAACAATGGTCACTTCATCGGTCCCTATGGAAGACCACTTTGGTCTTAACTCTTTAATCTCAACTTACTATTTTCTGTAAAAGTTGTAACCTGCTGTTCATTTTGCTACCCTACCTTGGGCTTAGTCACAAATGTGTTGTACAGCAGCATGTAGAGAATTAGAGAATCATGGACTGATTAGGGACAGCCAGCATGGCTTTGTGAAGGGAAGATCTTGCCTCACAAGCCTGATAGAGTTCTTTGAGGAGGTGACCAGGAAGATTGATGAGGGCAGGGTGGTGGATGTGGTTTACATGGATTTTAGTAAGGCGTTTGATAAGGTTCCTCATGGTAGGCTTCTTCAGAAGGTCAGAGGCCAAGGGATCCAGGGAAGCTTGGCTGTGTGGATTAGGAATTGGCTTGCATGTAGAAAGCAGAGGGTTGTGGTGGAAGGAGTGCCCTCGGATTGGAAGGCAGTGACTAGTGGTGTCCCACAGGGATCGATTCTGGGACCTCTACTTTTTGTAATATTTATAGATGACTTAGATGAGGGGGTGGAGGGCTGGGTTAGTAAGTTTGTGGATGACACTAAGATCAGTGGTGTTGTGGATAGTGCGGAGGGCTGTCGGAGCTTACAGAGGGATATTGATAGGATGCAGAGCTGGGCTGATAGGTGGCAGATGGAGTTCAATCCGGAGAAGTGTGAGGTGGTACACTTTGGAAGGACAAACTCCAGGGCAGAGTACTGGGTAAATGGCAAGGTACTTGGCAGTGTGGAGGAGCAGAGGGATCTGGGGGTTCATATTCACAGTTCATTGAAAGTTGCCTCACAGGTGGAAAGAGCAGTTAAGAAGGCCAATGGGATGTTGGCTTTCATAAGTCGTGGGATTGAGTTTAAGAGCCGCGAGGTGATGATGCAGCTTTACAAAACTCTAGTTAGGCCACACTTAGAGTACTGTGTTCAGTTCTGGTCGCCGCATTATAGGAAGGATGTGGAGGCATTGGAGAGGGTACAGAGGAGATTTACCAGGATGCTGCCTGGATTAGAGGGTATTGAATATGAGGAGAGGCTTAAGGTGCTAGGGCTTTATTCACTGGAAAGGAGGAGGATGAGAGGAGACATGATAGAGGTATATAAAACACTGAGAGGAATAGATAGAGTAGACAGTCAGCGCCTCCTTCCCAGGGCACCAATGCTCAAGACGAGAGGGCATGGCTTTAAGGTTACGGGTGGGAGGTTCAGGGGAGATGTCAGGGGGAGGTTTTTCACCCAGAGAGAGGTTGGTGCATGGAATGCACTGCCTGGGGTGGTGGTGGAGGCTGACACATTGGACAGGTTCAAGAGCTTGTTGGATAGGCATATGGAGGAGTGTGGGATGGGGGGATATGCGGGAGGAAGGGGTTAGGTAGTGTGAGGGTGGCTTGATGGACGGCACAACATGGTGGGCCGAAGGGCCTGTTTTGTGCTGTATGGTTCTATGGTATGTCAAAGCCCTCTTGAAGGTTTACATATCAAACAACACTGCATTCCCCAATCCACTCTTTATCAACTACAAAGGATTCACTATATGTCATAAAGCATCATCTTCCTTTGGGAAATTCGGCAGATCAGTCTTTATCTTTTCTTCCTGTTTCTTGATATTTTTCTATTAGTTATTTAAATAAAGGTTTCAGTATCTCTCCACCACTGATATTAAGCTAACTGGATGTTGGTTCCCAGATTTGTTCAATCTTTGATATGGGAACAACGTTAACTGTTCACCAGTCCGCTGGCACTATTGCCCATCTGGACCAAGAACATAGAACAGTACAGCACAAGGACAGGCCCTTTGGCCCATCATGTCAGTGCCGACCATGATGCCAATTCAAACAAATCCATCTGCCTGCACATGGGCTATATCCTGCAGGAGATGCAAGAGACTGCAGATGCTGGAATCTGCTGGAGGAACTCAGCAGGTCGAGCAGCATCTGTGGAAGGAAAGGAATTGTCAATGTTTCGGGTTGAAACCCTGCATCAGATCTATATCCTCCATTTCCTGCCTGTTCACGTGTCTGTCTAATGCCCCTTAAACATTGCTGTTGTATCTGCTTCCACCAGTTCCCCTTGCAGCATGTTCCAGGCACCTACCATTCTCTATGTAAAAAATTTGTCTTGTAAATCTTCAGACTTTGAGGGTTTGAGTGGTCTACTAATTCTCTCATCTGAGTCTGTTTTAAATGCCTGTGTATCCTGTTCTATTTAATATTCTTGATTTCTTATTCTCAGGTGATGCCCACTTGTTTGCTTTAGTTTTTACGAGGGAGATAAAGCAACATTTACTTTTGTCAAAGATCTCAAAATTAGCCCTGGAATTAAGTTAGATATCGTTTGATGGATGTCAATTCCATTAAGTGCATGACACTCAAGTGACAGAATAATTCATTTCAAAAGGATATGTTTCATTTTGCATTTCTGTAATAACTCTTTGAAGATATATCTAATTAGTCCGAATGCCCCCCCAGTTTCCTCAAAGCTTTTTGAGTTTCCCTTTCAATTTAATGTCCTACTCCTATTTTGATTCAATATTGATGTGGTTCCACCAGCCTCAGCAGTGAATTCACACAAGAACAACTTACTCTATAAAAGTATTTCCCCCAATCTCTCCTCTGACTTTTCTGAGAGTCTGGTACTTCTGTGTACTGAACTTCGGCTGATGGAAGCAGTTTCTACACCTACCTCTGAAAATTCCTTACAATTTTGAACACTTCTACTAAATCTTCCCTTCAGCATTGTTATTCTTAGGAACACAATCACAACTTCTTGAGTTTCTCTGCACTGCTAGAATATCTTATCCCAGTATCATTAAAAAAGATGAGGGTCTTAGTTTCATAGGGCCAGTTGCTGTCTGTGCATGTGACAATACCTTTTAATCTCTCACGCAATAATCCAGGACAATCCACATTAAAGTTCATGAGCAGATGTAGGGGAGTCCTGTGTACCTGGGGTAACAGACAGCTTTTCTTATGATCAATGTGAGAAGGGAGAATTAAAACTTGATCATAGGTTTGCTCTAGTTTACCAAGACAGAGAAGATCACACTGGACCCAGTCCGTTAAAACCTTTAATCCGGGCTTCACAGCGTTCAGTGTCATTTCTTTGGTTGGTTTCCAGACACATAGCTAGTGATCATGTGAGAGGGAAGCTTTGAGTTGGCCATGCCACATTATTTGGGAGTCTACCCTGCAGATGTCCATTGGGTCCTCAAGCACCTTATGTTATTGTATGAAAGGTCAGTTGGGTCTGAAACCTGGCCACTGCAGAAAAGTCTTGAGAAAAACTTAATTTCCTTCAGGGCAATGAGAAAACACCAGTGTATTCCAGCATTACATTACAATCTTGCAAAATTCTTGTACAGATGCAATAATGTGATCCTTCCAAAAACACTGTTAACTCACTGCATGATGAATTCCTAAAGAGATGCCACAATACAGAAACCTGAAGAATTTACTTGGTTAAAAACCAATAGGGTTTCAGTCATTATTACTCTGATTGCATTTGCATCTTCTTCAAATAGAAAACTGTACAGAGGTAAAATGTTGCTCCCTTAAAAAAAAATTCTCATTCTGACGAATATGACAAACCAAATGTGAAGAGACAGATTTATAATTGTTTTTGGCACACCACACCTTTGGCACAGAATGAACATCCCTCACCAAACAATCAGGTTTCTCTCTACTTGAGCTCTCTCTGTACTTAAACTTGCTGTACTCACAAAAACATACATCTCAATATAATTTTAATGGAGACTGGTCTAACTTAGTTTTAATGTAAATAATCATAACTGCAGCAGAGATCTAGCCTGATTTACAGTCTGACAATGCAAGTGTACATTGCAGTTGTTCACTACCAAAACAGAATGCTGGTAAATCTCTGAATAATATTGCAGCAAACTAAACCATTTCTTGCAGCTTGTCATTGCTCACAATTAATCTCTTCCTTTCAAGTATTTACCAGCTGCCTTACGTTTTCTTGTCTGACTAATATCTCAAGTACCAATTCCAATCATGGTGCACTTTGGTTACATTTAAATGATCCATAGATTCCATGTTCACTTTATCCTCGCTACTGATTTGACCTTAAAAATTACCCCAAACTAGCCCGACTATGTCAGAGATCATTATCTTAACTCATCTCCCATGTGCACATCAATTTTACTGACTGAAACAAAACATTATGTAAGTGTTGAATACAAACATACAGTTAATCGGAAATGAATTCAATGATAGTTATAGAAGAAAAGTTGTTTGAAGATAACACATTATTGTTGATAAAACAACTGCCTTTTCACAGCAACTTTAAGACATGGTAATTTCTTTATACTATTAAGTAAAACAGTGCTGATCATTGTTTATATTCTTTGTGGAATTTAAACAAAACTTTAAAAACATCCTGCATAATTCTTTTGACCATTTACTTCATTAGTTATATTAAATAGCTGAGTTTAGGAGCATCCGTTTTAACTAAATATAATTTACTTGATTTTTTTGAGCTTTTGTGCTTTTGATCACATTGATGTAAACAATTAAGAACAAATTATCTACGTAAACATGCTGTCAGTATGAAATAGATCAAGTGAGATTCAGGCTACACATCCATGACAGATATTTCTGTCAAGCTTATTATCTTCTCTAACACTTAGCACATATCTTACTTTGTTATAAGTTTCTGTTCCTGAAAATTAATCTCTGGTTTAATGTTTTTAAACCAAATGCTAATATTATTGTCAATATTTTCTACTCTTTAATACAAAATGAAAATGTTGAACTGAGTGCAGACTTCAAATTATGGTATTGACCTAAATTTCCAGTTGTTCCATCAGATTTGGACCATGCCTCTGACAAAAGAGTGGATATTGCCCACATTCCTCAAACAAAGAAAATCTCTATCACCCTCACTTCAATTATAAAGGTTGAGGGTGAAAATGTAATAAGATTTAAGCAGTTATTGTTTCTTTTATATTTATATTAAATTGATTTTTTTCTTTTGTCATTAAAGTTAACAAGTTTTCACATAACTGTAATAATCACTCTGTACATTGCCAGAATCAGCACAATCTGTTCCAAAATTTCTTACCTGCAGGGTA
Organism: Pristis pectinata; assembly: GCF_009764475.1. Taxonomy (NCBI): domain Eukaryota; kingdom Metazoa; phylum Chordata; class Chondrichthyes; order Rhinopristiformes; family Pristidae; genus Pristis; species Pristis pectinata. The sequence continues at coordinate 33,176,922 of NC_067428.1, read as the reverse complement.
GATGCTGCATATAATTACATGCCAGAATAATATCATCAACGTGAACTTTCTATGATCCATTTTCCCAAAAGTCGAAGTCTGAAAGTTGCAGGTAACAAATCTGCACTGTCTCAAGAAAAATTGCTCAGGAGTATTTTAAACCTCCCCTGTTTCAAGTGTTCAGCTGGATCTGACGTCCACATACCACACCTTTCTTTGTCAATGAAAGATTGGTTAAGCAAGGAATATAAGTGTGTAATCATTATAATGACCAAAGAAAGAACTTCCCCACCCAAATCATTTTAGGTATGATTCTTTTTTTTAGGCTGGATTGTCTCACACTCCATATTCCAGGAAATAACACAGACATTTCTCTAAATGCTGCAAGAAAAGAAAACCAAAAAAACTGTAGCTGCTGGAATTCTGAATTTAAACAAATGCTGGAAGAACTCAGCAAAGCAGACATAGAATATAGAACAAGGTCAAAGTCGAGTTTATTGTCATGTTAACAAATCCATGTATCCACAGGTGCAATGAAAAACTTACTTGCAGCAGCATCACAGACACAGAGCATCATATAAGCAGTATACACAGGAAAAACAAATTATTTACATTTTTTACAAGAAAGACAATTCAAACAAAAAACAGTCAATTTTAGTGCAAAGTGATCAAAGTGGTCATAGTGTTGATAACTGTAGTGTAGTGATAGTGAACATGGAGCAGTACAGCACAGGAACAGGCCCTTGGGCCTGTGCCGAACACGAAGCTGAATTAAACTAAATCTCTTCTGCCTGCCCATGATCCATATCCCTCCATTCTCTGCATATTCATGAGTCCATCTAACAGCCTCTTAAACGCCACTAACCCTAACCCTGCCTCCACCGCTACCTCATTCTGTTCACTACACAACCTGTTCCGAGCACCTACTGCTCTCTGTGTAAAAAATACTTGCCCCGCAAATCTTTAGACTTCCCCCCCCCACCTGAAATGCATGTCCTCTAGTACTTGACATTTCTACCCTGGGAAAAAGACTCTATCTACTCTATCTGTGCCTCTCATAATTTTATAAACTTCTGTCAGGTCTCTCTTCAGCCTCCAACACTCCAGAGAAAACAACCTAAGTTTGTCCAACATCTCCTTATAGCTCATACCTTCTAATCCTGTTAAACCTCTTCTGCACCCTTTCCAAAGCCTCCACATTCTTCATGTAATGGGGTGACCAGAATTGCACACAATAGACAGCATTGAATGGTCCTGGGTCTGAAACGTTCACTGTTTCTCTTTGCACAGATGCTGCCTGACCTGCTGAATTTTTCCAGCATTTTCTGTTTTTGTATAAATACTGAATTCATCATCCCAAAATAAAACAGGTTGAGGGTTTCTGCTGTCATATAGTAATAGAGTAATACAGTATGGAAACAGGCCCCTCTGCCCAACTCATCCATGCCGACCAAGATGCCCATCTGAGCTAGTCCCTTTTGCCTGTGTTTGGCCAATATCCCTCTAAACCTTTCCTATCCAGGTTAACTGTCAAAGTGTCTTTTAAATGTTGTTATCTTACCTGCCTCAACCATTTCCTCTGGCAGCTCATTCCATACACCCACCACCCTCTGCGTGAAGAAGTTGCCCCTCAGGTCCCTTTTAAATCTTTCCCCTCTCTCAAACGTATGCCCTCTTGTTCTTCATCCCCTTTCCCTGGGAAAAAGACTGTGCGCATTCACCCTATCTATGCCCCTTATGATTTTATACACCTCTATAAGGTGACCCCTCAGTCTCCTATGTTCCAAGGAATAAAGTCCCAGCCTGCCCAACCTCTCCCTATAACTCAGGCCCTCGAGTTCTGGCAACGGTCTCATAAATCTTCTTGGCACTCTTCCCAGTTAAATGATATCTTTCCTATAACTGGGTGACCAAAACTGTACACAATACTCCAAGTGTGGTTTCACCAACGTCTTGTACAACTGCAACATAACGTCCCAACTCCTATACTCAGTCCCCTGACTGATGAAGGCCAGCTTGCCAAACGCTGCCTTCACCACCCTGTCTTCCTGTGTTGACATTCTCAGGGAACCAGGTCCCTCTCTTCTACAACAGTCCCCATGGCCCTACAGTTCACTGTGAAAGTCCTAACCTGCTTTGACTTCCCAAAATGCAACTCCTCGCACTTATCTAGATTCAACACCGTTTGCCATTCCTCGGTCCACTTACATAGGCTGATCAAGATCCCCTTGTAATTTTTGATAACCTGCCATTAAAGTTGTGCGGAATTTTATATACTTAAAATGGAGAAAAGGGGCAGCTTCACACCGCGTGATTGGGTGCATCCAAACATGTCAATAAAAATGATTGTGTGGTACAGGTGTAAAGTAGGCACATTTCCATTTTCCAGTTTTTCCTCTCTTGTTCAGAATATAAAAGATTAAGAAAACAAATATGATACTGACTTCATTGTCTGAATTTATATTGACATGCAGTGCAACTTTGCCTGGTGAAAAATAAGTAACCTTCTGTGCAACATTTTCATTCTGATGATTCCTGCTCCAGGCAGTTCAACTCATTATATCTTTGAATGGGAAAAAGCAACGTTTCTCGTCCCACAGCACCTTGTTCTGATATTGTCCATGGCTCCTGTGAAAACACTTCATTGACTGAGCAGTTTTATGTGATTTTCCTGCTGCTTAATTATTACATTCCAGATATTTACTGTTCTGGCTTCTGTTTCCCCATTATGGAGGTGTGTTGGAGAAGGATGGTGAAGTGAAGGAGGAGGGTGATGGTGAATGCTGGATGTGGGGAGGTGGGAGAGGGAGTGTGGATCCAATATCACACACCAGGAATACAGAACATAGAACATAGAACAATTACAGCACAATTCAGGCCTTTCGGCCCACAAAGCTGTGCCGGAGGAATTCCAATGGGCTAGAAATTCTGGTGCACCCATTAAATTACTCTGGAATGGTCCAGTTGCAGGGTCCCAAGGACTGTTTTCATCATTAGACAATAATAGCAAACTTCAGTTGCAACCAAGCAAAAGATGCATGTTTTCACAGGTTGCATTGCTGGAGTAGGTGGAGAAACGGGACCAACTGCATCAGGTAGGAGGGAAAATTGAGTCAGGCAATTGGATATCTTCAGTATAACTGGGGCGGGGGGGCATTCAAGGAATTGCAGTATAATGGGGGAGGGTGGATTTGGGAGGCCAGTAGTACTTTGGGGAGAAGTGGGGAGAGGATGTTGGGAAACCAGCAAATAGGCAAAGAGTAGAGATCAGGGGAATTGGCAACCAACCTTACATTGGGAAGTAGATGGGGATTGGAGATAGGATGGTGTGGAAGAGAAATTGGAGACTGACACTACAAATGGGGGAGGGGTGATATGTGAAGACTAGTGGCACATTAGGAAGTGGATGGGTCAGAGACTGGCTGGTGTTATAACATTGACACTAATCTTCTGTGGGATTGGTGACCATTCAGAATCAGAATCAGATTTATTATCACTGACATATGAGGTGAAATTTGTTGTTTTGCAACAGCAGTACAGAGCAAGACATGAAAAATTACAATAAATTACAAAATAAATAATGCAAAAAAAGGAATAATGAAGTAGTGTTCATGGACCATTCAGAAATCTGACAGTGGAGGCGAAGAAGCTGTTCCTAAATCATTGAGTGTGGGTCTTCAGGCTCCTGTACCTCCTCCCCAATGGTAGCAAGGAGAAGATGGCTTGTCCTGGATGATGAGGATCCTTAATGATGGCTACTGCCTTCTTGAGGTACTGTCTCCTGAAGATATCCTCAGTAGTGTGGAGAGGGTTGTGCCCATGATGGAGCTGGCTGAGTCTACAACCCTCTGCAGCCTCTTGCAATCCTGTGCATTGGAGCCTCTATACCAGGCGGTGATGCAACCAGTCAGAATGTTCTCCACAGTACATCTATAGAAATTTGTAAGAGTCTTTGTTGACGTACCAAATCTCCTCAAACTCCTAATGAAGTAGAGCCCCTGGCATGCCTTCTTCATGATTGCATCAACATGTTGGGCCCAGGATAGATCCTCGGAGATGTTGACACCCAGGAACTTAAAGATGCTCACCCTTTCCACCACTGACCCCTCAATGAGGACAGGTGTGTGTGCTCCGGACTTCCCTTTCCTAAAGTCCACAATCAGTTCCTTGGTCTTGCTGACATTAGGTGCAAGGTTGTTGTTGCGACACCACTCAACCAGCCGATGTATCTCACTTCTGTACACAATCTGAGGTTCTACCAACAACAGTGGTGTCAACAGTGAATTTATAGATGGCATTTAAGTCCACACAAATATGGCAGGGGCTTTCAAATGCAGATGGAGGACAGTGATCAAGAATGATCCTCCATAATTTCCCGGCAGCTGCACCTCCAGGTGAATCGCTTGCCATTTCTGAAGCACAGGCTGCAGCAGCAACAATAAGGGTGTCAATTAAAATGACTGGTTTGTACCCAGTAACCACTATGCATTCTCCTAGGAAAATGTTATCTCATTTAGTGATTGCACTTAGACTTGCAATCAAAAGCATAATGCATAAACCACATGCAATAATGTGAGGGAATTTCTAAGCCTACAAGTCCAATATAAATCTCCCCAGTTTTTATCATTAATATTTTATTTTTATCAAACAAAATTATGTGGTAAATTGAGAAAATGTGCAATTATAATTTGAAACATGCTGTTAAGCAAGTATTTATCAACATCGAGAGCATTTATCACTGTTAATTGAAATGAGATATTAATTTGTGCTTTTTCTTATCTCTGCAATATCTATTTTTATTTCTAAGGATGAAAAGAAAGCAATAAAGAAATCATATTTGGACCAGAGGAAAAGAAAAGGAAGTCTCACCAAGGGGACTGAATTTCTTCTCGATGCTAGTTGAGTTTATTCTTTAAAGTTTTTTTTAACAAATTTAGAAATCCAAATTACTGTAAGATTATTTGACCAGAGAAATGCCAGTCACCTGAGGTTTGCATGTAAGGTAATTTAAACATTACTGCAAACTTAAAATTGGTGATGGTTTCAAAAATAGAGTTGTTGATGTGATGTGTTTATCCCACGTAAACTCCCACGGCAATTAAAAGACTGAGCCCGTCTTCTCACACCTCCTGAGACTGCTCCAACTATCACTGAACTCCATCATTACACAACATTGTGGTTTGTCTGGACACTCATCAATTTATGTTTCCTTTGAGAGTATATCACATTCTGAATATTTGCACTTTGGATATAATACTTGCCATAAGACAAAATGAATTATAAAATAGTTAAAGAGGAAATAAATAGAAACAAGAAATCAAAATTGTTGTTGTTAATTTCAGAAGGTAATGACTTAACAAGGAGAGATTGTTGCTATGTACAAGAGTTCTTAAGCAGTTGCTAACTTGGTCTACTCCCAATAGTCGTTTTTAATCATCATCAAGAACCTGTAATACCAGTTAACTCCAGGTGAACATACGCACAGAGACTGCACCACCCTTCTTTAATAGAACCTCCCAAACCCACAACCTCTACCACTTAGAAGGATAAGGGCAACGTGGGAATGATCTGTTGAATGTGGAGGCTGTTCGGGTGGAAGGAGAGAACCAGGGGGACTCTATGCTGCTCTGGCCACAAGGAGAAGGGGTGAGGCCATAAGTGCAGGATATAGATTGATGGGTTAAGGTCTCTGATTGTTCAGAATCTTTCTCAGATTTGCCTGCCCTCAGAAATTCCTCTCCATTATCTACATGATGATATGCAAACCCTGATCCTCGTCAACAGAAGCACCACAGAGCCAAGCCTAGGACAGATAGTGTCAACACCAGACTGTGTCATCATTCAAACCCTCTTCTCAATCCTCAAAATCAAAAAAAACTGCAGATGCTGGAAATCTGAAATAAAAACAGAAAATGCTGGAAACTCGCAGCAGGCCAGCAGCGTCTGTGGAGAGAGAAACAGAGTAATGTTTCAGGTGAAGGGTCTTCAATCTAAGATCTTAACTCTGTTTCTCTTTCCACAGTTGCTGCCTGACCTGTTGAGTGTTTCTATCCTTCTCAATCTTCCTTGTGACAATACTACATCTCACCTCCTACATGCTCCCTGCTGGAGTGAACTATATGAGTGATTTGTCTCCTCCATCTCAAAGCAAGATCACTACAACTCAGTCAGTGAGCCGCAGTCAGAGATAGTGCTTGTGAATGTGCACACTCAGAGGCCAAACTTCAAGTCTTCATTAATTCATTCAGCATAATATGTCAGAGCAAGGGCCTTGTACGAAACACATGGAAGACAAAAGTCTTCAACTGACTTGCCCCTGCAATCCAATATCACTCCACTCCACCCCTCCCCCCACACATCATCCATGATACAACCCTGGAGAACATGCATCACTTCCCATATCTTAGGATAAACCTCTCAGTGAAATACACCACCTCTGTGAATTGGTAGTGGTCAATTCAGAGTCATAGAGACGTGCAGCACAGAAACAGATCTTTCGGCTGATCAAGTCCATGCCAACCATCAAGTACCATCTCCACTAATTCCATTTATTATCACTGGGTCCGTAACCTTCGATGCCTTGGTGACTCAAGTGCTTGTTTGACACTTTCTAAATCTTGTGAGAGTCTCTGCTTCCACCAACCCCTCAGAAGGTACGTTGCAGATAACAAGCAGTCTGTATATTAAAAATTTCCTCCTCAGATCCCCTCCAACCTTCTTACCACTCATGCTAAATCTGTGTCCTCTCGTTTAAGACACCTTTGCTATGGGGAAAGGTTTTCTACTACCTACCATATCTATGACTCTCTTAGTTTTACATACCTCAATCAAGTTACCCCTCAGTCTCCTCCACTCCAAGGAAAACAAACCTAGCCTATTCAGTCTCTCCTCATAAGCAGTCTATGCCAGGCAATATCCAGATGACTGTCCACTGCACTCTCTCCAGTGCAATCACATCCTTCCTCTGGTGTGGAGGACAGAAATGCATACAATATTCCAGATGTAGTCTAAACAATATTTTAATGTAATTGTGCCATAACCTCCCAGCTATTATATTCAATGTCCTAGCTAATGAAGATAAGCATTCTTCATGTCTTCACCACCTTATCCACCTGTGCCGCTGTCTTCAAGGGACCTTGAATTTGTATTTCACAGTCCTTCTGTTCCTCAATTCTCTCAAGAGTTGCACCCTTAATTGTTCTTCAATTAAACAGATGCTTAATTGTTTAGGCATGCTATGTTGGTGCCGGAAACGTGGTGACACTTGCGGGCTGCCCCCAGAACACTACACAAAAAGATGTATTTCACTGTGTGTTTCGATGTACATGTGACGAATAAAGATATCTTATCTTACCTTTTCCTTGCAAAATGCATCTCCTCACACCACTCATGATTAAATTTCATCTGCTATTTCTCTGCCCATCTTATCAACTGATCAGTATTATCCTGTAACCTATAGTTATCCTCCTTACTTTGAACAACACCACCAATTCCATGTCATCTGCTAGCTTACGAATTGTTCCTCCTAATTTCATATCCTTATGTGTACAACAAACAGTAAGGATCCCAGCATCAATCCCATTGGACACCGTTAGTCACAGGCTTCCAGTCACAAAAACAACCCTGCACTATCACCCTCTGCCCCCATTTATTTAGCAAGCCAATTTTGGATTCAATTTGTCAACTTGCCTTGAATCCCATGGGCTCTCACCTTTTCCGGTTTCTCATGTGAGATCTTATAAAAGGCCTTCCTGAAGTCCATGTGGACTACATCAACCACATTACCCTCACAATACATTTTGCAACCTCTTCAAAACGCTCAATGTCATTAGTCAGCCAGGATCTCTTGCTAACAAAGCCATCTTGATTATTTTTGATAAATCCCTGCTTTTCCAAGTTCAGGTTAATCCTGTCCCTCAGAATTATTTCTAATAACTCCCTACCACTAATGTTAGACTCTCAGGCCTGCAGTTATTTTTTATATATGTATTCAAGGGCTGTGGGCATTGCAGGCTGAGCCAGCATTTAATTGCCCATTCCTAGTTGCCCTTGAGAAGTCGTGGGGAGCTGCCTTCTTGAATCGTTGCAGTCCTTGAGGTGTGGGTGTACCCACAGTGCTGTTAGGGAGGGGGTTCCAGGATTTTGACCCAGCGACGGTGAAGGAACTGCGATATATTTCTGTCAGGATGATGTGTGGCTTGGAGGGCACGTGTTCCCCGGGCTTTTGCTGCCCTTGTCCTTCTAGCTGGTGGAGGTTGTGGGTTTGGAAGGTGCCGTTTGAGGGGTCTGGGTGAGTTACTGCAGTGCATTCTGTAGATAGTACAAACTGCTGCTGCTGTGCGTCGGTGGTGGAGTGAGTGGATGGGGTGCCTGTCAAGTGGGCTGCTATGTCCTGTATGCTGTCAAGCTTTGTTGATGGTTGTTGCAGCTGTGCAATTACTTGGCTTATCCCTCCCACCATCCCTGAATAAGTTTGCTGTTGTCCAATCATCTGGCCAACAAAAATATAAAAATCTCTGTCACAACCCCAGCAACCTCTTCCCATAGCAACCTGGAAAACATCTCATTGGGCCCTCAGGATGTATCCACTTTCATGCCTGCTCAGTCATCTGAAGATATGTTCAAGAATTTCACTCTTCCTCCTCCCTGAATTCTGCTTACTCCTGAGTGAATAAAGATGAGAAATATTCATTTAAAACCTCAACAGTCTCTGGTCCACACACAGATTGTCCACTTCATACCAAAGGGGACCTAACTCCTTCCTCAGCTACTCTTTTGTTCTTAATATATAAAATGCTTTGTGAATTTCCTTAATTGTATCTGCATGTATTTTATGTCTCCTCTGTGCTCTCTGATTTCCTTCAACTTCCATACTCCTGAAGGGTCTTCTGTCATGTGCTTCCATTTTTGCCTTTATCCATCTCTTGCCACCCAGGCTTCCTTGGACTTGCCCTTCACCCTGTGAGGAACACATTGATCTTAACTCTCTTTATTCCACTTTTGAATGACTCCCACTTGTCAGATATCAACCAACCAGCGAGTAGCTGCTCCTGGTCTACCTTCACCAGGTCCTACCTTATGGTGTTGAAATCAGCCTTCCCCCAAATCCATGACTTTAATTTCCAGACCATCCTTATCTCTTTCCATAATGACCTTACAGAGTTAGGGTTACCAACTGCGAAACACTCTCCCACTGATACTGCAACCATTACATTCCTAGGTCCAGTACTGCCCTTTTCTAGTTGGACTATCTACATACAGGCTCAAAAGGCTCTCCTGGATGCACTTTAAAAATTCCTCCTACACTCTACCTATAAGGCCCAACTTAAAGAGACTTCTAGAATATCCTCCCTCAATGTTGTGGTGAGGGACTCCTCAATCAAGTCTTTTACATGAAAGTGATCCCAATTAATACTGGGGAAGTTGAAATCCTCTACTACTACAGCCAGATTCTGCTCTAACTCCATCTACAAGTTTGCAGATGATACCACCGTTGTAGGCAGTATCTCAAACAGCGATGAGTCGGAGTACAGGAAGGAGATAGAGAGCTTAGTGGAATCGTGTCATGACAACAACCTTTCCCTCAATGTCAACAAAACAAAACAGCTGGTCATTGACTTCAGGAAAGGGGGCGGTGTACATGCACCTGTCTACATCAATGGTGCTGAGGTCGAGAGGGTTGAGAGCTTCAAGTTCCTGGGAGTGAACATCATCAACAGCCTGTCCTGGTCAAATCACATAGATGCCATGGCCAAGAAAGCTCACCAGCACCTCTACTTCCTCAGGAGGCTAAAGAAATTTGGTTTGTCCCCTTTGACTCTCAGCAAATTTTACCGAAGCACCATAGAAAGCATCCTGTCTGGATGTATCACGGCTTGGTATGGCAACTGCTCTGCCCAGGACCACAAGAAACTGCAGAGAGTTGTGGACACAGCCCAGCGCATCACGGACACCAGCCTCCCCTCCTTGGACTCTGTCTTTACCTCTCATTGTCTTGGTGTAGCAGCCAACATAATCAAAGACCCCACCCACCTGGGACATTCTCTCTTCTCTCCTCTTCCATTGAGTAGAAGGTACAGGTGCCTGAGGGCACGTACCACCAGACTTAAGGACAGCTTCTACCCCACTGTGATAAGACTATTGAACAGTTCCCTTATACAATGAGATGGACTATAACCTCACGATCTACCTTGTTGTGACCTTGCACCTTATTGCACTGCACTTTCTCTGCAGCTGTGACACTTTACTCTGTACTGTTACTGTTTTTACCTGTACTACATCAATGCACTTTGTACTAACTCAATGTAACTGCACTGTGTAATGAATTGACCTGTACGATTGGTTTGTAAGACAAGCTTTTCACTGTACCTCAGTACAAGTGACAACAACAAACCAAGACCAATAGCAATATTGTTTCTAAGCCTCTCTGCATTTTGTCTACATATCCGTTCCTCCATCTCTTGCTAATTATTAAGATGTCTGTAAAGTTCCTCCAGCGAAGTGATTGTCCCCTTTTTGTTCCTAAGCAGTACATGTAAGGCCTAATTTAAAGATCCTTCTAGAGTATCCTCCCTCATTACCACGGTGGTGGACTCCTTATTCAATACTGCAATACCATCTCCTCTTTTACATCTCCCCTGTCACACCAGAACACTCTATACCCTGGAATATCACTTCTGCCCTTACAGCCATGTCACTGTGATAGCAACAATATTGTACTCTCATACACTGATCAACACCCTGTTCATAGAAGCATAGAAAACCTACAGCACATACAGGCCCTTCAGCCCACAAAGTTGTGCCAAACATGTCTCTACCTTAGAAATTACTAGGCTTACCCATAGCCCTCTATTTTTCTCAGCTCCATGTACCTATCCAAAAGTCTCTTAAAAAACACTATCGTATCCGCCTCCACCACCGTTGCCGGCAGCCCATTCCACACACTCACCACTCTCTGAGTAAAAAACTTACCCCTGACATCTCTTTTGTACCTACTCCCCAGCACCTTAAACCTGTGTCCTCTTGTGGCAACCATTTCAGCCCTGGGGAAAAGCCTCTGACTATCCACCCCGATCAATGCCTCTCATCATCTTATACACCTCTATCAGGTCACCTCTCTTCCTCTGTCGCTCCAAGGAGAAAGGGCCAAGTTCACTCAACCTGTTTTCATAAGGCATGCTCCCCAATCCAGGCAACAACCTTGTAAATCTCCTCTGCACCCTCTCTATGGCTTCCACATCCTTCCTGTAGTGAGGCGACCACAACTGAGCAAGTGGGGTCTGACCAGAGACCTATAGAGCTGCAACATTACCTCTCAGCTCCGAAATTCAATTCCACAATTGATGACGGACAATACGCCATATGCCGCCTTAACCACAGAGTCAACCTGCACAGCCGCTTTGAGCGTCCTATGGACTCGGACCCCAAGATTCCTCTGATCCTCCACACTGCCAAGAGTCCTACCATTAAGACTATATTCTGCCATCATATTTGACCTACCAAAATGAACCACTTCACACTTATCTGGGTTGAACAACATCTGCCCTACTGGCCAGACTCCAGCTGTTACTTCCTTTTATTTTTCTCTCTCTGTTCTCATTCATCTCCTTCTTTTTCTGTTTCCTCCTGACAGTTCAGCTGTAATCCTTCCCCACCCTCCCTCAGCTGCACCACTAACATTCACAATGCAGTCTCCGTTGGTCTCCACCCTGTCACTGTCATTTGCTTTGTTCTCTCCATCCTTCATCATTCCAGGCATCTGAAAACAAATTTGTTTTTTCACTTTGCGCAGTTAGGCCTGAAGTATTGACTCTGTGACTTTCCCTCCTGATGCTGCCTGACCTCCTGGTTATTTCCAGTATTTTCTTTATTCATACAATTTGTCATTTTGTTTATATCATTGCAAAACAACCCACTGATATAGAAAAGCAAAGACTATTAGTTATATCTTGTATAACATAAAGATTTCTACTGTTTGACCAAAAGTCATTAACATTTTGTAAAAGTGAGAGTTCGTGTTTCTTCATCAGTGTTTTCCTGCCCCTCCACAAACTTCAAGTTGTGAAGGGATCTGAAAATTAAGACTTTATGAATTATATGGATGTGAAATTGAAATATATCACATGGATCACCTTAAGCTAATAAAAAATTGTTAGGAATATTAGCAGAATGTGAGAATATTGCAGGATTACAACAGGAAATCTTTGCAATAATTGTTTAAGGGAGCTTGACTCATCAAAACCTTAAGGTATTTAGGAAACTAGGTCAAATAAATGTATAATAGTGATAGCAATGGTGGACTTCACTCGACAACAGTTGCTTGAAACCACAAGATCATAATAAGCAACAGCTAAGTAAGCATGGGATGAGGGATCATTTGATTCAGCCTACAGATAACTTGAAAAACAGTCATATCCCAATCTAAGGGAGTTGTTTTCCCATATTGTAGTTGGATAGGTTGATTTTATTCTCATTGGTACATGGGAGGCTGTGGGGTGACCTTACATACATCTATAAAATTATGAGGGACACAGATAGGGTAGGTACTCAGTGTCTTTTTTCCCAGTGCAGAGGAGTCCAGGACAAGAGGGTGAAGGTAAGAGGAGAGAAATTTAAAGGAGAGCTTCGGGGTTAGTGGTTATCTGGAACATTGCCAGAGGAGGTGGTAAAGGCAGATAAAATTACAACATTTAAAAGGCATTTGGATAGGTACTTGGATAGGAAGGACAGAGAGGGATATGACCTAATACAGGTAAATGGGATCAGTGCAGGAAGGCATCATGGTCCATGTAAACAGCGGGAGCTGTAAGGGCCCATTTCTGTGTTGTATAATTCGATGATTCTATGCCGTGAGGCAATTTGTTCAGCTGAAAAGTATTACATTTAGTTAAGTTCTCAAACAAGATATCAACATTCGTTAAACGGATGAAAAATAGTATAAAAACACACAATCAGCCCAGGGTTTTCAAACTACGAAAGGCTGAAGCACTTCTCAGCTGTGCATGTATCTCCAAGATCCCCCTTGGGGCATTAAGAGAAAATTTATCCCAATTAGTTGATGGATATCCTGTCTTAAAATTTCATATCTAAGTAATTCCAAGATCTCTGATGAACTCAAGATATTGTATTCTTTACCTTAAGTAATGATTTAGGCATTGAAGAATTTGTGATTTAATTAAGGAAATTACAGATACTCAGCTAATAGTAAGATTGTACTTTTATAAACTAAGGACTGTGGTTGTCAGAAGTCATGAGCTGCTGGTTACATTATTTGTTCAGTAAGTCTTCTTTACCTGTTACATAATCTGTTCAATTATTCTGAATCTACTATTGAACCTCTTCTCTGTACTCTGTCAGGTGTGGTGATATCTAGGACTCATATATTTAAAAAAACTTTCCATCTGTCTAAACTTAAATATAGTTTCTGGAAGATGGTACTAATATGGGTGTATGCATCCCCTGAGGAGGAGAAAGACTAAACCTTCAGAGCCATTTGAAGTGTCTGTAGAGTTGGCCTTGTCCTCAGGCTGGGAATATCATGAATGTACTCCTGATCTGGAATAGTCCACTAAGGGCTTGGAGATGTAAAAATCAGCCAGAGGGGAAAAAGCATAAGGATAGCATTGTGGCAAGGACAACAACTGGATCCTGGTTAGATCATTGTCACATAAATCTAAGTTGGTTAAGTGGATTGAGAGCAGAAAGGAGTAGATGGAGGGATATTGTTATGTTCTACCAATGGAACAGAGGCCAGTTCATTGATGGTAAGCTCTGGCCCATGCACTGAGACAGATTCTGTACCTTACCTGTCCCCACTTACTAGCCGCTGGTATTTCATGAATGAGTTATCTTGTCCTCCAAGAGAGAGAAGTGTGCTGGTCAGTGTTGTCCCTCTCACTATCTGTTTAATTGGCAGGATGTGCAAACTGAGAGACGTAGTTGTGAGGCCTGCAGCTGTGCTTTGTGTGTGATAGCAAGGTAAACCTGTGAACGTGAGGTCTGATTACTGAACGATAGGCATTATTTGTGAGTGAGTGATGGGGGATGTTGCATCAAACACTGTCTGCACTTGCAGTTGCAGAAACAGCATTTGAAGGTGCATTCACTTCTGTTGAGTGCTTGCCTGAGATCATTGTGGCATTGCATCCGGTTCCTCACAGCTTGATTCTTGATGTTGGTTGTCACACCTGGTGGAGGCAATCACCCCTCCACTGCCTACAGAGTTTGGAGGGACTCCTGTCCCTAGAGATAGAAGTTATCACTCCCTCTGTCTCTCCAACTCAGGCGCCAAGGTCTCCAAGTCTCCATTGCCCTGTTGGAGCCTGCTCTGTTTCAAATTATGCTAATCTTCAATATTTCCCCAGTCAGAATAAATTTCTGGAATACTGTCAGAACCTGCTGCACCCTTGATGCACCTACCTTGTAGTCTTTCACACAGTTAAGCTGGACACAAATCACATTGGAACTTTGACGGCAGCACGAGTTTGACATTACAACTCAGGATTCTATGGAATAATTGTTGTGCCAACATTTTATCCTGCTCTAAGATCTATCTAACCTTTCCCCCCCACATAGCTCTCCATTTTCCTATCATTCATGTGGCTATCTAAGAGTTTCTTAAATGTCCCCAATGTATCTGCCCCCACAACCTCTGCCGGCAGTGCGTTCCACACACCCACCATTCACTGTTTAAATAACTTACCTCTGACATTCCTGCTGTACCTTCCTCCAATCTCCTTAAAATTATGGCACCATGTTAGCCATTTTCACCCTCGGAAAAAGTCCACTTTTTCTATACCTCTTTTCATCTTGTACACCTCCATCAAGTCACCTCTCATCCTCCTTTGCTCCAAAGTGAAAAGCCTGAGCTTGCTCAACCTATCCTCATAAGACATGCTCTCCAATCCAGGCAGCATCCTGGTAAATCTCCTCTGCACCCTCTCTAAAGCTTCCACATCCTTCCTATAATGAGGCAACCAGAACTGAACACAATACTCCAAGTGTGGTTTAACCAGAGTTCTACAGAGCTGCAACATTACCTCGTGGCTCTTGAACTCAATACCCCGAATAATGAAGGCCAATACACCATACATCTTCTCAACAACCCTATAAACCTGCACAGCAACCTTGAGGGATCTATGGATGTGGACCCCAAGATCCCTCCATTCCTCCACACTGCAAAGAGTCCTCCCATTAACCTTGTATTCTACCTTCAAATTCGATCTTCCAAAGTGTATCACTTCACACTTTTCCAGGTTGAACTCCATCTGCCATTTCTAAGCCCAGCTCTGCATCCTATCAATATTCTGTTGTAACCTTCTACACTATCCACAACATCATCAACCTTGTGTCATCTGCAAACTTACTAACCCACCCTTCCACATCCTTATCCAAGTCATTTATAAAAACCATAAAAAGCAGGGGTCCCAGAACAGATCCCTGTGGAACACCACTGGTCATCGACCTCCAGGCAGAATACGCTCCATCTACAACCACCCTCTGTCTTCTATGGGTGACCCAATTCTGAATCCACACAGCCAAGTTTCCCTGGATCCCATGCCTTTCTGTATGAGCCTTCCATGAGGAACCTTATCAAATGCCTTACTAAAATCCATGTACACCACATCCACTGCTCTACCTTCATCAATGTGCTTTGACACGTCCTCAAATAATTCAATCAGGCTCATGAGGCATGGCCTGCCCCTCACAAATGACTGTCCCTAATCAGCCTATGCTTCTCCAAATGCCCATAAATCCAGTCTCTAAGAATCTTCTGCAGTAATTTGCCCACCACTGAAGTAAGACTCACTGGTCTGTAATTCCCAGAGTTATTCCTACTCCCTTTCTTGAACAAAGGAACAAGATTTGCCACCCTCCAATCATCTGGCACTACTCCTGTGGCCAGTGAGGATGTGAAGATCATTGCCAAAGGTGCAGCAATCTCTTCCCTCGCTTCCCGTAATAACCTTGGATATATCCCGTCTGGCAGTTCCAGCATATCCTCTTTCCTCACATCGACATGCCCTAGCATATCAGCTTGTTGTACACCATCCTCACAAACGTCTCTCTCACTGGTGAATACTGAAGCAATGTATTCAATAAGGACCTCCCCTACCTCCTCTGACTCCAGGAACATGTGTCCTCCTTTATTCCAGATCGGTCCTACCCTCACTCTAGTCATTCTCCTATTCTTCATGTACATGTAGAACGCCTTGGGATTTTCCTAAATCCTACTCACCAAGGCCTTCTCATGCCCCCTTCTAGCTCTCCTAAGTCCATTCTTAAGCTACTCCTGGCTACCTTGTAACTCTCCAGAGTCCTGTCTGATCCTTGCTTTCTAAACCTTAGGTAAGCTTCTTTCTTCCTCTTGACAAAATATTCTACTTGTCCTGTCAACCACGGTTCCTTCACTCTACCATCCTTACCCTGCCTCAATGGGACAAACCTATCCAGAACTGCATGCAAGCACTTCCTGTGCAAACTCCGCATTTCCGTTGTGCACTTCCGCAAGAACATCTGTTCCCAGTTTACGTTCTCAAGTTCCTGCCTAATAGCATCATAATTCCCCCTCCCCCAATTAAATACTTTCCCATATCGTCTGAACCTATCCTTCTCCAAGGTTATGGTAAATGTCAAGGAGTTATGGTCACCTTAACATCATGACATCAGCTAAGCCAAATCCAAAAGAATTAATCTTGCAACATGATCATGGTTCTCTGATTTGGTTGCTATCTAGCTTAACCCAGGCGGGTAAATGTGTTGACGTGAGGAAGTATTGCAATTCATTATTTTGTAAAAACAATTTCTCTTGGTTGAATAAAATGAATCATATCATAAATTGTCTTCTGCATTTTCCATTGGTGTCTGTGAGATAAATTACTTGGAGTGGAATTTAATTCCCCATTGATATTTCTAAACACTCCCCTGTTTACTGTACATTACTTCTAATGGCATTGAATTTCAGAGGGAGAGTTCAGTGTGGTCAGTAGAACCAACTCAAGATGAAGTTTCATTTATTTTGTTGTTGGATGGTAGTCTGAGGCTACAGGTGATATCAGTATGTTGGGGAAATGGGCTGAGAAATGGCTGATAGAGTTTAATCCAGAAAAATGTGAGGTGATGTATTTTGAGAGTACGAATGAAGCTCGGATGTGTACCATGAATGGTGGGGTCCCAGGGAGTTTTGAGAAACAGAGGGACCTTGGTGTACAAGTACAAAGATCCTTGTTGGTGGCAGCTCAGGTAGGTAATGTGATTAGGAAGGCATATTGGACACTGGCCTTCATTATTCTGGGCATTAAATATAAGTGCAGCGAGGTTAAGCTCCAGCTTTACAAAACATTGGTCTGACCTCAGCTGAAGTACTGCATGAAGCTCTGGTCACTACACTATTGGAAAGATATGATAGTGCTGGCAAGTGTGCAGAGGAGATTCACCAGGATGTTGCCTGGGATGGGACAGTTCAGTTACGAGGAGAGTTTGGAGAGGTTGGGTCTGTTCTCCCTGGAGTGGTGGAGGTTAAGAGGGGACATGTTTGAGATATATAAAATTATGAGGGGTATAGATAAGGTAGACTTCATCTACCTTATCCATACCTTTCCCTTTATCAGAGGTAGATAAAACTAGAGGACATAGATTTAGGGTAAGGGGGAAGTGATTCAGAGGGGATCTGAGGGGGACCTTCTTCACCCAGAGAGTGGTGAGTACCTGGTATGCACTGCCCGAGAGAGTCATGGAAGCAGAGTCACTGACAGCATTCAAGAAGTGTTTAGACAAGGACTTGAATTGCCTGGGTATAGAAGGCTATGCGCCATGAGCTGGGAGATGGAATTAATATGGATGCGTGCCCACTGGTTGGTGTGGGCATGTTGGGCTGAATGGCCTGTTTCTGTACTGTGTGACAATAACTCTTTGACTCAGTTATAACAAGCAAACATCTTATATAATGCTTTCTCATTTTCAATAAATATTGAAGGTTAATATTGAAGAACATAATATCCAATTCAGATCAACAAAATTCCATTGCCAAGTCCTGGATTACTTTATGGGGTATTGTAGATACGACCACTAGCAGTACCATTGTGTCTGAGAGGAATCCAAGGCAACATAGAAATTTGGAGTATGTTTCACCATTTTGTTTAAACCTTTCTATACACATATTGAGTTCACAAATTCATTCTGTAATAATAACAAAAGTATGTTGGTATGTGTGACATTTTGAATGACCACACCTTATTTTGCTCATGACATGTACAATAGTGAGGTACAATAATTATGTGACTATAGCCACAAGCAATGATGAATTGGTAAAATTGCTCCACCCTACTCTATCTTGTCAACTATATTTTGGTTCCTTTATTGTGAGTAGTTTGGAATTTTGAATCACTTTTCGTAATCTTCTTGTCTTGACCATTGATTATGTTTGAGTTTAGCAAATTTCCAAAACACCACATCCAACTGCATCAACCTAAAGTTACACTGGTGAATAGAATGTGAACTAATTAATTCTAACCTATCACACGAAAGATGTCAGTTTGATTTCAAAGTCAAAGTCAAGTTTATTGTCATAGGCACAGATACAGGCAGGCACAGGTGTAATGAAAAACTTACTTGCAGCAGCATCACAGGCATATAGCATCATCTAAGCAGCATTCACACGGAGAACATAAATTAAACAAATTATACACAATGTTTACAAGAAAGAACACAATTAGAACAAAAAAAGTCCATTTTAGTATAAAGTAATCAATGTGGTCATAGTGTTGCTAAACTGTAGTAATTAGGGTTGTGCCAGTTGATTCAAGAACAAAATGGTTGAAGGGAAGTAGCTGTTCAAGAACTTGGTGGTGTGGGACTTCAGGCTTCTGTACCTCCTGTCCAACAGTAGCTGCGAGAAGATGGCATGGCCCAGATGGTGGGGAACTTTGATGATGGATGTTGCCTTCTTGAGGCAGCACCTCCTGGAGATATTACCGATGGTGGGGAGGGATGTGCCTGAGATGTATTGGGCAGAGTCCACTACTCTCTGCAGTTTCTTACATTCTTGCGTATTCGAATTGCCATACCAGACCACGATGCAACCAGTCAGGATACTTTCAACAGTACAATGATGTTTCTATGATTAGTACTGTACTGGTGGTTATTTTAACAAATAGAAACACTCCATTGTAGGGAATGGTCTGATGTTCCTCGTAGTCATCAATGAAGAGACCTTCACTTGATTTTTTTTTAATGCCTTTCTATCCCCAAATCAAGTAGGACCCCACCTCCCAAAGAACATTGATGATGTGTGAGGCACATCAGATTAGAGCCACTAGGGTCATACCATCCAGAACATAGAGAAGCTTAAGACATATCAAGGTAACAAGGGTGCTTCTCTTCATGAAGGGTAGATGCTTACGCCTACTTTTATCCTTCTTATCTGCTGTACTCAACACTCTTTGTGTAGCCTTTATCTGTTGTAGCAGATATAGGACATGGAAGGCAAAATTCCTGACCATGAATGTGTCACGTATAAAAATTCTGACAATATATAATGTATTTGGTCATACACAGACTGGACCATCCAGTATGATACTTATTTCTTTAGGAAGTTGGGGCCATTAGACTGGGATCTCACAACAGGGGTACTCAGGTGTCATCTGTAGCACACTTGCCAAGAAGTTCTACTAGGGTATGTCAAAATGATGCAGATATTGTGTGCCAAATATTATTCTGGTCTGGTACAGCCAGGAGGGAAGACCAGAGGCCAGGGAACTGTTGCTGATGGAGCATTGGGAGTGGGATGATTGGTGGTGGATGAATGCCTTGGGTGTGAAGGAGATGGAGCTCATACGTTGTAGGGGAGGAGAAGTGGGAGTGGCAGCAAAGGAGTGAAGGGGAACTCCTGTGAGGGATCAAGTTAATCTCTGTTTAAGTTCTATTTGTTTTTGTTCTAATGTTATAATTGCTTTTAGTATGCATGTTTTTGAATGTCTCGAAATGTCATTAGTAAGTTCTTTTGACAGCATTGTTCTTGGTGTATAATGTGACGGCTATCTCACGTTAGTGAGGGTGGAGCCTTCATCCAGCAGCTTTACCTAAGGAAGTAAAAATGGATGCTGCGTAGGACAGATTGAGCTTATCACTGTCCACACGTTCTGAACCTTTAACTCTGTCTTTAACCAGTTGTTATTGCTAATCAACAAAATCTGTGAAAATAATGCATGCCTCATTTACATCAGAAATACTGCCTGGTTTAGAAAAGAGTCTTGTAAAGCCTCATAATTGAAAGAATAATATAATGGGAGACACAAGAGATTCTGCAGATGCTGGAATCTGGAGCAACACACACAAAATGCTGGAGGAACTCAGCAGATCAGGCAGCATCTCTGGAGGAAAATAAACAGTTGGCATTTTGAGCTGAAAAAACTTCATCAGGACTGAAACCTAAAACTGGAACTTGGAACCTCAAGAAACAAGGATGTAATTGGATAGTGCTAGGAAATGTGCAGCAAATCTGTGCTCCCATCTCATTATGACGATCCTAGTCTCCAGTCAACATCAACTCACTGTTTCCTACATTAAGACTAATCCACCAGGATTAGTCATGAGTGCCCAGCCCCAGTGGAAGCCAATTGGTTGATGGGAGCCATGCCTATAGGTCTGGAATGGTTGTAGTCATTATCTCCGATCGCAACCAGAAGTCTTCCACAGCTATCGGAGGTCTGCTGGAAGCCACGGTGGATCAGGGTAGAAAACAAGCAACCCGGTTTCTAATGTGGATCTGGGTGTCAAATTGGATGATGTGGCAAGGACAGTGACCCCAGGGGAGCAGGAAGCCAAGCAAGTCAGTAATATGTAACAATGGAAAGAAGCAGGGTAACCGATGGCAGTGAAGTTCAGACATGCAGAGCAGTAATAAGATGTGATGATCTCACATGCATAGCCAAGGTCAATGAAGATATTATAAATCTCACCTCTCAGCAACTGTCTCACTAGTTCATACAAAACACTCCTGGCTCACACCTTTTACAAATCACTATTGATCAAGATTTCTTGAATCTTAGAATCCAATCATTCTACGACAGAAGGAGTTCATCCAGCCCATTGTTTCTTCGCTGGTCTCCAGTAGAGCAACCCACCAGATCTTACTTAATGCTGGAAATTACTTCCCCGCAAGTTTGCATCTACTTATTTTTTCAAAGCCTGGCTGACATGGTTTTTATTTTCCTAACAGTGAGTGAGCTCTAGTTCATTGCTCCTGTCATCATGAGAAAATTCTTTCTACAGCCCTCACACATGGTTCAATAGCCTAGAGGAGAGAGTGCTCACTAGTATTTGAGTGGTGACCTAGCATCCCACATCTCTCTCATCCCATAATCTTTTCTGACGTACATAGAAGGTTGGCTGCCTTACAGAAAACACAAGAGTAGGCATAGATTTTTCTTTCTCTGGTTGGCAAGCTGTAACAAGTGGTATGCCACTGTGATCAGTGCTGGGTCTTCAACTTTTTACAATATATATGTGACTTGGATGAAAGCAAACGTTGGTAAATTTGCTTATGACACAAAGATAGGTGGGAAAGTAAGTTTGAAGAGGGCTCAAGGATATTATTGATAGCTTAAGTGACTAGGTAAAGATCTGGCAACCGAAGCAGAATGTTGGAAAAAGTGCAACTGTCCAGTTAGGCAGAAGAAAATAAAAAAATGGAAAAAAACTGGGAGTTGTTGTGATGAGAGATTTTAATTTCCCAAACATCGATTGGCATCTCCAGACAGTGAGGGGTTTAGATGGGATAGAGTTTGTTAGGTGTGTTCAGGAAGGGTTCTTGACACAGTATGTAGATAGACCTACAAGAGGATAGGCTGTGCTTGATTTGATATTGGGAAATGAACCTGGTCAGGTGTCAGATCTCTCAGTGGCTGAACATTTTGGTGATAGTGATCATAATTCTATCTCCTTTACATTAGCACTGTAGAGAGATAGGAACAGACAGACTAGAAAGGCGTTTACTTGGAGTAAAGGGAATTATGAGGCTCTCAGGCAGGAAACTGGAAGATTAAATTAGGAACAGATGTTCTCTGGGAAAAGTATGGAAGAAATGTGGCAAATATTCAGGGGGTATTTGTGTGGAGTTCTGCATAGGCATGTTCCGATGAGACAGGGGAGTCATGAGAGGATACAGGAACTGTGGTGTACGAAGGCTATAATAAATCTAGTCAAAAGGAAAAGAAAAGCATACAAAAGGTAAAGAGAGCTAGGTAACGTTAGAGATCTGGAAGAGTACAAGGCTAAAAGGAAGGAACTTAAGAAGGAGATTAGGAGAGCCAGAAGGGGACATGAGAAGGCCTTGGCGGGCAGGATTAAGGAAAACCCCAAGGTGTTCTACAAGTATGTGAAGAGTAAGAAGATGAGATGCGAAAGGATAGGGCCTATCAAGTGCAGCAGTGTGAAAGTGTGTATGGATCCGGAAGAAATAGTGGAGGTACTTAATGAATACTTTACGTCAGTATTCACTACGGAAAAGGATCTGGGGGATTGTAGTAGGGACATGCAGTGGCCTGAAAAGCTTGAGCATGTAGATATTAGAAAAGAGGTGGTGCTGAAACTTTTGGAAAACATCAAGTTAGATAAGTCGCCTGGACCGGATGAGATATGCCCCAGGTTACTGTGGGAGGCGAGGGAGGAGATTGCGGAGACTCTAACGATGATCTTTGCGTCGTCGATGGAGACGGGAGAGATTCTGGAAGATTGGAGGGTTGAGGATGTTGTTCCCTTATTCAAGAAAGGGAGTAGGGATAGCCCAGGAAATTATAGACCAGTGAGTCTTACCTCAGTGGTTGGTAAGCTAATGGAGAAGATCCTGAGAGGCAGGATTTATGAACATTTGGAGAGGTATAATATGATTAGGAATAGTCAGCATGGCTTTGTTAAGGGAAGGTCCTGCCTTACGAACCTGATTGAATTTTTTTGAGGATGTGACTAAGCATATCGATGAAGGGAGAGCAGTATATGTAGTGTATATGGATTTCAGCAAGGCATTTGATAAGGTACCCCATGCAAAGCTCATGGAGAAGGTGAGGAGACGTGGGATCCAAGGGGGCATTGCAGTGTGGATCCAGAACTGGCTGGCCCACAGAAGGCAGAGTGGTTTTTAAAGGGTCGTATTCTGAGTGGAGGTCGGTGACCAGTGGTGTACCTCAGGGGTGTGTACTGGGACCCTTGCTCTTTGTGATTTTTATAAATGACCTGGATGAGGAAGTGGAGGGGTTGGTTAGTAAGTTTGCGGATGACACGAAGGTTGGGGGTGTTGTGGATAGTTTGGAGGGCTGTCAGAGGTTACAGAGGGACATTGATAGGATGCAAAGTTGGGCTGAGAAGTGGCAGATGCAGTTCAACCCAGATAAGTGTGAAGTGGTTCATTTTGGTAGGTCAACTATGTTGGTGGAATATAGTCTTAATGGTAGGTTCTCTTAGCAGTGTGGAGGATCAGAGGGATCTTGGGGTCCGAGTCCATAGGACGCTCAAAGCGGCTGTGCAGGTTGACTCTGTGGTTAAGAAGGCATATGGTGTATTGTCCTTCATCAATTGGGGAATTGAATTTAGGAGTGGAGAGGTATTGTTGCAGCTATATAGGTCCCTGGTCAGACCCCACTTGGAATATTGTGCTCAGTTCTGGTCGCCTCACTACAGGAAAGATGTGGAAGCCATAGAGCGGGTACAGAGCAGATTTACAAGGATGCTGCCTGGAATGCGGAGCATGCCTTATGAAAGCAGGTTGAGGGAACTCGGCCTTTTCTCCTTGGAGAGACGGAGGATGAGGGGGGACCTGATAGAGGTGTATAAGATGATGAGAGGTATTGATCAGGTAGATAGTCAGAGGCTTTTCCGCAGGGCTGAAATGGTGGCCACAAGAGGACATAGGTTTAAGGTGCTGGGGAGTAGATATACAGGAGATGTCAGGGGTAAATTTTTTACTCAGAGAGTGGTGAGTGCGTGGAATGGGCTGCCGGCAACGGTGGTGGAGGCGGATACGATAAGGTCTTTCAAAAGACTGTTAGATAGGTACATGGAGCTGAATAAAGTAGAGGGCTATGGGTAAGCCTAGTAACTTCTAGGGTAGGGACATGTTTGGCACAGCTTTGTGGGCCAAAGGGCCTGAATTGTGCTGTAGTTTCTCTATGTTCTATGTTCTATGAACTTCTTTAAGGATGGGCGTTATTATTTTGGAGATATTTGGTGGACTAAAACATGGAATTGGCAGGTTGCCTTATGAAGAAAGGTTGGTGAGACTAGGCTTGTGGTTCAGAAGAACAGGAGGGGATTTGATTGCATCATAAAAGATCCAGAGAGCCTTGTCAGGGTGGATGTGGAGAGCATTTAGAATTAGGGGGCATGGTTTAAAAACAAAGGGTCATGTATTTAATTCAGAGATGAGGTGAAATTATTTCTCAGAGGGTTGTGCATCTTTGGACCTTTCTCCCTCAAAGCATAGTCTTTGAATAGTATTAAGGCAGAAGTAGATTGATTCTTGATAAGCAAGAGGGTGAAAGGTTATGGGGGTAGGCAGGAATTGAAATCAGATCAGCCAGGATCTTGGTAAATGATAGGAAGGCTTGATGGGCTGAGTGGCCTATTCCTGGTCTTAATTTGTATTTTTGCCATTGTAAGGTGTAAACATGCCCTTCTTTCTTGCCTCCTCTCACCTTGACCCTGACCTTTTACCTTTCTTTTTCAATTTACAAGAATTCGCACTCATCTGGGCTATCTGCTGAACACTTTAAAAGTAAAGGAAAAGGCACTTGCCATCATGTCACATTCTGACCCCTTCTGCTGCAGAGGACAGAGTGATGAGGAACTGGCCATAAGAAACCTTCAGCTGCGCAGGGGATGGAGACTGGTTTCCACCCTCTGGAGGGCAAGATCCACAGAGGATTCAGATGAAGACTTCATTGGGCAGCCTCCAAGTGAAGGGTGATGAGTGTGGATAATGAAATACTTGGTGTATTGGCAGGGTTACCAATAGGTCATGTGCCATTTAAAGAAGCACGGAGAGGTCCAGCACTCTCTTTGTCCAGGACACTCCTTGGTGCATGCAACCTATTCATCTCATGGTGGAAATGGTGGACAATTCTTTTAACACCCAATCATCATGGGATATCTAATGACCAATATATCAGCTGCCCTTCAGCACATGGAAACCATTCAACATCTGTGTGCTGCAGTGAAAACTCAGATTCTGTCAATACCAATACCAATACCAATACCAATTTGCAGGGTCTCACAAACATCCAGGAATTTGATGTACTCCTCAGGGAACTGCCACAAAAGCAGGCCTGGGAGGAATTGATTATTGCCAATGCATTGAAATAAAGATAAATGCCTTCTGTTCCTGACATATAATTCCCCATTGTCTTGAGCAAATTCAAACAGGTACTAAATACAGTTAAATGAAATCAATCGTCGGCCAACCTGCAATTAGTTGATGATCCCATTGCATAATATTTATGGAAATATTTCCTGTTGCTGATTATGTGGTGAACTATTTCCTGACTTATTGAGGTCCCATTGCCAGCAGAGTCATAAAAAGTGTTGCACTTGGCTGCCGTAATGCCTTCCACTGTGCACAGTTCTAGCCCCTCCAAAGCTCCCAATGTCCAGTCAATATCTACCTCCATTCCTTCACCCCTTCTTCCCCAACCAGCCAGACCCTGATCATGCCTCTGAGCCCAGTTTTCCCTTCCCCTAAGCTCCTCAGACCTGTACAGAAGGCAAAAGAAAGTGTGCAGTGAGCAAACTGAGGTGTTCGTTCCTTGGGCAAAACAATCCTTCAGTATGCAGTTAAAAGTGAAGGGGGTTTCTAAAACCTCAGTATCTTTGACAGCTTTGCTGTCAGCTGTGCACGGGAATGTGAAGATCTTTTCACCTCTTTTGTGGGCACTGATCTTCCCTGCTTTACATACTGCCAATACACTCTGACATAGAGCCAGATTCTCTCCACAAGAGATGTGTCCAAACTTTGGTTCTAGGTCCTTTGCTCACACACTGACCTCAGATGGTTAAATCAAAAATATGAATTAGATTCTGATGAATGATGCACAGTTAATTCATGACGTCATTCCCAATGCCTAATCCTGGGATATGTGAAATAATCCAAAAATTCAATGATATTGGCATTTAAGATAATCTGTTTTTATTTTAAATGCAGTAAACTGAAATAACAACACAAAATGCAGGAAACACTCAGCAGGTCAGGCAGCATCTGTGGAAAGAGATACAGGTTTAATGTTTCAGGTTGAAAACCTTTTATCATCAGAGCACCAGATGAAAGGTCATGAACCTGAAATGCTGACTCAAATTCTCTCTCCCCAGATGCTGCCTGACTTGCTGAGTATTTCTGGCACTTCCCATTTTTATTTTGAATGTTCTTAGTACTTCATTAAAAGGTAAAGAAGAATTCAAGATCTCAGTAGCACCTCATGATGTGAAGAGCTGAGGAAATGCTGAGAGGAACAGATTTAATTCACTTCCCTCTGTTGACAAATTACTGGTCTTCAAAAATTTATTATTGGAATTGGTTTATTATTGTCACATGTGCCGAGGTACAGTGAAAAACTTGTTTTGTATATCATCCATATGGAGTATTTCATTGCAACAGTGCATTGAGGTAGTACAAGGTAAAACAATAATGCAGAATAAAGTGTTACAGTTACAGAGGAAGTGCATTGCAGGCAGACAATAGGGTCCAAGGCCATAGTGAGGTAGATTGTGAGGTCAAGTCTCAAATTTTTATTAAGTACATCCTAGCCATGTCAAAGCCATCCACAGCTACAGCTGTCCTGTGGACATGGAGGGCATCAGGATCAGGATCAGATTGTTTACTTCAAGAAATGCATATTGTGTGGAGCCATTCTGCTGTATATTACAAACAATTCCTCATGTTATCCTTTGCCCGCTGTTGCAGAAATCCTTATCCTCACCTTTAGTCAGCCAGGAACTTAGTTATTTCAATGTTCTGCTCACCAGTGTTCTTCTCACTTCCACAAAATTCTCATGGTGCTCTCTGCCCAGCACCTGAACCCTGTGGATTAATAGTGGCTCTGGTAGAGTTATAGAGCAATACAGCACGGATACAGGCCCTTCGGCCCAATGAGTCCATGCACACCATGGTGTCCACCCAGCTAGTCCCAATGGTACTTGGTACATTTAATTTAAAATTCTCATCCTCATCATGAGGTGTCCCAAAGACCCATTCTAAAACCAGCTCGAGATTTGCCATATGTCTTCCACTTTGTACTTCCTGTTCTGGCCTTCTGAACATCTCCCACTCCCTTTGCTTCAATCCTACTGTCACAACCCTGAGTTTCTGGAACTCCCTCATAAATTGCTGTGTCACTCCATTTTGCTTTTCTCTTACAAAAGAAACTTTGTCAAATCCCCTCGGTGCTCAATCCTTAACTCTTCTCTCTTGCTCTGCAGTCATTTCTGCTTTCCATTTCACCACAGAGTTTTGGGAATTTTGCATGTTTAAACATTATTTAAACGCAACTTGTTATTATACAGGGGTTAGGATGACAAAGTTATGAAAGATTTGTAAATATTTGAAGGAATGAAAAATAAAACATTAATTTTAACTAAAGCAGAAATAGAAAATGGGATTGAGTATCCTAAGTGGACAGCCATGATGAGCAGCTGATTAGTGGTCAAGTATGTAGGTAAGAGGCGTCTTTCACAGCATGGTTTTAAGTGGATGTCTTGAAGGTGCATTCTTCCCATTGTGTGAGGTCAGGCTAATGGTTGATGAGTCAGTGTGCAGCTGCTTGAAGGAGTATTCAGAAAATCAAATGTGACTGCATAGCATTTCTTAGTGTCGAAAGTGAATAGTTCTGTTTTAGTGCAGCTGAGGAAAACATTACAAGGCAGGTGAAGACTGGGTATATAACTGCATGTTGCTATCCCCTGAGGGAGGATAAAGGGGTTTGAACTTCCAATACATTGGAATAGGCATGCTGAATTGTTTTGCAGAATGTTTGATGGAGCAGCTTTAACTCAATAGTGCTATTAACCTGTGCGCACTGAATTTCTCACCCTCCTGAGAACAGGTGTGATGTCAAAATGCCCACATTAATTTCAGGGACTTTGGAAGCAAAAGGTTTTATTTCTCCTGTAGTGGCTGCACTGCCACCAAAGAAAAGAAAATGACAAAGTACATGTCAGTGTTTTCTTCTGCTTCACCAATGGTTCACTCGATACCATCTGGGCAACACTAAGGGCACAGGGAGGAATCTGCAGCTGCAGGTAGCTGGGGAAATCAGGGATGGAGGATTGGTCCTTGGCTTTCTGCATTCAATGCCACAATCATTTCAATTACACGAAGCAAGGAAAGATGACCATGGTGACACATTCACCAACATCCTCCCTTTCCCATTTTAAACCTTTAGCTCAACTCCAGCATGTGACTTCTCATATGGATGGGCCTGACAGGTGCCCACATTCCTCTGAGTTTTGGCACTTCCATGGACTTTTGCCTCTACAACCCCACCTTCAGAAACAATTACTACATGTAAGAGACATTTAAACAGGCAGGTGAACAGACAAGGCATGGAAGGATATGGACCTAATGAGGGCAGTGAGGACCTAAAGTGCTGAGTGTAGATGCATAAAATGTTCAGCCTGACTGTGGTGGGTCAAAGGGCCTGTTTCTGTGCTGTACAACTTTATGACTCTCTGATCTTCTACTTCATATTTATATAATGCCATTGCTCTCTCACGACCACCAACAAATGATGTACTTCGACACATCTTGTGGTCTCTTGTTTCCGTCCTTCCAGGAGAGCAGAGCGCAGAACACTAGGAAGGGTAGGGAAGTGAAGGTAACTCTCCTGCCACCACTAGCTTCTATCGACTGAGCAGGCAGCCCTGGGGGTAACCAACTTTCTTCTGCAGCAACACATTTTGGTGGGCAGTACTTTGATTTGCAGTGTCAGCAGGTGAGTCACTCACCACAGGACACCCAACCTCTGACCTGCTCTTGTATTTATTTGGCTGTTCCAGTTAGGTTATTGCCTGGACTTATTATGCTAGGACTTCAGGTATTTCAGGCAGCATGTTTGCCTCTCTTGTAAAGACAGCCACAAAGTGTTTTTTTTAAATTCCTCATTCTGGACATCTTCATGCAGCTTTCTGCAGTCCGTTATGTGTTCCACCAGTTCGGCTGTAACCACAGGGGAGCTCTGCATTGAAGGCAATGACAATTAGAAGGCAGGCACAAAACATGGCTTACGAGTGATCAGTTCATGTTTCATTATTATGATGGTGCTGTGAATGTTCTGCTGAAAACATATTGCTGAAAATTAACTCCTTTACTTCTGGTTTCATGTACTGAAGGGGATTATTGAGGCAAGGCAACAGAGGAACAAAAGCCAAAATAAAAGCAGAAAATGCTGGAAACACTCAACAGGTCAAGCAGCATCTGTGGAGAGAGAAACCTTTTCAGTTTGATGACCTTTCATCAGACTGAGTGTTTCCAGCATTTTCTGCTTTTATTTCAGATTTTCTGCAAACACTTTTAGATGGGATCAAGACTAATGTGTACAGTAGAAGCCCTGGTTAACACTCAGTAATCCTCAGTAACGAGGAGCATGAAATGCCACACGATAGTTGCCTGAGGATGATGAACTCTCTGGATACACAATATTGACCATGATGAATCTCATTTTGTGATTACAGAGAATTTGTGAGTTCAGGATACAGCCCTTAGCCAGCATCAGCACATGAGTGCAGACTGTCACTCCCAGATCCTTCGGGAAGCCTGCTATCATGGCAAATCTACATGTCCGCAACATCTGCTGTTTCAGCTCATGGAGAAAGAGAGGAGTCCTGAGCATCAATGTTATCCCTTCGACAGTGTTGTGTTCAAAGCTGCACACTCATCCACTGCCACTGGAAATGATCCAGGGTTGAGAAGTTTAAGGTGACATTGAGCACCACCACCACAGGTAGCAGGGCTCAGGCACAAGTTTGTCGCTGGAGATCTGCCTGCAGAAGATGTGACGTTCTCTACCCTCAGTGCCATGTTCCTGGAGATTGGTGGGTAGCAAATGCGACCCCACTATTTAAGAACAGAGGGAGAGAGAAAGCAGTGAACTACTGCCCTGTTAGCCTGACATCAGTAGTAGGTAAAATTCTGGAATCTGAAATAAAAGATGTGATAATAGAACCCCTGGAAAAGATTAATAGGGTTGAGCAGTCTCAGCATGGAGTTATGGAAGAGAAATCATGTTTGATGAACCTATTGGAGTTCTCTGAGGATGTGACCAGTGGAATAGAAAAGGAGGAACTGGTGGATGTGTTGTACTTAATTTTTCAGAAGGCATTTGATGAGGTCCCCACAGGAGATTGGTGAACAAGGTTAGAGCACATGGAGTTATGGGTAATGTACTGGCATGGACTGAGAATAAGTTCATATTCAGAAATAAATCCTTTCAAGGTTGGTAGGCTGTGACTTGTTCGGTATTGTAGGGATTGGAGTTTGGGCCCCAGTTATTCACAATTCACATCAGTAATGTAACTGTGATGTTTCCAAGTTTAACAATAATTCAAAGTTAGGTGGTTTGTAGCTGGGGATGAGGATTAAAGAGGTGTCAAGGGATTACAGATGCACAATGTGACTAGGTGTGAATATGGCAGGTGGAACATAATGTGGAAAAATGTGAGGTCATCCACTCTGTTGAACTTACTAGAAGGGTATTTTCTAAGTGGAGAGAGATTGGGAGACATTATTGTAAATGGGGGTCTTTGTACAAGTCACTGGAGACTAACATGCAGATGCATCAATTGATTGGTATTAGAACATAGAACATAGAACAGTGCAGTATGGAACAGGCCCTTCAGCCCACAATGTTGTGCCAATCAAATTAAGTTAGTAATCAAATGCCCAACTAAACTAATCCCTTCTGCCTAAATATCCATATCCTTACATTTCCCTCACATGTATATGCCTATCCAAGAGCCTCTTGAACGCCCCTATCGTATTTGCCTCCACCACCACCCCACGCAACACATTCCAGGCACCCATCACTCTCTTTTTAAAAAACTTGTCCCGCACATCTCCTTTGAACTTGCCCCCTCTCACCTTAAATGCATGCCCTCTGGTATTAGACATTTCATTCCTGGGAAAAAGATACTGGCTGTCTACTCTATCTATGCCTCCCATAATATTACAAACCTCTATCAGGTCTCCCCTCAGCCTCCGCCGCTCCAGAAAACAACCCAAGTTTGTCCAACCTCTCCTTATAGCACATGTCCTCTAATCCAGGCAGCATCTTGGTAAACCTCTTCTGCACCTTCTCCAAAGCCTTGAATTCCCTCCTATAATGTGGCAACCAGAACTGAATGCAATACTCCAGATGCAGCCTAACCAGAGTTTTATAAAGCTGCAGCATAATTTCCTGACTCTTGAACTCAGTGCCTCAACTAGTGAAGGCAAGCATGGCTATGTGCCTTCTTTATTGCCCTATCAACCCGTGTCGTCACTTTCAGTGAGCTATGAACTTGGACCCCGAGATCCCTCTGCTCATCAACACTGTTAAGGGTCCTGCCGTTAACTGTGTACTGTCTCTTTATATTTGATCTCCTAAGGTGCAATACTTCGCACTTGGCCGGGTTGAACTCCATCTGCCATTTCTCCGCCTGTATCTGCAATTGATCTATATCCCACTGTATCCTTTGC
The DNA here is from genome assembly GCF_009764475.1 of Pristis pectinata. Lineage (NCBI taxonomy): Eukaryota > Metazoa > Chordata > Chondrichthyes > Rhinopristiformes > Pristidae > Pristis > Pristis pectinata. The sequence goes on along the minus strand of NC_067428.1, from coordinate 33,145,232 downwards.
CAGTCTCCTACACCACCCACAACACCACCAATCTTCGTATCATCTACAAACTTACTAACCCACCCATGAATGTTTTCATCCAGGTCATTTATATACATTCACAAACAGCAGAGGTCCCAGTACGGATCCCTGAGGAACACCACTGGTCACAGATCTCCAGCTAGAATAAGTCCCATCAACCATTACCCCCTATCTTCCTTGTCAAACTCCTTACTAAAATCCATGTAGACAACATCCACAGCTCTACCTTCATCAATCACCCTCATCACCTCCTCAAAAAACTTGATCAAGTTAGTAAGACGCCTCCTTTGACATCGAGGTTCCCTTACCTTGCCATCCTTATCCTTCCTTCTTACTGGAACATCCCTGTCCTGTACTCTGTGCATTTGGTCTTTAAACACCCTCCATATGTCAGATGTGGACTTGCCCAAAAACAGCTGTTCCCAATTAACTCTCCCTAGTTCCTGCCTAATGCTCCCGTAATTTGCCCATCTCCAATTTAATACTCTCCCACAAGGTCCATACTTATCCTTATCTATAACTGTCTTAAAACTTAAGGAGTTGTGATCACTGTTCCCTAACTGTTCTCCCACTGAAAGCTCATTACCCAATGCCAGGTCCAGTACGGATCCTCCTCTTTTTGGACTATCTACATATTGATTTAAGAAACCCTCCTGGATACACCTAACAAATTCTGCCCCATCTAAACCTGTACTAAGGAGGTCCCAGTTTATATTATGGAAGTTGAAGTTCCCCATGACAATAACCCTATTAATTTTATGCCTTTCTCTAATCTGCCTGCATATCTATTCCTCAATGTCCTGGTGGCTACTGGGGGGTCTGTAGTATAATCCCCTCAGTGTGATTGCATCTTTCTTATTTTGGAGGTCGTATGCAGCTAGTATGTTGCCCTTTACAGGAGAGGATTGAGTACAGAGATACAGATGCCTCACTGGAATTATAAAAGGGTTTGGCATCCGGAATATTGTGTAGGGTGTGTTTTTTTAATCTAAAAAGGATAAATTTGGCATTGTGAGAATGCCTTGAATGTTTGTCCCTCTGCTTCCAAGGACAACATGTTTGCTATATGGGGAGAGATTGAGTAGAGAAGATTTGTACTTGCTGGAGTTCAGACAGATGAGAGGTGACCTTATTGAAATGTGCAAAATTGTTATGGAACTGGAGGGTGAATGTAGGAAAGATGTTTCCCCTGGTCCAGGAGCCTAGAACCAGGGGTCTCAGTCTCAGAATAAGGGACTGAGATGAACGGAACTGTTTTGGATCAGAGGGTGGTGAATCTTTGAAATTCTTCACTCAAGAGGGCTGTGGACGTTCAGTCATTGAGTTCATTCAAAATGGAGATCAATAGATTTTTAGATATTAAAGGAATCAAGAGATGCGAGCATAGTTTACAGATGACACCACCGTAGTGGGCCGTATCTCAAATAACAATGAGTCGGAGTACAGGAAGGAGATAGAGAGCCTAGTTACATGGTGTCATGGCAACAACCTTTCCCTCAACGTCAGCAAAACAAAAGAACTGGCCATTGACTTCAGGAAGGAGGGCGGTGCACATGCTCCTTTTTACATCAACAGTTCTGAGGTCAAGAGGGTTGAGAGCTTCAAGTTCCTGGGATGAACATCACCAACAGCCTGTCCTGGTCCAACTACTTTGACGCTGCAGCCAAGAAAGCTCACCAGCTCCTCTACTTCCTCAGGAGGCTCAAGAAATTTTTGTCGATGCACTATAGAAAGCACCCTATCAAGATGCATCATGGCTTGGTATGGCAACTGCTCTGCCTGTGACCGCAGGAAACTGCAGAGAGTAGTGGACACAGCTCAGCACATCACAGAAACCAGCCTCCCCTCCAAGTTACTTCTCACTACCTCAGTAAAGTAGCTGGCATAATCAAAGACCCCACCTACCCTGGATATTCTCTCTTCTCTCCCCTCCCATTGGGCAGAAGATACAAAAGTCTGAAAGCACGTACCACCAGGCTCAAGGACAGCTTCTATCCCTCTGTTATAAGACTACTGAATGGTTCCCTAGTATGACAAGATGGACTCTTATGTTATCTTGACCTCACAATCTACCTCGTTATGACCTTGCACCTTATTGTCTACCTGCATTGCACTTTCTCTGTCACTGTAACACTTTATTCTGCATTCTGTTATTGTTTTACCTCATACTACCTTGTTGCACTGATATAATGAAATTATCTGTGTGGACGGTATGCAAGACAAGGTTTTCACTGTACCTCGGTACATGTGACAATAATAAACCAATTACCAATTTAGTGCAGGAAAGTAGACCTGAGACAGAAGATCAGGCATGATCTTGATGAATGCCAGAAGGGCCAGATAGTCAACTCCTCAACCTGTTGTTTCCTGGAGTGTTGATTGTAGCAACATCATTCCCCATTTGGGAATGCTGTTGTCAGGCAAAAGGCCTTATTCTCCTTGGGTTTTGGAGTATCCTGTCACATCTTGGTTCCCTTCAGGCCCACCCCTCTCCTTCTGCTCCGAGTTGTGCAACAGACCATCACGTAAGCACCCAAGGCAGCTACACAGTGAAAGTAATGCTCAGCACTCACCCACACTCCTCACATCACATTTAACACTCTCTTATGGAACATATACTGGACTCTCCAACAACTTGGCTCTTTTCTCCTTAAAAGCACAGATACTGTGCATGTTGCTTCTTTCGAAACCTTCTTTCCTGTGGGTGGCCTATGTTGTGTCTGGATCCGTGGCATGGATAATTTTAAAAGGCAGGCTTGGACAGAGATTTTTATCACCTGTCCTTACTCTGTGTTTTGCGCGTCCTGATATTTCACTTCCACAGAAGGGGCCAGGAGATATTTTCCATTAAGTATGATATATGCTGTCATCAAGGATCCCCACCATCCGGGTCATGCCCTCTTCTCACTTCTACCATTGAGCAGAAGGTACAGAAGCCTGAAGTCCCACACCACCAGGTTCAGGAACAGTTACTTTCCGACAACCATCAGGCTCTTGAACCAACCCACACAAACCTAACCCTACCTCAGCAATGGAACACTATGGACTCCTCTTGCACTACTATGGACTTGTCTCTGATTGTGTCTTTGTCTGGGCTACTGCCTTGTTTTGCAATCTTTTCTTTTCTCTTCACTGTCTTGTATAATTTATGTATAATTTATATTCTGTGTATTGTTTGAACCTATATGCCTGTGATGCTGCTGCAAGCAAGTTTGTCATTCTCCCTGCACCTCACGGTACTTGTGCACATGACAATAAACTTGACTTGACTTGTTATTAACTCTCATTCACTTGATATAAGTGTCTTAATTCTATTATTTGCTCATGTACCAATTGAAGTACAGCACTATGTGATAGAATATTGAAGTTGCAGTTTGCATTTGTCTTTCCTATTACTGGACAAATTCCTGGTGATTCTGTTGCACATCATTTCTAAACCCTCAATATTCCATTTGTAATGTGAATGCCAAACCTACAAATAGCTGAAGTCTCAAGGTTTTAGAAGAAAATCTTTTCACCAACTGTAAAAGAATCTCTGAACAAAACAAAATATTTTTGTGTTGTTTTAAAAGTACTGTGAACTACTCAGACATTAAAACACTTATGGCTTTTATTGGGTTAGGAAATCTCAACATGTTCACAATAATATACAATAATATTGTTTAAATTAATAATTATAAAACTCTGATACATGGCAGTTATGTAAAATTCTTTCCACTATTAGATTATCAAAACTAATGCATTTTTAATTCTCTGAGGGCTGATTCTGTAATTTAAAACTTTATGCCCACTTTTGCTGGCATATTTGTTTTGAGCACCTCTCCAAGGGCATCAGTAAACTGCAGAATCATCCCTACAATTTCTCATAAATATATAATGGAACAGTAGAATCACAGACATAATGTTTACATTTAAGTACATATTTACGATCAAATGAAGTGCAGATTATTTAAATATTGATTGTTCTCAGTATATAGCTGCTTAATGTGTTTGCAGTCAACTCTCTCCTACATATGGAGAGATTGTGAAACAAAATTAACACATCCAGAATGGTCATCAAGTTGATGAAGAATTTCTGTGCTGTCTGGGGTGTGAGCTCGATTCAGCACAGAGCCTCGTTTATATAAAATGGATGAACTGTGAGCACTGTTCCAGTAACTAACCAGATGGACCTGATAAATACTATTGGCTCGTAGCTCGGCTCTGGATGGTGCTGCAGCTTGAGGTGGTGTCAGGAGCAAAAGACAAAATGGAAGAGGCTGACCTGAGTTGGCAGGGGCCCTCTTACTTTTGTGAATCCAGTGTCAGTGGCACAGAAGTGAAAATTTGAGGTGAAATTTAAATCATTTTCCAAATACAAAATGTGCTTGTGAATACAGGTTTATTTCAATATACCAATTTTATTTCCCTTTAACTACAAGAAATTTATTAAATATTCCCCCTCTACTTATGTGTTACCAAATCAGTAGCAGGAACAGATATAAAAATAGCATCCTTTGACTAATGAAATTTAACAGCAGTAGCTCATTTATATTTGAAACTGTGAAGGGTGAACAGCATTTTCACTCTTTGAGAAAAGTTCCAAACTTTGTTTTTAAAGATCTTTTCAGAAAAGAATTGCATGTTTATATCCAGGTGATTCAGGCAACTGCTTTTCTCCGAACAAAATCAAAGAAGAATAAAACTTTGGCCAAAATTGCTGCTCAAGGTGATTTAGTCAAAAAATATATTAAACTGTTTTTGTCTGTGTATATACTACAACAAAATTTCATTATCCACAATCTTAAGTATTACAATGATCATATTAGAAAGATTAACTTTCAAGTGCAAGAACTACTTCCTTCCATCCAGATGAGAATAGTAGATTCCAAAAGGATCTTGTAACATATTGTAGAAGCCACTGAACTTCTTCTTTATACATAATGCAATCTGGAAGGAAATGATAATGTTTATTTGAAGAGTGTTATGCATGAAGTATTACAATATTTAAGCATGGTAAGTTTACAAGTTACATGCTCATGGAAACAAGGTAGGAAGAAAAGAAAATCAGAAATAACTTGATTGATATTTGATTGATCATTTTGAACTACAAATTAGGATGAATCCTCTGCTCTTTCTGTTAGGAAAGATTCTACAAAGTTAAACCATGTGTGGTGTATGCTAAGAAAACAAACTCATCAATATATATCCAGCTCTATATATTTCTAACATTGTTTAGAAAGTAGGTTGAATGGTCATCTCTTCAGGAAATGAAGTATGAGTGACATAGTGAAGGGGCATTGCAAATGGCAGAGATACTCTGGGGTTGACTGGGGTGCTTCAGAATGACCAGATTTCCCCTGGGTTTATGTTATAGACTGGAGTGATGAACAGGTGTTCAGTTGTCTTAGCTGGTGATTCAGCAGGTGGATTTTATGTCCTAAGCTTGTCGTCCATGCAAAGTTGCATGAAAGGGGAATGGATGCATGTACCTTTAACCTGAATCACATCACCACTGTGCTTAAGCTCTCTTTATGTGAGAATATTTTATTATTTGATTGTATTTCTTGTTACAGTGTCAGTTATTTCATTGTTGCTCTGCCTGAGGTTGCGCTCTACAGGTGAGGGTAAAACTATCTGGAAATGCCAGAAACTGAAAGCCTTTTGTCTGGTGTTCAATTTCCGTGCACAGAGATGCTGTGTGACACCCAGTTTGTCATTGGAACAAATTGCAATGGCATATGAAAATGTCAGCACCTCACTGTGCTAATCCAGCTCCATTTTTTCTTCGTCTTTGCCTTTGCTGACAATGCTTCTTCTACAGTTGGAAAAGCAAAATACTGCAGATGCTTTTTGATGTCAGAGCAACAACTGAAATGTTACTTCAGTTTCTCGTACCACAGATGCTGCCTGTTTCCAGCACTTTATTTATTTTTGATTCCCGCTAACCTACATTTGCAGGTAAGTAAACTGTTACTTTTATTTAATGGGAATGCCATCCTTGATTGGAATCACATTTTAAAAGAATAAGATATCTACGGAAATAAGTTAAACACACAATGATCTGGAAATCATGATTTTTTTAAAATGCCCTCAAGATCATTTCTGGTTTTGGAACAATCGGATACAGCTCCCACACCTCATGGCAAAACTACACCTTGAAGAAACTGTTGATTTTGAGTGCAATTCTGGGATTAGTTCTAATCGTCTTGGGCAAACATTTCCATCAGTTGACACAACAGTTATTGGGTAAATGTGTGAAATTATCTTTTTAGCTATTTTGCTTAATTTTATCAAAGAATTCTGTAATTAGTGAGCAGCTTATAGCAGCTGAATGTAACAGTGCTTCAGGCATGTTGATATATCAGTACAAGAATTGAATGTACTTACCAAACAGCCCAAAATCATAAGGAAAAACAAAGCCAGCAGAATGGCTAATACTATAACTATGATGGCCCAATACGGCAATTCAGTTCTGTTGGAAGTAACAGGTGACACAGCAGCTGCATGGAAATAAACAAATTATAACTGTGTAATTATACAAAACATAATATTTTAATTATGGCTTATTAGGTGTAATCATCCAGTTAATACACCATTCTACTTATTTGAGGATATGTTATGCAAAAGTGTGGAGTCAGAGCAAGGATTGACTTGAAATAGAAGTTAACAATTTAAGATTTAATGCACTGTAATCCAGAAACCAGTGTGGGTCGGAATGGGCAAGAAGGTTGGGTGGGTAGGGTTTCTTTCCAGCGACGAGAGAGCGGAGATTGCCGGAAAATAACAAGGTTTTTTTTTTCTCTTTCTAGCGTTCGGGACAGCGGCGAGTGACTGCGCAGGCGCGTGACGTCACCCGGAAGCGCGCGGGCGATTTAAAAAGCAGACTAGCATATCTAGCGGGCAGCGTCGGAGCGGGCAGTGGAGTGAGAGGGAGCAGAGTGGGTTGGGCTTTGGCTCAACGGGCTTCGGCGGGAAAGAGGCGAGATTATAGAGAGGGGTGAGTTATTAGTTTAGTTTAGTGTTGAGCTCAGTGATATTCAGCAGTATGCATCTGGGATTAGTGTTGTGTTTGGAGTGTCAGATGTGGGGCCCCTGGGAGACGACCAGACTCCCTGATAACTACATCTGCGCAAAGTGCACCGAGATGCGGCTCCTCAAGGAACGGATTGAGAGTCTGGAGCAGCAGCTGGATGACCTTCGGTTGGTTAGGGAGAGCGAGCAGGAGATAGACAGGAGTTATAAAGATTATGTAGACAGCACCTCAGTGGCAGTCCCCCTCAAAAACCGATATCTCATTTTAGATTCGGTTGGAGAGGATGACTTCATAGAGGAAGACCTCAGCAGCCAGGACCTTGGCACCGTGTCTGATACTGTGGTCCAGCAGAGGAAGAGACATGCAGTGGTTATTGGGGATTCGATAGTAAGGGGTACGGATAGGAGATTCTGCGATAGCGATAATGAGTCTCAGATGGTGTGTTGCCTCCCTGGTGCCAGGGTACGGGATATCACAGACCGTGTCGAGAATATTCTGAGGGGGGAGGGTGAGCAGCCAGAAATCTTGGTACATGTAGGTACCAATGATGTAGGTAGGAAAAGAGAAGAGGTCCTGAAGGAGGAATACAAGGCATTAGGGAGAAGGTTGAAAAGTAGGACCTCAAGGGTAGTAATCTCAGGACTACTACCCGTGTCGCGTATCAATGACAGGAAGAATAGAAAGCTCTGGCAGTTAAATGCGTGGCTGAGTGACTGGTGCAAGGGGCAGGGCTTGAGATTCTTGGATACCTGGGACCTTTTTTGGGGGAGGCAAGACCTATTTGCTAAGGATGGGTTGCATCTAAACTCCAAAGGGTCCAATATCCTGGCGGGAATGTTTAATTTAGTTGTAGGGGAGGGTTTAAACTGATCTGGCAGGGGGATGGTAACCAGGATGCTAGGTTACAAGATGCTAAGGTGAGGGAGAAAGTGTATAGAAACGAATCCATTGAGGATGGCAAGAATGACAGGCAGGTGATAAGTCAGGATAATTTACTGAATAATAGAAGTACAACAAATCCGGATGTTAGGATACAGAATGTTAGGATCGGGGATGAGGATGTTCGGATACCGAATGTTAGGATAGGGGATGAGGTCTACACGAACATGTCTAAGATAGTAGGTAGCGAAGATAGTAAGAAGGATGGACAGGTAGAAAGTCAGGATAATCTGCTGATCAATAGAGGTACAATAAAATCAATAGCAGATACCAGTCTAAACATACTATATTTAAATGCACGTAGCATCAGGAATAAAGTAGATGACCTAGTGGCACAACTACAGGTTAATAAATATGACATCGTTGCAATCACTGAGTCGTGGCTTCATGATGGATGTGATTGGGAACTGAATGTCAAGGGGTATACAGTATATAGGAAGGATAGGAGGGTAGGCAGAGGGGGAGGTGTGGCCATGATGGTTAGTAGCGATATAAAATCAATAGAAAGGAAGGACATTGGGTCAGAGGAGGTGGAATCCTTATGGGTGGAGCTGAGAAATAGCAAGGGTAAAAGAACAATAATAGCAGTCATATATAGGCCCCCGAACAGCAGTCAGGAAGTGGACCATAAGTTGCAGATTGAGATAGAAAAAGCATGTCAGAGTGACAATGTGAAGATAATTATGGGGGATTTTAACATGAAGGTGGACTGGGAAATGCAGCAAGGCGGTAGTACTCAGGAGAGTGAGTTTGTGGAATGTCTAAGGGATGTTTTTCTGGAGCAACTTATTGAGGAGCCCACCAGGGGATCGGCTGTTTTGGATTGGGTGCTGTGTAGTGAACCCGAGGTGATTAGGGAACTAAAGGTAAAGGAACCACTGGGAACAAGTGATCACAATATGATTGAGTTTAGTTTCAAGTTTGAGAAGGAGAAGCTGATAACTGGTGTATCGATATTTCAGTGGAATAAGGGAAATTACAAAGGTATGAGAGATGAGTTGGCCCAAATTGATTGGAGGAGTAAGTTAGCTGGAGGGACGGCAGAGGAAAAATGGAAGAAATTTCTACAGGAAATAAGGACAATGCAGGACAGATATATTCCAAGAAAAAAGAAGGTTTTGAATGGAAAAAAGGCACAGATGTGGATAACGAGGGAGGTGAAGGATAAAATAAAAGCAAAAGGGGCGGCGTACAAAGTAGCAAAAATTAGTGGGAAAACAGAAGATTGGAACGATTTTAAAAATCTGCAGAGAGAAACTAAGAAGGTCATTAGGAAAGCAAAGATGAGTTACGAAAGGAAGCTGGCGGACAACATTCGGAAGGATTCTAAGAGTTTTTTTAAATACATAAGGAATAAAAGAGAGACACGGGTTGACATAGGACCAATTGATAACGGTGCAGGAGGTATTATAATGGATGATAGTGAGATGGCAAGGGAATTGAATGAATATTTTGCATCGGTCTTCACCGTGGAGGACATAAGCAATGTGCCCATTAGTCAGGAGTCTCACGAATTGGAGCTGAGTTCAATTGAGATTAATAGGGAGAAGGTGCTTGGAAAACTAAAGGGGCTTAAGGCTGATAAGTCTCCCGGACCGGATGAGGTGCATCCCCGGGTTCTGAAGGAGGTGGCTGTGGAGATAGCGGAGGCGTTGGCGATTATTTTTCAGGAATCGATAGATTCTGGCATGGTTCCGGAGGACTGGAGGGTAGCGAATGTAGTTCCGTTATATAAGAAAGGTGGGAGGCAGCACAAAGGCAATTACAGACCTATTAGTCTGACGTCAGTGGTGGGAAAATTATTGGAGTCTATCCTCAAGGAGGAGGTTACCGAATACCTAGAGGCGCAAGGCAAGATAGGACCTAGTCAACATGGTTTTGTGAAGGGGAGGTCCTGTCTGACCAACCTATTGGAGTTTTTTGAAGAAATCACAGGTAGGGTGGATAAGGGAGAGGCGGTAGATGTTGTGTATTTAGACTTTCAAAAGGCCTTTGATAAGGTGCCTCACAAGAGACTGATTAATAAGATGAGAGGTCATGGAATTATGGGCAGGGTAGCAAAATGGGTGGAGAATTGGCTGGTTGGCAGGAAGCAAAGGGTGGAAATAAAAGGATCTCGTTCTGGTTGGTTACCGGTTACTAGTGGTGTGCCGCAAGGGTCGGTGTTGGGGCCTCTCCTTTTTACCTTGTACATCAATGATTTGGATGATGGAATAAATGGTTGTGTGGCTAAGTTTGCGGATGACACCAAGATAAGTGGAGGAGTAGGGAGCATAGAGGAAATAGAAAGAATGCAGAGGGACCTAGACAGTTTAGGAGAATGGGCAAGAAAATGGCAGATGAGATTCAATGTTGAGAAATGTGCAGTTGTACACTTTGGAAGCAGAAATAAGCGGGTAGATTATTATCTAGAAGGAGAGAAGATTGATAGTGCGGTAGTACAAAGGGACTTGGGGGTACTTATACAAGATACCTTAAAAGTTAACCACCAGGTTGGATCGGTGGTTAAGAAAGCGAATGCTATGTTGGCATTCATCTCGAGAGGTATAGTGTATAAAAGTAAGGAAGTGTTGATGAGGCTCTACGGGGCGCTAGTGAGGCCTCATTTGGAATACTGTGCGCAGTTTTGGGCCCCGCATCTTAGGAAGGATGTGCTGACGTTGGAGAGGGTTCAGAGGAGATTTACGAGAATGATTCCAGGAATGAAAGGGCTTAAGTATGATGAGCGTTTGTCGGCTCTTGGACTGTACTCGCTGGAGTACAGAAGGATGAGAGGGGACCTCGTAGCGACATTTAAAATGTTGACAGGTAAGGATAGAGTAGATGTGGCTAGGCTGTTTCCCTTGGTGGGCGTGTCCAGGACCAGAGGGCACAATCTTAGAATTAGAGGGTACAGTTTCAAGACAGAGATGAGGAGAAGTTTCTTTACCCAGAGGGTGGTGAAATTGTGGAACTCCTTGCCACGCACAGCAGTGGAGGCCAGATCAGTGGGGGTGTTCAAGGAGGAGATAGACAGATATCTAAATAGTCAGGGTATCAAGGGATATGGGGATAAGGCTGGCAAATGGGATTAGAATAGTTTTTTTTTCTCTCTCTTTTTTTCCCACCCCATTTCTTTTTCCCTTTTCCTTGGAGCAGACTCGATGGGCCGAATGGCCTGCTTCTGCTCCCTTATCTTGTGATCTTGTGATCTTGTGATCTTGTGAATACGAGACACGGGATGAGCAAATGTTAAGAATGTAACAAGGGTTGTTTTGTATTCATGGACATGTTAAATGAGATCTGGTTTGACCCTTTGATGCCTTAATACGTAATTGTGCAGAAGCATGATGAGGGAGTTTACTTGTTACTTTCGAATATTTTCCAATCATTTTCCTGCCACTGATATAAGACTCACTGGCCCATAATGATCTGGGTTACCCCTGCTGCTCTTTTTGAATAAAGGAACCACATTTTCTGTTCACCAGTCATCCAGTACTTCATCCATGGCTAACGAAGATGCAAAAGATCCATGATCCTTAATCCTGCCATCCTTACCTTTCACCCTCATGGGACGATGTTGACCCTGAACTCACACTATCCCCTTTTTAAAAGACTCTCACTTATGGGATGGTGTTTCACCTGAAAGCAACTGCTCCAAATCTATTTTTGCCTGGTCCTGCCTTATATTAACAATTGCAGATAGGTTTACATATTTACTTATTCTACATTGATAAAGAGAAGTAGCAATAATACGTACCCACAGATAAACTACTTCGTCGAAGTTGAAATTGGCCAAGCCATCTTATCCCATCTGTTCCCATTGCAAATTCTGATCTGATTCTCTCTTGAGTGATTCTACTAGTTTCTCTAACAGGGTCAAAGAAGCAAGAAGTGGAAACTTTCACTGATCCTGGGCTGTTGGGGGAGATCAAAATTTAAGATAATGTCAATAGAAATTTCTTACTAAAAGTATGTTGTAAGATAAGATAAGATATCTTTATTAGTCGCAAATGCATTGCAACACACTGTGAAATACATCTTTTGCGTGGAGTATTCTGGGGGCAGCCTGCAAGTGTCGCCACGCTTCCGGTGCCAACATAGCATGCCCACAACTTCCTAATCCGTATGTCTTTGGAATGTAGGAGAAAACAGATTTCACAGCAGGAATATCAATGTTCACCATTCTTACCTTGTAAATTGAACGGCAGTTCCCAGTAACCACACGCATATTTAAATACATAAATTCGGAAGTGCCCTGCTCTTGAAAAAATGGCTTAAAGATGATATCTCACCAAAAGATTCACCATTGAGATACAAACTGAATTTGGCAGATGTTAAGACATGGCCTTCAGAGTATATGTAAATTCTTAATGACATGATCAGTCTTAACTGTTGCCAAACAAACTTTCTGGTTCTGAAAATTAACCTTAACAAGCAGAATCTTGTACTTCAGATTTAATTTATTTTTAGAGTTTTTTTTAAACAATGTCATTTTTTCTTTATGTCTCTTGTTTCTCTTTCAAAATTCACTCTTTCTTGCCCCCTTGCCAGTTTACTTCCTATAACTGGTTTGATATTGAATTAAATGCTATAACTGACACTTCTCATTCAATCTCTGTGCAGCTTTTGGTGACCAGTCAGTTCGGAAGTGCTGATAAAATGGGCTGGAAATTCATTGTCAATCATGAGTTCTAAATGCATATCTGGCAGGATCAGTGGGCTGTATTTCCTCTGAGGAGGCAGATTATGACATGCTAACACACATATATAGAGTGGTTAACATTCCATAATGCTAACTGAGGAGTGAGCTCTATGAGTCAAGGTCTGAATGGAACTGACCATGGGAAAACCCAGAGAAAGTCTACAAGGAAGTCCAATTCTAACAAAAAGTTTCCACTGAATGCAAAATCCTTTCTCTTTTAGCATTATATTAAACCTGAACACCAATTAAATTGGTTTATTATTGTCGCGTGTACCAAAGTACAGAGAAAAACTGTTTTGTGTGCCATCCATACAGATCAGTTCATCATATCAGTACATTGAGGTAGTACAAGGGAAAAGCAATAACAGAATACAGAATAAAGTGTAACGATTATAATAGAAGTAACGGGTAGATGTGCAGAGAGCAGCTTGCAACGAGTTGCCACACTCAATTTATGTAAAAGATAGGGCTGAATTGAACTTGATTCGGCCCATCATCCAGACTCACTACATGAACTCATCACCCAGCCCAGATGTGGAGGGTTGATTGAGCTGACTCCCTGCATTCACCAGGAATCAGGTGAGTCCTCGTGAGACCTCAGCAGCGAATGGGTCTCAGGGGAAGTTGCACTGAGATAATGTCCCCAAATCACCCCGACAAGCCTTTGACAGCAAGCATTGTCTCCAGTAAAAAACCTGCAAGGCCATTTTTATAGTTTAATAGTTTAGAACATTCAGTGACACTTAAGAACAACTAAAATTGCCATAAATACTATTTGAAAAGTTGAAGAAATGGCTAATTATTAATAATGAAATAGATTTCTAAATGCCTTTACAAAATGATAAATTACAAAATTATTTTCCTTACCTTAATTCAGTAACACGGCAGAATTTATAACTTTCTTCCAGATTGCTTTTTGTAAATAACTCTAACATCTGTAAAAGATTTATAGTAAATGTTAGCCAAGTCTTTTTTAAACATGTAAAATAATAATTTAAATGAATTTGGGCTAAAATGGAATGAAATGGACCAAAATAAATTTACCACATCTGTTTGTCACATTTAAACTATTTTAAAATTAAATAGATCAAGTACATAAAATATTTTCTTCAAGATGTTGTCATTAAAAATACAGGAACTTTTACATATTTTTATGTCTAAGAAATTAACAAAAGCAGAAATCAATACCCTTGTCAAAATATTGGTTCTCAGTGTTGTATATTCAGAGGAAGTTAAATTTTGGAGTTGGTCTGTAAAGTTGACATTTATTATTGTGAAGTTAACTTCAAAAGTGAGATCGCCTTGACGCTCTGAAATTGATGGCAGAGTCACTTCTAAAGGTGTGGCAATTGTGGCAGCAGACTTTGGTTCCTCGCAGCCTAAAATAAGACATTTTTAATATTTCTCCGGAGTTAATTCAGAAACAATTACAGTCAAGTATAACATTGATATCTAATGTTTACAATCCTCACTGTTAACACCTCTTATCTCGAAAAAAAACAAAACAAAAAAAGCAGCAATGACACAAAAGTTAATTTAAGCAAGAGGTTATAAATATCTAAATAGTCAAAAACTGATATTGATGCATTTTTAGATTTAAGGGATATGAGGTTAGCACAGGAAAGTGGTGCAGAGGTATAAGATCATCTGTGAGATTATTGGATGGCCTCCTCCTGCTTCTCTTTCTTAGGTTCTTATATTTGTCAGTTAGTAATTCACTATGTTAAACTAATAGAATAATAAGCCTTTCACCGAATTGTATCCTTCAAAAATGTACTATAAAATTTAGTATATGTTTAGTTTATTAAATAAACTAATACATTTTATCTTGACACACAGAAAACTTTATCTATTCAATAGTTAAGGATACAATTCAATGGGTAGAGTAAGAGTAAGTGCATATGAGAATGAATTCGAAACTACATCCATGCTGATATGTATGGACTTACTGAAATATATACAGCATATGAATAAAATAAGGTAAGTACCAGTAATCTGAAGACTATCAGCGTTAAATCCATAAATTGTGGTGCTGGAGACATTATATTTTCTGTCTCTGAATGCTTGCCCCACAATAACATTATCAACCTCCTGAGAATCATTCTTGAAAAAGCAGACGGCAAGCACTTGCACAAAGCCCTCATTTGTAATGCTGTCAAACAAATTAAATGAAATGTTATTTACAAATAATGCCCTTAGTTTCTATAGAACACTAACTTGCATATCTTTAAAGATAGTTTAGCCAGCTTAATACAGTCTGGTTCTCACTCCCACCCTCCTGTTATGTCACATATGTTTCTGGCCCTTAGGACTGAATGCTGTATGCAGTGGGGAGCGGGTGCTTAGTCTAACTCCAAACATCAGTTCCATTGATTACCCAACTCCTGTCACAGTTACACGTGGACAGGTTATACATAGCCACAGGTTCACCCAGCTGTACTGTGAAAAAGAATAAAAACTGCAGATGCTCAAAATTTAAATTAGAAACAGAAAATGTTGGAGATACTCAGCAGGTCAGGCTGCATCTTTGGGAAGAGACACAGAGTTGATGTTTCAGGTTGAACATCTTTTTGTCATAACCGGGAAGGAGACACAAGAAGCTTGTTAAGCTTCAGGGAGGGTGGGAGGGGGAATGTGTCTGATCAGGTAAAACTGGGCTGACCCAGATAGCTTATTGCATTCATCGCATCAAAACTTTCATTGTCACATAGTTTAACTATATTTTTATTTCTATTGATAAATACTTATTTTATCAGGTCATATTGAATTTACATGACTGTTATTCATCTTTATCAAAATAATTGCCTTGAAATTCATCCTGAATCAACAATGTTAAATGCTCTGTGGAATGTATGGGGGCACTGTGCTCTGCCTCTGAAATTAAGTCTGATGAAATACAATGTACTAATGCCACAATGAAGCATATCCAGATTTACCAATCAATGATAAATAACCCTTTTTCGAAGATACAAAGCAAAACATTCTAGGATATTTCTTTTACCATGGAACTCTTGCCTAATAACCTAGATTGAATAATACTGTGGAGTAAAACGGCAATACTAAATAAAAAAACCACTGTAATCCAACAAATAAATTAAACATATCATCAATCACATTGATACTGAGACACCATTTAAGTATTAGCACTAAACCTGGCACTCAGAGCTATAGAGGAGTAAAAGTCTACAAGGTCCTCAAATCTGGAAGAGCTGATAAAGGATTTTTACCTGAGGGAGATGTCTGTACATTCTGAAAATACTGTACGTACATTGCTGTTACGAAACATGGCATTAAGCTGCAAGAAATATATATTTTTTAATTATCATTATCACTTACTAGGTAAGCTATTTCAATAATTATTCTTTTAATATATTCAGAGGTACCTGACGAATGACATTAAGTGAAGCGGACTGATGAACTTGTGAGGTTGGGTCAAGTAGAACTGAACTGACTGGTAGGTTGGTGATGATAAAAGACACATTAAAGCACAGGGGTTTCTGACTCAAATTTGGTTGTTGAGTTACAGCTACAATGGGTGGTTCATCTAGAAAGGAAAACAGATCAAATAAACAATGCTACTTTACAGCCAATCTGTTTCACTATTTTTTGTCACGGTCACAAAATAAAGATAATTGAAAGGCATTGCTTAAACATGACAAAATGCACTAACATTGGGAAACATGTTGGAAAATATATTTCTCCAATTACATTTTAGACAGTTACTGCAGATTTTTAAAACATTTGACCTTCATTAAGTTTCTACAGTAATGTTGAAGCAATAGTAATACTATAAAAGTAAACTTAAAACTGCTGAAGCAGTGGGTCGTTTTCACAAAGCAGTCTCCTCGATATTAGCAAGTTCATCAGAATAATTAGATGATGGATGTACAATATGCACAACAAGAACCAATTCTGAGGAGTATTGACCTGCATTGACAGGACCCAAGAATTATACTCTGCTATTTTTCAGTGTCCCTGGTGACCTCACTTGTATAAAACCCCAACGTAAGAACATACAGTATATATTAGGAGTAGGACATGTGATCCTTCAAGACTGCTCTGCCATTCTTTAAGACCATAGAAACATAGAAAAACCTACAGCACAATTCAGGCCCTTCGGCCCACAAAACTGTGCCGAACATGCCCCTACCCTAGAAATTACTAGGCTTACCCATAGCCCTCTACTTTTCTCAGCTCCATGTACCTATCCAACATTCTCCTAAAAGACCCGATTGTATCCACCTCCACCACCATTGCCGGCAGCCCATGCCACACACTCGCCACTCTCTGAGTAAAAAACTTACCCCTGACATCTCCTCTATACCTACTCCCCAGCACCTTAAACCTATGTCCTCTTGTGGATTCGTGACTGATCTACTTCAGCTCCAGTGTGTACTACTGTCCCCATATCCTTTGATTCCCTTAATATCAAGAAATCAATGACTGAGCCTGCACAGCTCGCTCAGGTAAAGAATGCCAAAGATTCACCACCTTCCGAGTAAAGAAATTTCCCAACTAAGTCATCTTCAATGGTTGCCCCTTATTCTGAAATCATGACCCCTTGTTCGAGACTCTTCAGTCTGGGGGAACATCCTCCCTGCATTCACTAAGTTGAGCTTCGTAAGAATTTTGTAAGTTTCAATGTAATCACCTCTCTTTCTTCTAAACTACAGTGAATGCTGGGCTTATCTACTCAATCTCTCCTCATAAGATAAACTTGTACATACACAGAATTTCAGGAGCAGTCTCACCAAAACTGTACGTAATTGCAGTTTCATCAGCGAATTTGGAAATACAATATTTGAAATATGTTGATGTAGATTGTGAGTCTTCCCTTGTTTGATCTATTTGCTGCCTGCCTTTGTTTCCTCTGCCTATTTATTTCACGTTACTTTTCTAACTTTCACTTCCTGCTTTGGTCCTCTCCTTCCTCAGTTACTTTTAAAGTTCGGCACAGCTTTGTGGGCCAAAGGGCCTGAATTGTGTTGTAGTTTTTCTATGTTATATGTTCTATGTTCTAAGTTCCTATTATAAAATATAAAAACCCCTTTGAAATATGGTTAATAAACACCGGTGTGTTACTGCAATGTATGAAGCATTAAAAAGGTAAATATAGATGTTTTATGCTCTGTCTGAAAATAACAATATATTAGATAGCTTCTCAGTCAAGCTAAATTAGAAAGCAAAATAGATAGCATCTCAGTCAAGTAGAAAGCAAATTAGATATCTTAGAACCTTAGAATTAGATAGCTTAGATAGCTCACTTAGATAGCATAGCAACTTAGATAATTTAGAAAACAAATTAGATGCAGTAGCTTCTCAGTCAAGCTAAACTGGAAAGCAGAACGGTGGATTACCACAGGGGTGTAGCAAACGATATGCAAACCAGATGATGTGGACAAATGGAACGGGGAGGAGTTTACCTTCCTATGAACTGCACATGTACGAATGCACATGCAAATAAAAATTAAAACTAAGAACATCTAGTTCAAGGAGCAAAATTGAATAATGCATTTGTGGTGGAGTTATATGGCAGTCGACAAAGAACAGTTTAAGCAGATAAAAAGTACTCACAAAATCACGAAGAAACACCAAACATTCAATGTGCAACAATTTAAAAGTTTTAACAATTTATCGTTCTGTTAGGTTTAATGGCTGGAAACTGCAGTATTTGTAAATAAGAGAGATAATTTGTGAGAATATTTATTTATGTTTTACCATTGTGCCCTGTGTGCAGCCTAAGTGCTGCCCTCTTGCTGCTGATCACCTTTCAGAGCTATTGCATTACTCTGCACACTCCGCAAGTTGCTACACTAGGAAGCCACAAGGGGACATAGCATACAGAAACCACACCGTTCAAGGTGTTTCAGAAATTAAGGAAAGGAGAGTTGAGTGTACAACAACATCACAACATAAAGGGTTACCATTCCCTGTCACCTTGAAGGTCTCCTTATACCATGCCAAAACATAATCATTGTTAAATATAAAAAGATGCTAATGGGGTAGAATATGATAAAGAACCCCACTAAACTAATTCTCCCAAATTCTCTAAAACACAACTATTAAGAAAGACTATAAAGAACTATTGTAAACAGGGTTGTGATTCAAATCAGCCACAATCTCACTGAATGTCAGAATAGACTCAAGGAACTAAATAACCTACATATATACATAGATTCCTGTGTCCTTCACTGATGGATCCAATGTACTAAATAAAAGCTATGGAATTAAACCTAGATAAGCATTGAAAGTGAAGCATAATGTTCAAATAGTAAAATATAAAAAAAAACTGATACTTACTGGGAAAGGCTGATTTATGGTAGTCTGAAAAAGAACAGTAAAATGGAATTAAATGTAAGGATAATGTTTGGTGCAATAATTTTACTGAAATCAGAAAAACTTTAAGCTCAATAAAACAGATAAAAGCCATGGATCACTGTTTTTAAGGAACAACAATTTTTTTTAAAAATCAAAAACTAAAACAGATTCTGATAAGTGATATTGTAAATAACAATAAGAACATGGTGAACAAATGCACTGGTTATTTTGCATTAATATTTTCAGTGGAGGAAGGAATATTTTCCTTTGGCCCATTTAAAAAACATATTATTCTACAACCTCAATTATTGTTTTGAGAGCAAAATAATAGCGATGAAGGAAATTATGGAGGAAGGAAGAACAGATGGTTTCCATCTCAGAGTTTAAAGGAAGTAGAGAGAACACTGTAGATTTTATAACTATCACACCATTCTTTCCTTCATAATGGATTCCAGCATTTTCCCTTTGACAGTTGTTAAGGCAACAGGGTTATAGTTTCCTGCTTTCAGTTTCCCTTCTTTCTTGAATAGTGACATTAATTTCCAATCCTCTGGGACCTCACCAAAATCCAGGACATTTTGGTAGATCATAAGCATTACATCCCCTATCTCTGTAACCACTTTCTTTCAGATCCCAAGATACTGATCCAGGGAACTGTCAGCCTTTAGCTCCATTATTTGCTTAATGCACTTTATCTAGAATTTTCTACAGGAGGTCCTAAAACATCTTGGTATTCATATATCAAGATCTTTCATATGTTATGGACAAGAACAGAAAATAAATAGGTAAGGCTAGTGTTGCACCTACTTTTATATGCAGAGAACGAGGCAACAAGGGATAGAAGTTGTGGAAATCCTCAGTTAGATTACGCCTTGAGTTTTGTGAAAACTAATGGTGCCAGAGAATGGAGACATTTTGCGTGCAGCTCCTCTTAGCTTCGTCCGAGCAAGAAACTTCATTGCACCCTGGTGTATATGACAATAAACTAGTCTAATCTAATCGAAGATTACAGTTCGAGGGACGACATCTTGGGAAAGATACATTGGCTTTGGAGGGAGAATAACATAGGTTTACAAGAATGATATTGGACCCCTGGAGTTAGTTTACAGAGAGAGATTACACAAACTAAAAGGCTAAGTTTTGATTTGATTGCCATTTTCAAG
The DNA here is from genome assembly GCF_009764475.1 of Pristis pectinata. Lineage (NCBI taxonomy): Eukaryota > Metazoa > Chordata > Chondrichthyes > Rhinopristiformes > Pristidae > Pristis > Pristis pectinata. The sequence continues at coordinate 33,125,092 of NC_067428.1, read as the reverse complement.
AGAGTAGGAGGAACTAATGGAATAGACAGGAAATGTTTTCACTGGTTATGAAGTCTAGGATTAAGGGGCACTGTTTATAAAATGGACCCAGCCCTTTCAGGAGTGAAACTAGTAAAGAATTCAACTTGCGGTGAGAATAAAATCTGGGGTCCTATACTGCAAATGGCCTAGTCAACTTTATAGTCTAACATTGATAGCATCATGGGCAGTTAGGATTGGGGCTTGGAGTTAGGCCACAGATCAGCTAAGATCTCTTTCAATGTTAGAATAGGATCAGGGGAAAATGGGCTACTTCTGTTCCACTGTTCCTATCTGCAAGGCAATAACACAGCTTTGCACTTTCAATGGGAAAGCAGAATTTAAGAAAAATTCCATTTGGAGATATCCGAGGAAGATTATTCAATCCATTCATACATGAACACAGGGACACACTGAGGTTACAAAATGGTTTCTAGGAGATAATGTAAAATGAGCAGGTATTTCATACCATTTACAAAGAGAGAGTTGTTATCCAAAGAGTAGGGTCCCAAAACTGTGATGTTCCTCGTCTTGTAACTGAGCTGATTGTACACAATAACTCTATCCACATTCTCTTCAGCAGAAGTATCGTTGAAGGAACAGATTGCATACACTTTCGTCTTATGACTGCTTGTAGCACTGCCGAATAAGAAAAATATAATTGGAGCAAAAACCTGCAGATTTTGGGAAACAAAAATAAAACAAAAAATGCTGCACTCTCTCAGCAGGTCAGGCAGCATCAGAGGGGAGAGAACGTCAGCAATTTTGGTCAAATACCCTTCATCAAAACTGGTAATTATGATATTAATGAAATATGATAGGAAGTGGTAGAGTGAACATTGAAGGCAATTGAAATGAATATTGTTCCTTAATTTCATTCATGTGGTTTGGAGGTTGAAATATGTCTTTACTTAAGGATGGCTTTCATAACTTAAATCTTCAACCATTTTGTGCACAGTTTTTTGACAGCTTTGTGGAAAGCTCATATACTGACTGAGACAACAAAGTCCCAATAATGAGAAACGTTTATGTTGTTAAACACAACACAAAAAACGCTAGAAACACTCAGCAGGTCAGACAGCAACTGTAGAAAAAGAAAAAAGGAGCTTCACGTCAAAGACCCTTCTTTTCTCTTTCCAGAGATGCTGTCTGATCTGCTGAGTGTTTAAGCATTTTCTGTTTTTATTTGAGATTTCCCACATTTGGAGTTTTTGATTTTCATGGGCCGTGGTTTAAAGGTGCTGTGACAACAAGACCAATTAATGCAATTGGACGATTTTGTAAATGAAACCCAGATATGGCACACGTGAATTTAAAGACAAAGCAGAGTTAAAATTTTAATTTAAGAGACAAGATCACAGATAAAACCATAATCATTACCAGAAATTTGTAGTCTGTTAAATTACATGCAATAATAATGAGTGTAGTAACTGAAAGAGGAGGATGTTGGAGTAAGTTGCAGAGACTGCCTAAAAACATTTGTCCTTGGTGGAGGTTTTAAATGTTTTTGGATGGCTGAAAGAGTAAATATTGACAAATAGCATGCAATCAAATAGCGAGAAGTGCCAATGTAAGAACATTTGAAAATGCATAAAGGAAGCAGCTGGAGAAATAGTTCTAAGTTTTATGTTTTAAAATGAAGGAAAGTGATCATTGATTCTGAAGCGATCAGGCATTTCAAAGAAGGTAGCTAACCATTTGAAACAGAAATCAGTTCAAGCATATTGGATAAGGTCAGTGAAATGAAACAAAATAATGTTTCTGCAGAGGGAAACACTGAGGCAAGGATGAGTTTCCCGATGGATCTGAATATTGGATAGATTGGTTAAATGAACAATGAGGAAAATGATGAATAATTCTCACCTTAATGACACTGTATTGCAGGCTATAAATTCTGCATTTATATCACTGTTATTAAACAAGGTAGTGAGCTGCAAGAAAGATATTTTCAGAATTTCAGTGAGCTGAATATATTAAATGATGATTCAATAATTTTAATGAATATTGCTGTCATCATCTACCTGTCGAGTAATTGTTAGTGAAGCTGATTGGTACAACAGCGATGTCTGGTTATGAAGTGCTTCCAAGTATGGCAAATTTGTTATAGTGAAGGTCACATTAAATCCAGCAGGAGATTGGCTTTTGTTTGGTACTTCTGCCAAAAAGAAAAAATAAATGAACAACCCTGTTGCAGTGCAGATTTTTTTGGCAGTGCCATTTGACATACAGCAAAATCATGCAAAACAAAGGGAAGGAGAGGACATAAAAGGGAAACCGAAAATAATTGAAAACCAAACTATGGTCTAACTAAATGACTCTTCCACATACAAGATAACGAAAATCCAATTAATTATGGAAGTATAAGGGAAAACAATCAGGAGTGCTAATTTAAATGATAATTAACAAACAAGAACAACTAAAATCATGCTTACCATTTGAATGTTTTGATTCATGGTAATCTGAAAAGATTATAACGTTATTAATTAGTTGGAGCTTTCCTGAACTTGATTGAAAATACTTCCTATATTTGGTGTACTAACCCTATCGAATCAAGAAGAACTTTGTGCACTTGTTACAAAATACAGTACCACACCCCCAGTGGGGAAGGTGATTTGAAAATAACACTACAAAATCAGAATGCAGATTAAATGAACACAAACTGCTCACCAGATTCTGGTATGAGTACTGCAGTATTATGTATAATATTAGACCGTTCATACCGTCCACGTAGAGACTATTTTCATCCAGTAAATAAGGTCCAAATTCCCTGATGTTCTTTGTGTTGTAACTGAACTGATGGTACACAGTAACTCTATCCACATTCTCTGCAGCAGAAGTATTGTTGAAAGAACAGATTGCATACACACTGGTCCCCTGACTTCTTGCAACACTGCCAAACAAGAAAATGATCATGTTCATGAAATATGATAGATACAGTGACATAAAGGTAGAGGATGCACCACAGTTTATAAATTGATTCTTAAAAATGTCAGGAGACAAGCCTTTGCTTAAAGTGGTACTTTTAAAGATGAATTAAAAGATTCAAATATTTTATGCATAATACAACCTAATCTTTTTGAAACTTCTATTTGGAAAAATGAAATCCTTGGCAGTGGCATATCAACTATATCACTGAGTTTATGGAGACACAGAAGAGACTGCAGATGCCAGAATTGAGTCTGGCATTCCCTACATCAGGTATAGTTTTGAAATATGTGAATTTGATTCTATCTTACAGATATAAGAATAATTATAACTGTAACACTTCCATTGTTATAAAATGTACTTATTCAGAGAAATAGAAGTAAAAAAAAATTAGATTTATTGGCAATTATCACCCAATAGTCACAGTTTCTTTTGGAAGTTTTAAAAGTGTGGAAATATTATAAGCAGTAACAATTTAAAAATGTCTTGTGAACATTGGAAAGGCCGTGGGGAATCAGCAGTTTCGTAACTTGATGCTGACTATCTAACTTCTGACTTGGTGTCATAGCTCTAGTGCTTGCTCCATTGAAGTCTCTGGTTAATGGTGACATGCAAGAGATGATGGAGGAGGATTCAGACTTGAGAACACAGTTGAATATCTGGTAAGTAGTTACAACCTCTCGATGGAGATGGTCGTTCCGTGGTGCGTGTGTGTTATGAATGTTACATCATATTTGTCTATGACTCAATATGCAGAAATAAACCCTAATTGTAAGAGCAGTGGTGATTTAATTCAGGATTCACTTCACTGAAAATGTAATGCTGTTACTTAACATGTGATAACTGGGTGGTCACAGAGTAATTTGCTGATAATTTGTTAGTGGTTATGAAAGATGGCATCATCTTCCACCTACTCTGTGTGAGACTGATACAAACACTACTTCTTGGACTACATTTATTGGCATTAACACATAAAACAAACCCAAACAGTGTTTCTTTTGCATTTTCAGAACCTTCAATGTTTTAATTTTCACATGCAAAATAAATATTCATTATAAATGCAGAAAATGTCATAAATACTCAGCAAGCTCAAACAGTTGGGAGTTTCCATTATGTTCTGTTTAGCTCAGATTTCTGGCATCGTTGCAGTTACTTCGTGGAAGTTTTGCAAGGTTATTAATGACAAATATTGATGATAGTATCCAGTGGTTGGTGATTCATTAACAGAGAGGAATACGGAAAGCTATATTGCAAACTGGATTAAAGGAAGCAACTTGAAGACATATAAAGAACTTGGGTCATTAGACTATTGAAAGAAATAACAAAAATGACTCCTACTTCTGAGGCCATCAGACATTGAAGCAAATATAAAGAATCACCTTGGGAGAAGGGAAATTCTTCCAAGACACTGGGCAAGATCAGTGAAGTGAAATAAAATTGATAACTTTGTGGTGGAGGCAACACCAGTGTCTTGAACCCAAGTTTATCAAGTTCATTGCTGATGTGAAGAATAAGGGCAACATTGAACAACTCTTACCTCAAAAAGATTACTTCACAGCCTGTAAACTTTGTCTTTATATCACTGTTTTGGAACATGGTATTGAGCTGCAAGGAAGGGGTTTGCAATATTTCAGTCATAAAACTATATTAAGTAATTGTCAAATTATTCTGATAAATAATACGTTGATGACCTACCTGCCCAGTAATAGATTCTGAAGCTGATTGATACAACAGTGATGAGGGGTCATTTAGAGCTGGAGAGTTGGTCAAAGTTGTTATGGTGAAGGTCACATTAAACCCAGTTGTTTGCTTTCCAATTGGTTCTGTGGTTACCAAGAAAAAGGAAATGAGTAATTATATGAACAACTCAACTGCATTGCTCATCTACTCGTAGTTCTACAAGGAATGTACAAATAAAACAAAGACAAAAAACCCTGCCTAAATTTTCCATCATTTAATTGAGAATAACAGGCTTTGCTTAAACTGAAGGATTTCTTTATGTTAAAAGGGAGCATGACAACATGGATAATTATTTATAGTTTGTATTTATTATTGCAAGAAGTCCCAGAGCATTTTATAGGAGCATCGTTTGAAGAAAAAAATGACAATAAACCCCATAAGAATATATTAAAGTAATTAATCAAAAGTTTGGTGTAAAAAGTAGTTACAGGATGTGCCTTTAAGGCAGATAGAGAGGAATTACAGAACTTCAGAACTCTGCTGTGAAGACCTTCCACATCAGGAGAACAATCATATTCTGTCATGATCCAGAATAAGAGGAGGGCAGAAATCTTGGAGGATTAGAGGGCAGGAGGAGCCCTGGAGATCTTGGAGTGCTTAGAAAACAAAGTGGCAATATTAAAATCAAAGGGTTATTTAGCAAGGTCCAATGTGGGTGAAACAGCAGTGTGGATCTCACTGACATGAAGTTGGACAGAGGCAGAAGGGGTTTGGAAAACCTTGCCTTTACAGAGATTAGAACAAGGGAGGCTGGCCAGGAGGTGTGGGGTCAGACTGGAATAGTTCCAACACAGGCTTGCCTGGGAGCTTCAGCAACAGCTGGGCTGAGAAAGGGATGTAATGTCCCAATGGCACAGGAAGTGAAGAGCACAATCTTAAGAGTCAAGTTACAGAATTATAAAGAAAGCAAAACATTTAAAGAATCAAAATTGTAGATTAAGAGGTAGAGTCATTAACAACTGAAACCAACAGAAATCATACTCACTGGTTGGAGATGTTGATTCATTGTAGTCTGAAAAGTGAAGACAAAGTTTAATTAGTTAGAACATTCTGCCGTCCGCAGAAAACATGACCCCAAGAAACTGCAGAGAGTTGTGGACACAACTCAGCACATCACCGAAACCAGCCTCCCCTCCATGAACTCTGTCTACACTTCTCGCTGCCTCGGTAAAGCAGCCAGCATAATCAACCCTCCCACCCTGGACATTCTTGCTTCTCCCCCCTCCCATCGGGCAGAAGATACAAAAGCTTGAAAGCACATACCACCATGCTCAAGGACAGCTTCTGTCCCACTGTTATAAGACTATTGAATGGTTCCCTAGTACGATGAGATGGACTCTTGACCTCATAATCTACCTTGTTATGGCCTTGCACCTTGTCTGCTTGTACTGCACTTTCTCTGTAGCTGTGACACTTTATTCTGCATTCTGTTATTGTACCACATCAATGCATTGTGTAATGAATTGATCTGTATGAACAGTATGCAGGACAAGTTTTTTTTACTGTACCTCAGTACATGTGACAATAATAAACCAATTCCAATTCCAGTCACCTGATATATGGTAACTATCCAATGAGAAAGGTAAATTCAAGAAAATTTCATTTGTTGAAAGGGCAGCAACATTGGAACACAGTTTGCACAATAGCTATGAACACAGACTCTTGAAATTCCTAAATAAATTCACAGTATTATATAAAAGAATAAGCAAATCATACCATCCACATAGAGACTTTTGTGGTCCAGCAAATAAGGTCCCAATGCAGTAAGGTTCTCCGTATTGTCACTGAAGTATCGATAGACAGTAACTCTGTCAATCTGTTTAGTGGCAGAATTCTTGAAGGTACAGATTGCATACACTTTGGCCTTTTGACTTATAACACTGCGAGAAACCAAAATAATAATAATTATATAACCATTACCACAGAACAATGAAGTAATAGTGGAGTTGATTCAAATGAATATTGCTGCTCAAATTAATGAAACCAAATGCATAATTTCACTTAAACAATAGTTATTAAAAATGTTTCAAATATGAAAAAAGGAGATAATGATTGAAACAGATGGTCTGCATCCTGGGAGCAGTCCAAGGAGTCTCATATTACGCAGCTACTTGGGAAGGAGCTTGAGAAAGGCCATTGCATCCCTGTCCAGACCTACTTGGCAAACACACGGTCTACAAGGAGGAGGTGAGCTGCCTCACTTGCACCACAGCCACCTCAAGGTGAGACTCCGACAGTGTGTGAAGGATCTGTTTGGACGGGTCCCTTTCACCACCAGCCATGAGAGGTTTAGGTGCTTGTTTGGGAGCGCTGGTGATGAGGCATTCTGCCAAATAACTTTGAAGTTCTACTCAGGAAACTATCCCACAGGATCCACCGTCTCCTTCTCCCACTGGTCTCCAGGACGTTCTGTGCAGACTAAGTGCTATGGTCAAAGGTGTTTCTCTGCACAGATTTTGTATGAGGGACAGGTAGTGTGGCATGGTCCAACTGAATGGAATGGTGTTGTGAAGAATGAGGCCAGGCCCATTCTTCACAACACAAGGGACAGGTAGAACCTCAGCATATAGTGACGCTTGGTCTTTGTGAACTCATGCTCTTTGCACAGCTCGACGCAGCCACACACAGTGGAGGCTATAAGATTGAGGGATACATCAGGATTGTTTTTCTCTCTTTCTCTTGAGTTCTGGGCATCATGTCCTGATGCTCATGATTCATGACGAAATGGAAGATACGTAGATCAGCATAGGAGCAGAGTACAGGCCACACCTGTGGCAGGTATAGCTACAACAAGAGCACCTTCACGTGATAATCAGGTTCTTGCCTGCCCTTGACAGGAATTGGTGCCTCCACATTCCCAACTTCTGCTTCACCTTGTCTATTTGCTCCAGACACTTCTTGCTTCATGTGGTGGCCCCTACAAACTCGGTTCCCAGCACCTTCAGGTACTCGGATCAGACAGTGAAGGGGACAGGGGATTGGTCAGGCCAGTTGCCAAAGAGCATGGCCTTTCTTACTCTGCAATTGACTTTGGCCCCTGAGGCCAGTTTGAGGCTGATGACTCTGCAGACAAACGGTGGGTCTGAACAAAAACCGTGAACAGGGAGGCTTTGACACTGTTCCACTGAACGGAATGAAGTATGTGTGTTTGTAATGTTTTGACGTTAATGTGTCAACATTTTTGATAAATCAAAAGTGTTTTAGAGACTTATTCCCAGGGTGACAATGACTAACATGAGGGGACATAATTTTAAGGTGATTTTAAGGGGGAAGTCAGGGGTAAGGTTTGTTTTTTTACACAGAGAGTGGTGGGTGCATGGAATGCACTGCTGGCAGAGATTGTGGGGGCAGATACATTAGGGACATTTAAGAGACTCTTAGATAGCCACATGAATGATAGAGAAATGGAGGGCTCTGTGGGAGGGAAAGGTTAGATAGATCTTAGAGCAGGATAAAATCTCGGCACAACATTGTGGGCCAAAGGGCCTGTATTGTGCTGTAATGTTCTATGTTCTATGTTCTAAAGTTTGTGAATGTCAGGTTCACAAATATTCAATAACAGTGACAGCTCAGAGAGTGAATTGTGGGACCTCACAGGCTGTCAAGGCAACCAGATGCCTGCTCTGAGACAATCTGACCTCAGTCTGCTACACTAGGTGGCAAGAGGCAGGCCTTCAGCAGAAGTCTGCCCCAGGACCACACAGGAAAAAATAATGTGGCACAGTGGCAGCAATCTTGGGCAACAGAAGATCTGTTTCATTATTAGAATCAGGAAGCAATCTTGATCATTGTAGAATCCATAATGTCGACAATGTCCATAGTGTCATTATGTTTATTTTGTTATAATGTCATAGAGCACTACAACACAGAAACAGGCCCTTCGGCCCATCTGGTCCATGCCAACCAGGTCTTCTGCCCAGTCCCATCTACCTGCACCCGGACCATATCCCTCCAAACCCTTCCCATCCATGTACCTACCAAACTTCTCTTGTCATGCAAGTTATGTATAATTTATGTTAATTTAAGTTTATGTTAACTTATGTTTGTCTTCATCTTGTAATGTACTGTGCTGGTACTGCAAAAAGCTGATTTCATTGCATTTATTCCCTGTGTATGTATACTTATGACAATAAACTTGAACTTGAAGCAGGCTGGAAAATTATATTGTAAAGTTATTGGAACATTTGAGGCAATATCACACATAGTTACGGAGTTTAAAGCAGGTCAGCATTTTAAGAGAAATAAGGTAAACATTTGATGCAAGGAATGGTGAAGGGATACAACAAATACCAAATAAATCGTAAATAGAACCTTTCTGTTATCAGATTCCTGAAGAATGAAGAAAATAATGAATAATTCTTACCTTAAAGAGATCATTTTGCAGTCAATAAATTCTGTCTCTATTTCACTGTTAAACAATGCATTGAGCTGCATAAAAGATATTTATTGTTTCAGTTAAATGAATATGTTTTGTGATTATCAAAATAATTTCAATAAATATTGTTTGGATAGTTTACCTCTCGAGTGATAACAGATGATGCTGATTGGTACAAGAGGGTTGTGTTGTCCTGCAGTCCTTCCATGAATGACAAATTTGTGATACTGAAAGTCACGTTAAACTCAACCGGTGTTGGGTTTGCAGTCGGTGCTTTTGGAACAAGACGAAATGAATTGCATAATGAAATATAGCAACCAGCTGCATGGATAATCTTGTTTACAGATCCACACAAAAGCAAAACAAAGGGGAAAAAAGGCATAAAGTGCATTCCTGACTCAAGGTTGCCTGAGTCCTTGATCTGTGGCACACACCAACCATCACCTTTCAAACTACCTGCTTGATATCTCCCACCAACAGAAGCACAGGGCTTTATTAGGCCTGTGGCTGCCAACCATTGTGACCACACTGCTCGAAGGGAGTGCAGAGCAGCACATTTTCCAGGTGAAACTGTGCAACACTGGTTGCAGAAGTGACACTTGCAGCAGCAAACCAACAACCGATCGATTGTGGTGTGCCGCTGCCATGCCCTTCTGTTGCACCAGTTTGGGTGCTCCAGAATTCCTGCGGAGCAGTAGAACTGAAGAAAATATAATAGTTATGAATAAATAGAAAACAGGATTATGGGGGAAAATTGCAGCAGAGAGAGAAGAATGCAGAACCAGCTCCCACAAATTGTATTAGAAGGAACAGATGGAAGATGAAAAAGGGAGGAGAGTGGATGACAGAATATTAGATTGACGTAATGTTTTTTCGGGATGGGTGCCCTGCAGCTGAGCTGTAAATAGAATGAAATTGTATATGATGTAAACTGCAAAGAAACAAACTTACCATTTCCCGTAGGTGATTCATTGTAATCTGGAAATAGGAAAAAGATTGTGGAATCAGAGATAATTGTCACCAGGTAGTCCTCTTTTCAAACCACCCATTCATGTTCCCTGTCTCATCAAGGCAAAATCTCTCAGGGCATCTTTGTATTGGAAGAGGGATTTATTGTGTATTCAAGATTATACATTTCTAAATTTTATAATGATCAAAGCAAAATGGGTGATTGCAAACATTCTGCCAAAGGAGAATGCAAAACTAAATGTTAGTCCAGACAGAAGGCAAACGAGTTGATCTGAGTTTACAGCAGGTAGAGAATCCAATCCCACTATCTACATATTTGCAGTTGTCAAAAAAGTGATCAACAATAGAATAGGTTGAGTGAGCGAGTGCGTTTCTCTTTGGAGAGAAGGAGGATGAGAGGTGACTTGATAGAGGTGTACAAGATGATAACAGGCATAGATCGAGTGGACAGTCAGAGACTTTTTTCCCAGGGCGACAATGGCTAACACGAGGGGGCGTAATTTTAAGGTGATTGGAGGAAGGTATAAGGGGGATGTTAGAGGTAAGTTTTTTTACACAGAGAGTGGTGGGTGGGTGGAACACCGAGGTTGTGGGGGCAGATACATTAGGGACATTTAAGAGACTCTTGGACAGGCGCATGAATGATAGAGAAACGGAGGGCTATGCGGGAGGGAAGGGTCAGATAGATCTTAGAGCCGGATAAAATGTCGGCACAACATTGTGGGCCGAAGGGCCTGTGCTGTGCTGTAATGTTCTATATTCTATAAATTCCAAAAGGTAACATGAGGAAGATTATAAATTCAGCTACAAGTAAACAGAAAGCCTCTGCCAACCAAGGTGATTGGTGAATTTCTGAAATGGATATGATGATGAAAGATTAAAGCCATTGCACAAGATTTTGAAAACATGAAGTTTTAAATTTTAAAAACTATAAAAGGAAATTTTATTTGGCCTGGAGGTTTGCCAAGAAGTAACAAATTGTTAGAGAGGTTGGATCAAAATAGCAAGACATTGAATTAATATGTGATTGATATGCAAAAAGGGCACAGGATTTTGTCTTCGCCAATCCTGATCTCTCCAACTACTCTCTATGTACATCATAGTCAAAACATTGAAGTAATTTAAGATTTGTTTCCAAAAGGGCATAGTATTGCAAAAACAGCCCTTCCTGCTCTGTTCATCTAGATGCCTGTAATGTATTAAAGGTGATAAAGGTTGAAAGAAATTTTCCCTGTGAGTAATTTAGAATCGGCGATGTGTATCTTGGACGATGAATGAACTGTGAGTGTGTGTGGAAATATGTCAGTAGATGGCCACATGATGGTGTCAATGGACAACTCCATTCTCAATGCAGAGCTAATGTGTCAGAAGATATTGGGAGTGTTCCTTTATGTGGCTTGTGTCAATCAAAGGGATTCGTTAATCTCTCAAGTAGGAGGTGATAATCAAGGTTCAAGTCTTTCTTAACGGTTATGAACATTGAATTATTCAATTCAATTCAAGATGTTGCCATATATTCATTTTGTTCTTCCTAATAATTTGTTTTGAAATTGACAAGTTTCATAACATGTTGCCTTGGATACATAGAACATAGAACACTACAGCACAGTACAGGCCTTTCGGCTCACAATGTTGTGCCAACATTTTATCCTGCTCTAAGATCTATCTAACCCTCCCCCCCACATACCTCTCCATTTTTCCATAATTCATGTGACTATCTAAGACTCTCTTGAATGTCCCTAATGTATCTGCTCCCACAACCTCTGCTGGCAGTGCGTTCCACACACCCACCACTCTCTGTGTAAAAAAATTACCTCTGACATCCCCGCTGTACCTTCCTCCAATCACCTTAAAACTATGCCCCCTCATGTTAGCCATTTTCACCCTGGGAAAAAGTCTCTGACTGTCCACTCGATTCATGCCTCTTATCATCTTGTACACCTCTATCAAGTCACCTCTCATCCTCCTTTGTTCCAAAGAGAAAAGCCCGAGCTCACTCATAAGACATGCTCTCCAATCCAAGCAACATACTGGTAAATCTCCTCTGCACCCTCTCTAAAGCTTCTACATCCTCCCAATAATGAGGCGACCAGAACTGAACACAATACTCCAAGTATGGTCTAACCAGAGTTTTGTAGAGCTGCAACATTACCTCATGGCTCTTGAACTCAGTACCCTGACTAATGAAGTCCAACACACCATACACCTTCTTAACAATCCAATCAACCTGTGCGGCAACCTTGAGGGATCTATGGACGTGGACCCTAAGATCCCTCTGTTCCTCCACACTGCTAAGAGTCCTGCCATTGACCTTGCATTCTGCCTTTGAATTTGATCTCCCGAAGTGTATCACTTCACACTTATCCAGGTTGAACTCCATTTGTCACTTCTCAGGCCAGCACTGCATCCTATCAATGTACTGTTGTAACCTATGACAACTTTACACACAATCCACAACACCACTAACTTTCATGTCATCAGCAAACATACTAACCCACCCTTCCACATCCTCATCCAAGTCATTTATGAAAATCACAAAGAGCAGGGGTCCCCGAACAGAACCCTACGGAACACCTCTGATCAACAACCTTCAGGCAGAATACACTCCACCTACCAGCACCCTCTGTCTTCTATGGGCGAGCCAATACTGAATCCACACAGGCAGGCTTCCATGGATCCCATGCCTCCTGACTTTCTGGATGAGCCTTCCGTAAGGAACCTTGTCAAATGCCTTACGAAAATCCATGTACACCACATCCACTTTTTGTAATTCCACTGTTTCATTTAACATGAACTGTGCTGTCAGTAAAGAAAAATGTCTGTTCCTACCAAGTCTCATTACTAGACTGAACCCTCAGCAGTTGAGCTGGAGAAGGATTTGTGTGGATTTGTTGCCACACACCTGATTGTGCAGCTGTGACCTCTACAAGTCATCACGTACTAGTGAAGTAGAAGAAAAAGGGAAACATGAAGAAATGGATAGGTCAGTACCATTTACATAGAGGCTATGGTTCTCCAATTCGTATGGCCCAAGTGTGGAAATGTCTTTGGTTTCCTCTTCAAATACTTGATAAACAAGTTCTCTGTCGATGCCTTCCATGGCAGACTCATTTTTGAATGAACAATTAGCTGTCACTCTGGTGCTGTCAACCGTTACCCCACTGCAGAGAAACAAAGATAGTTTAGGATAAATATTAAACATTTTAGTGTAAGATAGATCGAAGGGTCAGCAAGACCACAATGAAGATGTTGTTGTTGGTAATTTCAAAAGCTGAAGGAATGGTCAGCACAAACCTCAGTTAGGATTTATATTGACTCTGTAATGTTATTGGGGGAAATACCATTTTGAGATTTTACGATATCGCATGTGTTACATATCGCAGTGACGTTACAATAGGACTTTTGTGGAATATATTTTTAATTATTTAATATTAATGTGATCGCATGTTACCTGAATGACTCTACTGCACATTTTAAGAACGTTGCATTGATATTGCTGTTCTTGAACAGGTCTGTGAGCTGTGGGCAATAACAAAAATTATATCAGAATAAGGCTTAAAATCTAAATGCTGAGGTAACATATCACAAGAAAACTAACTCATACAACTCTCTCACCTCAGCTCCAATCATGCTCGCCTTTTCTGATGGGTTTGATTGAACATCTTCAAACATCAGATTGTTTACAACGAATGTCACATTGTAATGAATCGGATTTGTTTCCTTGACTGCGGAAATAGAGGACACAAATTATGACCTGGGAAGTAGCACGATTGGATAATATTTCAAGAACAGTTTCCCATTGCTGGAATGCTGTACAGCTTAAACAACAGATCGAGAAATACAAATATAATTGGAGGCAAATATTTGCACCATCTGTTCAGTAGAATTCTGCACCAAGATGAAGGCAGGAGGGTTTGTCTATTATTCCTTCCATAAGTATTGAGGAGTAGAAACTGCTTTTGGTTTGTTAACAAACAGAAACACGTTTCTCCATCAGCAAGCAAAGTCTTCAGGACATTCATTTCTCTGATAACCTGGAGTCTTAATGACTTTTATGATGCTATTTACTCAAAAAAACAAGTCATCAATTCACAAGTATCGAATAATGAACGTGAAGAAGAAGGTAAATGCAACTGTCACAAGTGTGCAGAGTAGCAAAGGTATCCCATAAAATACAACAGGAACCCATACTCACCAATGATAGTGGGTATCTCCCTGTAACCTGGACACAAAGAAAGATTAATCATCAGAAAATGCAATTACAATTCAACGTACTACATTAATAACTAGGAAATCAGGTCACCTATTGTATATAGAATGGCAGTCGTCAAGCCTTCAGCTATTCAACATTGAGGACTGTGGTAGTTCATGAGTTCAACAACACACAGTTTTATTTTTTCATTTTATTAAAGGAATTTGTTTTTCATCTCTGTCTTAAATACTTGTCAGAGGAAGTAAAGAAAACTTGTCTGGGGTGTCATACTAGTGGAGCAAAGTGTTGGTGTGAAGGCTGGCTTTAAAAAGCATGGCTCTGAGTAAATTTCAGATTTGATTACAAAAGACACAATATTCCATAAGTGATCCTTCCTGACCTGTTAATTTTGAAACCTGGAACAGTTTAAAGGTGTTTAAGTTTTATAGAAATGTTCAGTGTGGGGCTTTTGGAATCGACGATGTGTATATTGGACAGTGAATGAACCTGTGAGTGTGTGTGGAAATACGTTAGTGGATTGCCACATGATGGTGTCAATGGACAACTCCATGCTCAATGCAGAGCTGGTGAGATGGTAAATATTGGGAGTGTGTCTGTGTCTTCCTTTATGTGGCTTGTTTCATTGAGGTGTCAAAGTTATTGGTGAATCTCTCAAGAGCGAGGTGATAATCTAGGTTAAAAGTCTTTCATAATGCTTATGAACTTGGAATTATTCAATGAAACTCCAGAAGTTTTTATGTATTTTTACTTTTAGTTCTTCTTATTCGTTTATCTCAAAATTTATAAGATTGACAGCTAGTTGTCTTCACCACACATTAATTACCTCCACTGTTTATTTTCCATGAACTGTGTTGTAAATGAGGAAATATGTCTGTCCTTCCAGGCCTCACTGGTAGCCTGAACCATCAGCGGTTGAGCTGGTGAAGGACTTGTGTGCGTTTGTTGCCTTGCACCTGACTGTGGTGCTGTGACCTCTGCAGGTCATCACATACTATAGACTGGCGGAAGTAGAAGTTAAAGGGAAATGAAGGAACGGGTGGATCAGTACCATCTACATAGAGGCTGTAATTCTCCAATTCGTATGGCCCAAGTGTGGAAACGTCTTCGGTCTCCTCTTCAAATACTTGATAAACAAGTTCTCTGTCGATTCCTGCCATGGCAGACTCATTTTTGAATGAACAATTAGCTGTCACTCTGGTGCTTTCAGCTGTTACCTCACTGCAGAGAAACAAAAGAAGATTAGGATAGATGTTAAACTTTTTAGTGCCAGGTTGAGTGCAGGGTTAGCAAGATCGCAATGAAAATGTTGTTGTTGAAAATTTCAAGAGCTGAAGGAATGATCAGCACAAACCTCAGTTAGGATTTATATTGATTCTGCAATGTTATTGGTGGAAATTCCATTTTGAGATTTTAGGATATTGCACGTGTTACATATGACAGTACAGTTACAATCGGAGTTTTGTAGAATATACCTTTAATTATTTAATATTAATGTGATCGTATGTTACCTGAATGACTCTACTGCACATTTTAAGAACGTTGCATTGATATTGCTGTTCTTGAACAGGTCTGTGAGCTGTGGGCAATAACAAAAATTATGTCAGAATAATTTGTAAAAACTGAACACTGAGGTAACATATCACTGGAAAACTAACTCATACACTCTCTCACCTCAGCTGCAATCGGGCTTGCCTTTCCTGATGGGTTTGATTGAACATCTTCAAATCTCAGATCGTTTACAACAAAGGTCAAGTTGTAATGAATGGGATGTTGTTCCTCGACTGGAACTGCGAAAGTAGAAGACACAATTTGATACCTGAAAGGTAGCAGGATTATACTGTATTTCAAGAACCATGTACTGTATCCCATTGCTGGAATGCTGTACAGCTTGAAGATCAGATCGAGAAATACAAATGTAATCTGAGGTAAATGTTTGCTGCATTTCTTCAGTGGAATTCTGCACCAAGATGTCGCCAGGATGGTTTGTCAATTATTCCTGCCATAAGTGATGAGAAGTAGATATCGAAACTGCTGTTGGGTTTGTTAACAAACAGAAACATATTTTTCTATCAGCTAGCAAAGTTTTCAATTCATTCATTTTTCAGACTACCTTGCAGCTTAATGCCTCCTGTGAAGCTATTTACTCAAAAGAGAAGTTATCATTTCACAAGTATCAAATGATTAACTTGCAGTATGAGGTAGATGCAACAGTCCCGAATGCAGAGAATAGGCAAACACATCCCATAAAATGCTATAGAAACCCATGCTCACCAATGAAAGTGGGAATCTTCCTGTAATCTGCAAACAAAGAAAGATTGAGTTGTCAGAAAACACATTTGCAATTCAACGTACTGCAGTAATAACTTGGAAATCATGTCACTTATTTAATTTCTAATAGAATGGCTGTCATCAAGCCTTTAGTTATTCAACATCGGGGTCTGTGGTATTTCATCAGTTCAACAGCACTCAGTTTCATTTTAACAATTTATTAAAGAAATTTTTTTTGACCTGCAGTTTAAACACTTCTCAGGAATTAAAAAAATCTTTTCTGGGGTGTCAAACTAGTGAAGCAGAGTGTTGGTGTGAAGGCTGGCTATCGAAAGCAAGACTATAAATGAATTACATATTTGTTTTCAAAAGAGAAAATATTCACAAGTCGTCCTTCCTGATCTGTTACTTTTAAATCCCTTAACAGTTTAAAAGTAATTAAGCTTTATAGAAATGTTCACCGTGAATCTTTCGGAATTGGCAATGTGTATATTGGATGGTGAGTGAACCTGTGAGTGTGTGTGGAAATATGTCAGTGCATTACCACATGATGGTGTCAATAGACAACTCCATGCTCAATGCAGAGATGGTGAGATGGTAAATATTGGGAGTGTGTCTGTGTCTTCATTTATGTGGCTTGTTTCATGGATAATGTACTTCAAAGTTATTGGTGACTCTCTCAAGAGCGAGGTAATAACTTAGGTTAAAAGTCTTTCATATGCTTATGAACTTGGAATTATTCAATCTTGAGAATTCGGTCTTGAGAAGCTGCCTTGTATTTTTTTTTGGTTCTTCCTATTAATTTATCTCGACATTCACAAGATTGACATCATGTCATTTTGGATACACATTCAATGCGTCTACTATTTGTTTTAGCATGAACTGTGTTGTCAGTAATGAAAAATGTCTGTTCCTTCCAGGCCTCCCTAGCATCATGAACAGTCAGCAGTTGAGCTGGTGAAGGACGTGTGGATTTCTTGCTTTGCACCTGATTGTGGTGCCTTGACCTCTGTAAGTCATCACGTAATCTAGACTGGGTGAAGTAGAGGACTAGGAGAAACATGAAGAAACGGGTGGATAAGTACCATTTACATAGAGGCTGTATTTCTCCAATTCGTACGGCCCAAGTGTGGAAATGCCTTTGGTCTCCTCTTCAAATACTTGATAAACAAGTTCTCTGTCGATGCCTTCCATGGCAGACTCATTTTTGAATGAACAATTAGCTGTCACTCTGGTTCTGTCATCCATTACCTCTCTGCAGAAAAGCAAAGAAGTTTAGAATAAATATTAAACATTCTCGTGCATTTCAGGGGCAGCAAGACCACAATGAAAATGTTGTTGTTGGTAATTTCAAAAGCTGAAGGAATGGTCAACACAAACCTCAGTTAGAATTTATATTGACTCTGCAATGTTATTGGGGGAAATACCATTTTGAGATTTTCAGATATTGCATGTGTTGCATATCACAGTGTTGTTACAATTGGACTTTCACAGAATGTAATTTTAATTATTTAATATTAATATGATTATGTGTTACCTGAAAGACTGTACTGCACATTTTAAGAACGTTGCATTGATATTGCTCTTCTTGAACAGGTCTGTGAGCTGTGGGCAATAACAAAAATTGTGTCAGGATTAGAAGTGGAAAAGAAACGCTGAGGTAATATATCACTAGAAAGCTAAACGGTTAAACTTTCCCACCTCAGCAGCAATCATGGTCACCTCTTCTGAGGAGTTTGATGCAATTTCTTGGGATGTCAGATTGTTTACAATAAACGTCATGTTGTAGGTGATGGTATTTGGTTCCTCAAGTGGAACTGTGGAAACAGAGGACACAATTTATGACCTGGAAAGTAGCACGACTGTACCGTATTTCAATGACTGTTTCCCATTGCTGGAATGCTGTACAACTTAAAGAACAGATCAAGAAATACAAATGTAATCTGATGCAGATATTTGCTCCATTTGTTCAGTGGAATTCTGCACCAAGATGTTGCAAGAGGGTTTGTCAATTGTCCCTGCCATAAGGAATGAGAAGTAGATATCAAAACTGCTTTTGGTTTCATCACAAATGGAAACATGTTTTTCTGTCAGCTAGCAACTTTTTTTATTCGTTCATATCTCACACAATCCTGATTCTTTCAATGAAACAATTTACTCTAAAGGCAAATCATCTTTTCATGCATCAAATGATAATTTTGAAGAATAAGGGAGATGCAACTGTCAGTAGCAGAGGGAATAGGCAAACATATCCCATAAAATACAACACAATCCCATACTCACCGATGACAGTGGGTATTTCCCCGTAATCTGGAAACGAAGAAAGATTGAGTTGTCAGAAAACCATATTGCACCTGACCCTACTGCATTAGTAACAAGAATATCATGTCACCTATTTAATTTAATATAAAATTCCAGTGGCCAAGCACTTTGGTATTGAACCAGGACTGTTATGCTTCACAAGTTCACCAGTATACATGCAGCTTCATTTCTACATTTCCGAAGGAATTTGTTTTTCATCTGCACCTGAAGCACTTGTCAGGAAGTAAGAAATTTTTCTGGGGTGTCAGATTATTGAATCAATGAGTTGGTGTGAAGGCTGGCTATAGAAGCAAGATTGAAAATTAGCTTCAGGTTGGTGTTGAAAAAGGGCACAATGTTCTGATTGTAGTCCTTCCTGATCTGTTCATGTTGAATCCCGTAACGGTTTGATGATTATTAAAGGTACAAGAACGTTTTAATGTGAATAATTTGGAGTCGGGCATGTGTATATTGGACTTTGAATGAGTGGAAATATGTCAAGCGGATTGCCACATGATGATGTCAATGGGCAACTCCACGTTCAGTGCAGAGCTGATGAGACGGTAAATATTGGGAGTGTGCCTGTACCTTCCATTGGGTGCCTAGTTTCATAGACGTCGTCGATCTAAATGACTGGTCAATCCCTCATATAGGAAGTGATCATCAAGATTCAAAGTCTTTCTTAATAGCTATGAACAGGAATTTATTCAATATGTATCTCCTGGATATAAAACATAATTTTTCTTTCTTCCTATTAATTTGTCTCAAAATTTACAAGAATGAAGAGATGTTGCCTTGGATACACATTCAATACTTCTACAAATTGTTTCCCCATGGACTGTTCTGCCAGTGAGGAAAATGTCTGTTCTTTCCACACCTCCCCAGTAGCCTGAACTGTCAGCATTGAGCTGGTGAAGGACTTGTGTGGATTTGTTGCCTTGCACCTGATCGTGCAGCTGTGACCTCTACAAGTCATCACCATCTAGACTGCGTGAGGTAGAAGACAAGGGGAAACATTAAGGAATGGTTGGATAATTACCATTTATATAGAGACTGTGGTTCTCCAATTCGTACGGCCCAAGTGTGGAAATGTCTTTGGTCTCCTCTTCAAATACTTGATAAAGAAGTTCTCTGTCGATTCCTTCCATGGCAGACTCATTTTTGAATGAACAATTAGCTGTCACTCTGGTGCTGTCAACTGTTACCTCACTGCAGAGAAGCAAAAGAAGTTTAGGATAAATATTAAACATTTTAGTGCCAAGTTGATTGCAGGGTTAGCAAGATTGCAATGAAAATGTTGTATTTGGTAATTTCAAGAGCTGAAGGAATGATCAGCACAAACCTCAGTTAGAATTTATATTGACTCTGCAATGTTATTGGTGGAAATACCATTTTGAGAGTGTTGAATATTGTATGTGATGCATATCGTAGTGTCTTTTCAGTATGAATTTTGCGGATGTATTTTTTATTATTACATATCAACGTGATAATGTGTTACCTGAATGAGTCGACTGCACATTTTAAGAACGTTGCATTGATCTTGCTGTTCTTGAACAGGTCTGTGAGCTGTGGGCAATAACAAAAATTGTGTCAGAATGAGAAGTGAAACGGAAACGATGAGGTAACATATCACTGGAAAACTAATGTAGACCTTTCTCACCTCAGCTGCAATCATGCCTGCCTTTTCTGGGGAGATTGAAGCAACATCTTCAGATGTAAGATTGTTTACAATGAACGTCACGTTGTAGGTGATGGCATTTGCTTCATCAAGTGGAACTGTGGAAATAGTGGACACAATTTATCACCTGGAAAGTAGCACGATTGTACTGTATTTCAAGAACAGTTTCCCATTGCTGGAATGCTATACAGCTGAAACAACAGATCGAATGATACAAATGTAATCTGAAGCAAATATTTGCTCCATTTGTTCAGTGGAATTCAGCACCAAGATGTTGGCAGGAGGGTTTGTCAAATGTTCCTGCCATAAGGAATGAGAAGTAGATATCAAAACTACTATTGGGTTGTTAACATCCAGAAACATGTTTTTCTATCAACAAGCAACATTTTCAATTCATTCATTTCTCACACATTCTTTCTGTAATGCTGTATACACTAAAGGCAAATCATCATTTCATGCATCAAATGATAATTTTGAACAATAAGGGAGATGCAACTGTCAGTAGCAGAGGGAATAGGCAAACATATCCCATAAAATACAACACAATCCCATACTCACCGATGACAGTGGGTATCTCCCCGTAATCTGGAAACAAAGAAAGATTGAGTTGTCAGAAAACCATATTGCACCTGACCCTACTGCATAAATTAGCAGAAATTAATGTCACCTATTTAATATAATATAAAATTCCAGTGGCCAAGCACTTAGTTATTGAAGCGGGACTGTTTTATTTCCCCAGTTCACCAGTATACATGCAGCTTCATTTCTACATTTCTGAAGGAATTTGTTTTTCATCTGCACCTGAAGCACTTGTCAGGAAGTAAGACATTTTTCTGGGGTGTCAGATTACTGAAGCAGTGTGTTGGTGTGAAGGCTGGCTGTAGAAAGCAAGATTGAAAATTAGCTTCATGTTGCTTTTGAAAAAGGGCACAATGTTCTGTTTGTAGTCCTTCCTGATCTGTTCATGATGAAGCCTGTAACAGTTTAACGTTTATTAAGATTTAATGAACATTTTAATGTGAATAATTTGGAGCTGGGCATGTGTATATTGGAGTTCAAATGAGTGTAAATATGTCAAAGAGATTGCAACATGATGATGTCAATGGGCACCTCCATGTTCAAAGCAGATCTGGTGAGAGGGTAAATATTAGGAGTGTGTCTGTACCTTCCCTTGGGTGGCTAGTTTCATGGATAGTGTTGATCTAAATGACTGGCATATCTCTCATATCGGAAATGATCATCAAGGTTCAAAGTCTTTCTTAATAGCTATCAACATGAATTTATTCAATATATATCTCCTGTATATGAAACAATTTTTCTTTCTTCCTATTAATTTGTCTCAAAATTTACAAGAATGAAGACATATTGCCTTGGATACACATTCAGTACTTCTGCAGTTTGCTTCCCACGGACTGTTCTGCCTGTAGGGAAAATGCCTGTTCTTTCCACACCTCCCCAGTAGCCTGAACCATCAGCAGTTGAACTGGTGAAGGACTTGTGTGGATTTGTTGCCTTGCCCCTGATTCTGGTGCTGTGAGCTCTGCAAGTCTTCACGTACTATAGACTGGGTGAAGCTGAAAACAAAGGGAAACATGAAGAAACGGGTGGATAAGTACCATTTACATAGAGGCTGTGGTTCTCCAGTTCGTATGGCCCAAGTGTGGAAATGTCTTTGGTCTCCTCTTCAAGTACTTGATAAACAAGTTCTCTGTCGATTCCTGCCATGGCAGACTCATTTTTGAATGAACAATTAGCCGTCACTCTGGTGCTGTCAACTGTAACCCCACTGCAGAGAAGCAAAAGAAGTTTAGGATAAATGTTAAACATTTCAATGCTAAATTGATTGCAGGGTTAGCAAAACCACATTAAAAATGTTGTTGTTGGTAATATCAAAAGCTGAAGGAATGTTCAGCACAAACGTCAGTTGGAATTTATATTGACTCTGCAATGTTATTGCTGTAAAACACCATTTTGAGATTTTCGGATATTGCATGTGTTGCATAACATAACACTACTACAATTGGACTTTTGTGGAATGTAATTTTAATTATTTCATATTAATGTGATAATGTGTTACCCGAATGAGTCTACTGCGCATTTTAAGAACGTTGCATTGATCTTGCTGTTCTTGAACAGGTCTGTGAGCTGTGGGCAACAACAAAAATTGTGTCAGGATTAGAAGTGAAAAGGAAACACTGAGGTAATGTTCCACTAGAAAACTAATTTGTTAAACTTTCTCACCTCAGCTGCAATCATGCTCGCCTTTTCTGGAGAGTTTGATGCAATTTCTTGAGATGTCAGATTGTTTACAGTGAACGTCACATTGTAGCTGATGGCATTTGCTTCCTCAAGTGGAACTGTGGAAGCAGAGGACACAATTTATGACCTGGAAAGTAGCATGACTGTACCGTATTTCAAGAACAGTTTTCCATTGCTGGAATGCAGTACAGCTTAAACAACAGATCGAGAAATACAAATGTAATCTGAGGCAAATATTTGCTCCATTTGTTCAGTGGAATTCTGCAGCAAGATGTTGGCAGGAGGGTTTGTCAATCGTTCCTGCCATAAGTAATGAGAAGTAGATATCAAAACTGCAGTTGGTTATTTAGCAAACGGAAACATGTTTTTCTGTCAGCAAGCAAAGTTTTCAATTCATTCATATCTCACACAATCTTCATTCTTTCTATAACACTATTTACACTGAAGGCAAATCATCATCTTATGTATCAAATGATAATTTTGAAGAATAAGGGAGATGCAACTGTCAGTAGCAGAGGGAATAGGCAAACATATCCCATAAAATA
The DNA here is from genome assembly GCF_009764475.1 of Pristis pectinata. Taxonomy (NCBI): domain Eukaryota; kingdom Metazoa; phylum Chordata; class Chondrichthyes; order Rhinopristiformes; family Pristidae; genus Pristis; species Pristis pectinata. The sequence goes on along the minus strand of NC_067428.1, from coordinate 33,101,801 downwards.
CAACAGAATCCCATACTCACCGATGACAGTGGGTATCTCCCTGTAATCTGGAAACGAAGAAAGATTGAGTTGTCAGAAAACCATATTGCACCTGACCCTACTGCATTAGTAACAAGAATATCATGTCACCTATTTAATTTAATATAAAATTCCAGTGGCCAAGCACTTAGTTATTGAGCCGGGACTGTTTTATTTCCCCAGTTCACCAGTATACATGCAGCTTCATTTCCACATTTCTGAAGGAATTTGTTTTTCATCTGCACCTGAAGCACTTGTCAGGAAGTAAGAAATTTTTCTGGGGTGTCAGATTACTGAAGCAGTGTGTTGGTGTGAAGGCTGGCTGTAGAAAGCAAGATTGAAAATTAGCTTCACGTTGGTTTTGACAAAGGGCACAATGTTCTGTTTGCAGTCCTTCCTGATCTGTTCATGTTGAAGCCCGGAACAGTTTAATGTTTATTAAGGTTTAATTTACTTTTTTTAATGTGAATAATTTGGAGTCAGGCATGTGTATATTGGACTTTGAATGAGTGGAAGTTTGTAAGCAGATTGCCACATGATGATGTCAATGGGCAACTCCATGTTCAGTGCAGAGCTGGTGAGATCGTAAATTTTGGGAGTGTATCTATGCCTTCCATTAGGTGGCTAGTTTCATGGATAGTGTCAATCGAAATGACTGGTGAATCTCTCATATAGGAAGTGATCATCAAGGTTCAAAGTCTTTATCATGGATATGAACAACAAATTATCCGATACAACTCCTGGATTTGACACATAATTTTTATTTCTCCCTATTAATGTGTCTCAAAATTTACAAGAAAGAAGACATGTCCACACCACCCCAGTATCCTGAACCGTCCGCAGTTGAGCTGGTGAAGGGCTTATGTGGATTTGTAGTCTTGCACCAAATCTTGCAGCTGTGACCTCTACAAGACATCACGCACTATAGACTGCATGAAGTAGAGGACAAGGGGAAACATTAGGGAATGGGTAGATAAGTACCATTTACATAGAGGCTGTGGTTCTCCAAATCGTATGGCCCAAGTGTGGAAATGTCTTTGGTCTCCTCTTCAAATACTTGATAAAGAAGTTCTCTGTCGATGCCTTCCATGGCAGACTCATTTTTGAATGAACAATTAGCTGTCACTCTGGTGCTGTCAACTGTTACTCCACTGCAGAAAAGCAAAAGACGTTTAGGATAAAAAATAAACATTGTCGTGTGAGGTATGTTGCAGGATTAGCAAGATGAGACTGAAAATTGCTGTTGATAATTTCAAAAGCTGAAGGAATGGTCAGCACCAACGCCAGTTAGAATTTATATTGACTCTGCAATGTTATTGTGGGAAATACCATTTTGAGATTTTAGGATGTTCCATGTGTTGCATATGTTGCATATTGCAGTGCCGTTACAATAGGACATCGGTGAAATGTATTTTTAACCATTTAGTATTAATGTGACTATATGTTACCTGAATGACTCTATGACACATGTTAAGAATGTTGCATTGATCTTGCTGTTCTTGAACAGGTCTTTGAGCTGTGGGCAAAAACAAAAAATCATCAGAATAAGGTCTAAAATCTAAATGCTGAGGTAACATATCACCAGAAAACTAACTCATACACTCTCTCACCTCAGCTGCAATCATGCTCGCCTTTTCTGATGGATTTGATTGAATGTCTTCAAACTTCAGATTGTTTACAGTGAACGTCACGTTGTAATGATTAGGTTTTCTTTCCTTGACTGGAACTGTAGAAATATAGGACACAATTTATGACCTGGAAAGTAGACGACTCTACCGTATTTCAAGAACAGTTTCCCATTGCTGGAATGCTGTACAGCTTAAACAACAGATCGAGAAATACAAATGTAATCTGAGGCAAATGTTTGCTCCATTTGTTCAGTGGAATTCTGCACCAAGATGTCACCAGGAGGGTTTGTCAATTGTTCCTTCCACAATGAACAGAAGTAGATATCAAAACTGCTTTTGGTTTGTTAACAAACAGAAGCATGTTTCCGTATCAGCACGCAAGGTTTTCAGGTCATTCATTTTTCTGACACTCTGGAATCTTGATGACTTCTATGATGCTAATTACTTAAAAAACAAGTCATCAATTCACAAGTATCGAATAATGAACGTGAAGAAGAAGGTAAATGCAACTGTCACAAGTGTGCAGAGTAGCAAAGGTATCCCATAAAATACAACAGGAACCCATACTCACCAATGATAGTGGGTATCTCCCTGTAACCTGGACACAAAGAAAGATTAATCATCAGAAAATGCAATTACAATTCAACGTACTACATTAATAACTAGGAAATCAGGTCACCTATTGTATATAGAATGGCAGTCGTCAAGCCTTCAGCTATTCAACATTGAGGACTGTGGTAGTTCATGAGTTCAACAACACACAGTTTTATTTTTTCATTTTATTAAAGGAATTTGTTTTTCATCTCTGTCTTAAATACTTGTCAGAGGAAGTAAAGAAAACTTGTCTGGGGTGTCATACTAGTGGAGCAAAGTGTTGGTGTGAAGGCTGGCTTTAAAAAGCATGGCTCTGAGTAAATTTCAGATTTGATTACAAAAGACACAATATTCCATAAGTGATCCTTCCTGACCTGTTAATTTTGAAACCTGGAACAGTTTAAAGGTGTTTAAGTTTTATAGAAATGTTCAGTGTGGGGCTTTTGGAATCGACGATGTGTATATTGGACAGTGAATGAACCTGTGAGTGTGTGTGGAAATACGTTAGTGGATTGCCACATGATGGTGTCAATGGACAACTCCATGCTCAATGCAGAGCTGGTGAGATGGTAAATATTGGGAGTGTGTCTGTGTCTTCCTTTATGTGGCTTGTTTCATTGAGGTGTCAAAGTTATTGGTGAATCTCTCAAGAGCGAGGTGATAATCTAGGTTAAAAGTCTTTCATAATGCTTATGAACTTGGAATTATTCAATGAAACTCCAGAAGTTTTTATGTATTTTTACTTTTAGTTCTTCTTATTCGTTTATCTCAAAATTTATAAGATTGACAGCTAGTTGTCTTCACCACACATTAATTACCTCCACTGTTTATTTTCCATGAACTGTGTTGTAAATGAGGAAATATGTCTGTCCTTCCAGGCCTCACTGGTAGCCTGAACCATCAGCGGTTGAGCTGGTGAAGGACTTGTGTGCGTTTGTTGCCTTGCACCTGACTGTGGTGCTGTGACCTCTGCAGGTCATCACATACTATAGACTGGCGGAAGTAGAAGTTAAAGGGAAATGAAGGAACGGGTGGATCAGTACCATCTACATAGAGGCTGTAATTCTCCAATTCGTATGGCCCAAGTGTGGAAACGTCTTCGGTCTCCTCTTCAAATACTTGATAAACAAGTTCTCTGTCGATTCCTGCCATGGCAGACTCATTTTTGAATGAACAATTAGCTGTCACTCTGGTGCTTTCAGTTGTTACCTCACTGCAGAGAAACAAAAGAAGATTAGGATAGATGTTAAACTTTTTAGTGCCAGGTTGAGTGCAGGGTTAGCAAGATCGCAATGAAAATGTTGTTGTTGAAAATTTCAAGAGCTGAAGGAATGATCAGCACAAACCTCAGTTAGGATTTATATTGATTCTGCAATGTTATTGGTGGAAATTCCATTTTGAGATTTTAGGATATTGCACGTGTTACATATGACAGTACAGTTACAATCGGAGTTTTGTAGAATATACCTTTAATTATTTAATATTAATGTGATCGTATGTTACCTGAATGACTCTACTGCACATTTTAAGAACGTTGCATTGATATTGCTGTTCTTGAACAGGTCTGTGAGCTGTGGGCAATAACAAAAATTATGTCAGAATAATTTGTAAAAACTGAACACTGAGGTAACATATCACTGGAAAACTAACTCATACACTCTCTCACCTCAGCTGCAATCGGGCTTGCCTTTCCTGATGGGTTTGATTGAACATCTTCAAATCTCAGATCGTTTACAACAAAGGTCAAGTTGTAATGAATGGGATGTTGTTCCTCGACTGGAACTGCGAAAGTAGAAGACACAATTTGATACCTGAAAGGTAGCAGGATTATACTGTATTTCAAGAACCATGTACTGTATCCCATTGCTGGAATGCTGTACAGCTTGAAGATCAGATCGAGAAATACAAATGTAATCTGAGGTAAATGTTTGCTGCATTTCTTCAGTGGAATTCTGCACCAAGATGTCGCCAGGATGGTTTGTCAATTATTCCTGCCATAAGTGATGAGAAGTAGATATCGAAACTGCTGTTGGGTTTGTTAACAAACAGAAACATATTTTTCTATCAGCTAGCAAAGTTTTCAATTCATTCATTTTTCAGACTACCTTGCAGCTTAATGCCTCCTGTGAAGCTATTTACTCAAAAGAGAAGTTATCATTTCACAAGTATCAAATGATTAACTTGCAGTATGAGGTAGATGCAACAGTCCCGAATGCAGAGAATAGGCAAACACATCCCATAAAATGCTATAGAAACCCATGCTCACCAATGAAAGTGGGAATCTTCCTGTAATCTGCAAACAAAGAAAGATTGAGTTGTCAGAAAACACATTTGCAATTCAACGTACTGCAGTAATAACTTGGAAATCATGTCACTTATTTAATTTCTAATAGAATGGCTGTCATCAAGCCTTTAGTTATTCAACATCGGGGTCTGTGGTATTTCATCAGTTCAACAGCACTCAGTTTCATTTTAACAATTTATTAAAGAAATTTTTTTTGACCTGCAGTTTAAACACTTCTCAGGAATTAAAAAAATCTTTTCTGGGGTGTCAAACTAGTGAAGCAGAGTGTTGGTGTGAAGGCTGGCTATCGAAAGCAAGACTATAAATGAATTACATATTTGTTTTCAAAAGAGAAAATATTCACAAGTCGTCCTTCCTGATCTGTTACTTTTAAATCCCTTAACAGTTTAAAAGTAATTAAGCTTTATAGAAATGTTCACCGTGAATCTTTCGGAATTGGCAATGTGTATATTGGATGGTGAGTGAACCTGTGAGTGTGTGTGGAAATATGTCAGTGCATTACCACATGATGGTGTCAATAGACAACTCCATGCTCAATGCAGAGATGGTGAGATGGTAAATATTGGGAGTGTGTCTGTGTCTTCATTTATGTGGCTTGTTTCATGGATAATGTACTTCAAAGTTATTGGTGACTCTCTCAAGAGCGAGGTAATAACTTAGGTTAAAAGTCTTTCATATGCTTATGAACTTGGAATTATTCAATCTTGAGAATTCGGTCTTGAGAAGCTGCCTTGTATTTTTTTTTGGTTCTTCCTATTAATTTATCTCGACATTCACAAGATTGACATCATGTCATTTTGGATACACATTCAATGCGTCTACTATTTGTTTTAGCATGAACTGTGTTGTCAGTAATGAAAAATGTCTGTTCCTTCCAGGCCTCCCTAGCATCATGAACAGTCAGCAGTTGAGCTGGTGAAGGACATGTGGATTTCTTGCTTTGCACCTGATTGTGGTGCCTTGACCTCTGTAAGTCATCACGTAATCTAGACTGGGTGAAGTAGAGGACTAGGAGAAACATGAAGAAACGGGTGGATAAGTACCATTTACATAGAGGCTGTATTTCTCCAATTCGTACGGCCCAAGTGTGGAAATGCCTTTGGTCTCCTCTTCAAATACTTGATAAACAAGTTCTCTGTCGATGCCTTCCATGGCAGACTCATTTTTGAATGAACAATTAGCTGTCACTCTGGTTCTGTCATCCATTACCTCTCTGCAGAAAAGCAAAGAAGTTTAGAATAAATATTAAACATTCTCGTGCATTTCAGGGGCAGCAAGACCACAATGAAAATGTTGTTGTTGGTAATTTCAAAAGCTGAAGGAATGGTCAACACAAACCTCAGTTAGAATTTATATTGACTCTGCAATGTTATTGGGGGAAATACCATTTTGAGATTTTCAGATATTGCATGTGTTGCATATCACAGTGTTGTTACAATTGGACTTTCACAGAATGTAATTTTAATTATTTAATATTAATATGATTATGTGTTACCTGAAAGACTGTACTGCACATTTTAAGAACGTTGCATTGATATTGCTCTTCTTGAACAGGTCTGTGAGCTGTGGGCAATAACAAAAATTGTGTCAGGATTAGAAGTGGAAAAGAAACGCTGAGGTAATATATCACTAGAAAGCTAAACGGTTAAACTTTCCCACCTCAGCAGCAATCATGGTCACCTCTTCTGAGGAGTTTGATGCAATTTCTTGGGATGTCAGATTGTTTACAATAAACGTCATGTTGTAGGTGATGGTATTTGGTTCCTCAAGTGGAACTGTGGAAACAGAGGACACAATTTATGACCTGGAAAGTAGCACGACTGTACCGTATTTCAATGACTGTTTCCCATTGCTGGAATGCTGTACAACTTAAAGAACAGATCAAGAAATACAAATGTAATCTGATGCAGATATTTGCTCCATTTGTTCAGTGGAATTCTGCACCAAGATGTTGCAAGAGGGTTTGTCAATTGTCCCTGCCATAAGGAATGAGAAGTAGATATCAAAACTGCTTTTGGTTTCATCACAAATGGAAACATGTTTTTCTGTCAGCTAGCAACTTTTTTTATTCGTTCATATCTCACACAATCCTGATTCTTTCAATGAAACAATTTACTCTAAAGGCAAATCATCTTTTCATGCATCAAATGATAATTTTGAAGAATAAGGGAGATGCAACTGTCAGTAGCAGAGGGAATAGGCAAACATATCCCATAAAATACAACACAATCCCATACTCACCGATGACAGTGGGTATTTCCCCGTAATCTGGAAACGAAGAAAGATTGAGTTGTCAGAAAACCATATTGCACCTGACCCTACTGCATTAGTAACAAGAATATCATGTCACCTATTTAATTTAATATAAAATTCCAGTGGCCAAGCACTTTGGTATTGAACCAGGACTGTTATGCTTCACAAGTTCACCAGTATACATGCAGCTTCATTTCTACATTTCCGAAGGAATTTGTTTTTCATCTGCACCTGAAGCACTTGTCAGGAAGTAAGAAATTTTTCTGGGGTGTCAGATTATTGAATCAATGAGTTGGTGTGAAGGCTGGCTATAGAAGCAAGATTGAAAATTAGCTTCAGGTTGGTGTTGAAAAAGGGCACAATGTTCTGATTGTAGTCCTTCCTGATCTGTTCATGTTGAATCCCGTAACGGTTTGATGATTATTAAAGGTACAAGAACGTTTTAATGTGAATAATTTGGAGTCGGGCATGTGTATATTGGACTTTGAATGAGTGGAAATATGTCAAGCGGATTGCCACATGATGATGTCAATGGGCAACTCCACGTTCAGTGCAGAGCTGATGAGACGGTAAATATTGGGAGTGTGCCTGTACCTTCCATTGGGTGCCTAGTTTCATAGACGTCGTCGATCTAAATGACTGGTCAATCCCTCATATAGGAAGTGATCATCAAGATTCAAAGTCTTTCTTAATAGCTATGAACAGGAATTTATTCAATATGTATCTCCTGGATATAAAACATAATTTTTCTTTCTTCCTATTAATTTGTCTCAAAATTTACAAGAATGAAGAGATGTTGCCTTGGATACACATTCAATACTTCTACAAATTGTTTCCCCATGGACTGTTCTGCCAGTGAGGAAAATGTCTGTTCTTTCCACACCTCCCCAGTAGCCTGAACTGTCAGCATTGAGCTGGTGAAGGACTTGTGTGGATTTGTTGCCTTGCACCTGATCGTGCAGCTGTGACCTCTACAAGTCATCACCATCTAGACTGCGTGAGGTAGAAGACAAGGGGAAACATTAAGGAATGGTTGGATAATTACCATTTATATAGAGACTGTGGTTCTCCAATTCGTACGGCCCAAGTGTGGAAATGTCTTTGGTCTCCTCTTCAAATACTTGATAAAGAAGTTCTCTGTCGATTCCTTCCATGGCAGACTCATTTTTGAATGAACAATTAGCTGTCACTCTGGTGCTGTCAACTGTTACCTCACTGCAGAGAAGCAAAAGAAGTTTAGGATAAATATTAAACATTTTAGTGCCAAGTTGATTGCAGGGTTAGCAAGATTGCAATGAAAATGTTGTATTTGGTAATTTCAAGAGCTGAAGGAATGATCAGCACAAACCTCAGTTAGAATTTATATTGACTCTGCAATGTTATTGGTGGAAATACCATTTTGAGAGTGTTGAATATTGTATGTGATGCATATCGTAGTGTCTTTTCAGTATGAATTTTGCGGATGTATTTTTTATTATTACATATCAACGTGATAATGTGTTACCTGAATGAGTCGACTGCACATTTTAAGAACGTTGCATTGATCTTGCTGTTCTTGAACAGGTCTGTGAGCTGTGGGCAATAACAAAAATTGTGTCAGAATGAGAAGTGAAACGGAAACGATGAGGTAACATATCACTGGAAAACTAATGTAGACCTTTCTCACCTCAGCTGCAATCATGCCTGCCTTTTCTGGGGAGATTGAAGCAACATCTTCAGATGTAAGATTGTTTACAATGAACGTCACGTTGTAGGTGATGGCATTTGCTTCATCAAGTGGAACTGTGGAAATAGTGGACACAATTTATCACCTGGAAAGTAGCACGATTGTACTGTATTTCAAGAACAGTTTCCCATTGCTGGAATGCTATACAGCTGAAACAACAGATCGAATGATACAAATGTAATCTGAAGCAAATATTTGCTCCATTTGTTCAGTGGAATTCAGCACCAAGATGTTGGCAGGAGGGTTTGTCAAATGTTCCTGCCATAAGGAATGAGAAGTAGATATCAAAACTACTATTGGGTTGTTAACATCCAGAAACATGTTTTTCTATCAACAAGCAACATTTTCAATTCATTCATTTCTCACACATTCTTTCTGTAATGCTGTATACACTAAAGGCAAATCATCATTTCATGCATCAAATGATAATTTTGAACAATAAGGGAGATGCAACTGTCAGTAGCAGAGGGAATAGGCAAACATATCCCATAAAATACAACACAATCCCATACTCACCGATGACAGTGGGTATCTCCCCGTAATCTGGAAACAAAGAAAGATTGAGTTGTCAGAAAACCATATTGCACCTGACCCTACTGCATAAATTAGCAGAAATTAATGTCACCTATTTAATATAATATAAAATTCCAGTGGCCAAGCACTTAGTTATTGAAGCGGGACTGTTTTATTTCCCCAGTTCACCAGTATACATGCAGCTTCATTTCTACATTTCTGAAGGAATTTGTTTTTCATCTGCACCTGAAGCACTTGTCAGGAAGTAAGACATTTTTCTGGGGTGTCAGATTACTGAAGCAGTGTGTTGGTGTGAAGGCTGGCTGTAGAAAGCAAGATTGAAAATTAGCTTCATGTTGCTTTTGAAAAAGGGCACAATGTTCTGTTTGTAGTCCTTCCTGATCTGTTCATGATGAAGCCTGTAACAGTTTAACGTTTATTAAGATTTAATGAACATTTTAATGTGAATAATTTGGAGCTGGGCATGTGTATATTGGAGTTCAAATGAGTGTAAATATGTCAAAGAGATTGCAACATGATGATGTCAATGGGCACCTCCATGTTCAAAGCAGATCTGGTGAGAGGGTAAATATTAGGAGTGTGTCTGTACCTTCCCTTGGGTGGCTAGTTTCATGGATAGTGTTGATCTAAATGACTGGCATATCTCTCATATCGGAAATGATCATCAAGGTTCAAAGTCTTTCTTAATAGCTATCAACATGAATTTATTCAATATATATCTCCTGTATATGAAACAATTTTTCTTTCTTCCTATTAATTTGTCTCAAAATTTACAAGAATGAAGACATATTGCCTTGGATACACATTCAGTACTTCTGCAGTTTGCTTCCCATGGACTGTTCTGCCTGTAGGGAAAATGCCTGTTCTTTCCACACCTCCCCAGTAGCCTGAACCATCAGCAGTTGAACTGGTGAAGGACTTGTGTGGATTTGTTGCCTTGCCCCTGATTCTGGTGCTGTGAGCTCTGCAAGTCTTCACGTACTATAGACTGGGTGAAGCTGAAAACAAAGGGAAACATGAAGAAACGGGTGGATAAGTACCATTTACATAGAGGCTGTGGTTCTCCAGTTCGTATGGCCCAAGTGTGGAAATGTCTTTGGTCTCCTCTTCAAGTACTTGATAAACAAGTTCTCTGTCGATTCCTGCCATGGCAGACTCATTTTTGAATGAACAATTAGCCGTCACTCTGGTGCTGTCAACTGTAACCCCACTGCAGAGAAGCAAAAGAAGTTTAGGATAAATGTTAAACATTTCAATGCTAAATTGATTGCAGGGTTAGCAAAACCACATTAAAAATGTTGTTGTTGGTAATATCAAAAGCTGAAGGAATGTTCAGCACAAACGTCAGTTGGAATTTATATTGACTCTGCAATGTTATTGCTGTAAAACACCATTTTGAGATTTTCGGATATTGCATGTGTTGCATAACATAACACTACTACAATTGGACTTTTGTGGAATGTAATTTTAATTATTTCATATTAATGTGATAATGTGTTACCCGAATGAGTCTACTGCGCATTTTAAGAACGTTGCATTGATCTTGCTGTTCTTGAACAGGTCTGTGAGCTGTGGGCAACAACAAAAATTGTGTCAGGATTAGAAGTGAAAAGGAAACACTGAGGTAATGTTCCACTAGAAAACTAATTTGTTAAACTTTCTCACCTCAGCTGCAATCATGCTCGCCTTTTCTGGAGAGTTTGATGCAATTTCTTGAGATGTCAGATTGTTTACAGTGAACGTCACATTGTAGCTGATGGCATTTGCTTCCTCAAGTGGAACTGTGGAAGCAGAGGACACAATTTATGACCTGGAAAGTAGCATGACTGTACCGTATTTCAAGAACAGTTTTCCATTGCTGGAATGCAGTACAGCTTAAACAACAGATCGAGAAATACAAATGTAATCTGAGGCAAATATTTGCTCCATTTGTTCAGTGGAATTCTGCAGCAAGATGTTGGCAGGAGGGTTTGTCAATCGTTCCTGCCATAAGTAATGAGAAGTAGATATCAAAACTGCAGTTGGTTATTTAGCAAACGGAAACATGTTTTTCTGTCAGCAAGCAAAGTTTTCAATTCATTCATATCTCACACAATCTTCATTCTTTCTATAACACTATTTACACTGAAGGCAAATCATCATCTTATGTATCAAATGATAATTTTGAAGAATAAGGGAGATGCAACTGTCAGTAGCAGAGGGAATAGGCAAACATATCCCATAAAATACAACAGAATCCCATACTCACCGATGACAGTGGGTATCTCCCTGTAATCTGGAAACGAAGAAAGATTGAGTTGTCAGAAAACCATATTGCACCTGACCCTACTGCATTAGTAACAAGAATATCATGTCACCTATTTAATTTAATATAAAATTCCAGTGGCCAAGCACTTAGTTATTGAGCCGGGACTGTTTTATTTCCCCAGTTCACCAGTATACATGCAGCTTCATTTCCACATTTCTGAAGGAATTTGTTTTTCATCTGCACCTGAAGCACTTGTCAGGAAGTAAGAAATTTTTCTGGGGTGTCAGATTACTGAAGCAGTGTGTTGGTGTGAAGGCTGGCTGTAGAAAGCAAGATTGAAAATTAGCTTCACGTTGGTTTTGACAAAGGGCACAATGTTCTGTTTGCAGTCCTTCCTGATCTGTTCATGTTGAAGCCCGGAACAGTTTAATGTTTATTAAGGTTTAATTTACTTTTTTTAATGTGAATAATTTGGAGTCAGGCATGTGTATATTGGACTTTGAATGAGTGGAAGTTTGTAAGCAGATTGCCACATGATGATGTCAATGGGCAACTCCATGTTCAGTGCAGAGCTGGTGAGATCGTAAATTTTGGGAGTGTATCTATGCCTTCCATTAGGTGGCTAGTTTCATGGATAGTGTCAATCGAAATGACTGGTGAATCTCTCATATAGGAAGTGATCATCAAGGTTCAAAGTCTTTATCATGGATATGAACAACAAATTATCCGATACAACTCCTGGATTTGACACATAATTTTTATTTCTCCCTATTAATGTGTCTCAAAATTTACAAGAAAGAAGACATGTCCACACCACCCCAGTATCCTGAACCGTCCGCAGTTGAGCTGGTGAAGGGCTTATGTGGATTTGTAGTCTTGCACCAAATCTTGCAGCTGTGACCTCTACAAGACATCACGCACTATAGACTGCATGAAGTAGAGGACAAGGGGAAACATTAGGGAATGGGTAGATAAGTACCATTTACATAGAGGCTGTGGTTCTCCAAATCGTATGGCCCAAGTGTGGAAATGTCTTTGGTCTCCTCTTCAAATACTTGATAAAGAAGTTCTCTGTCGATGCCTTCCATGGCAGACTCATTTTTGAATGAACAATTAGCTGTCACTCTGGTGCTGTCAACTGTTACTCCACTGCAGAAAAGCAAAAGACGTTTAGGATAAAAAATAAACATTGTCGTGTGAGGTATGTTGCAGGATTAGCAAGATGAGACTGAAAATTGCTGTTGATAATTTCAAAAGCTGAAGGAATGGTCAGCACCAACGCCAGTTAGAATTTATATTGACTCTGCAATGTTATTGTGGGAAATACCATTTTGAGATTTTAGGATGTTCCATGTGTTGCATATGTTGCATATTGCAGTGCCGTTACAATAGGACATCGGTGAAATGTATTTTTAACCATTTAGTATTAATGTGACTATATGTTACCTGAATGACTCTATGACACATGTTAAGAATGTTGCATTGATCTTGCTGTTCTTGAACAGGTCTTTGAGCTGTGGGCAAAAACAAAAAATCATCAGAATAAGGTCTAAAATCTAAATGCTGAGGTAACATATCACCAGAAAACTAACTCATACACTCTCTCACCTCAGCTGCAATCATGCTCGCCTTTTCTGATGGATTTGATTGAATGTCTTCAAACTTCAGATTGTTTACAGTGAACGTCACGTTGTAATGATTAGGTTTTCTTTCCTTGACTGGAACTGTAGAAATATAGGACACAATTTATGACCTGGAAAGTAGACGACTCTACCGTATTTCAAGAACAGTTTCCCATTGCTGGAATGCTGTACAGCTTAAACAACAGATCGAGAAATACAAATGTAATCTGAGGCAAATGTTTGCTCCATTTGTTCAGTGGAATTCTGCACCAAGATGTCACCAGGAGGGTTTGTCAATTGTTCCTTCCACAATGAACAGAAGTAGATATCAAAACTGCTTTTGGTTTGTTAACAAACAGAAGCATGTTTCCGTATCAGCACGCAAGGTTTTCAGGTCATTCATTTTTCTGACACTCTGGAATCTTGATGACTTCTATGATGCTAATTACTTAAAAAACAAGTCATCAATTCACAAGTATCGAATAATGAACGTGAAGAAGAAGGTAAATGCAACTGTCACAAGTGTGCAGAGTAGCAAAGGTATCCCATAAAATACAACAGGAACCCATACTCACCAATGATAGTGGGTATCTCCCTGTAACCTGGACACAAAGAAAGATTAATCATCAGAAAATGCAATTACAATTCAACGTACTACATTAATAACTAGGAAATCAGGTCACCTATTGTATATAGAATGGCAGTCGTCAAGCCTTCAGCTATTCAACATTGAGGACTGTGGTAGTTCATGAGTTCAACAACACACAGTTTTATTTTTTCATTTTATTAAAGGAATTTGTTTTTCATCTCTGTCTTAAAAACTTGTCAGGGGAAGTAAAGAAAACTTGTCTGGGGTGTCATACTAGTGGAGCAAAGTGTTGGTGTGAAGGCTGGCTTTAAAAAGCATGGCTCTGAGTAAATTTCAGATTTGATTACAAAAGACACAATATTCCATAAGTGATCCTTCCTGACCTGTTAATTTTGAAACCTGGAACAGTTTAAAGGTGTTTAAGTTTTATAGAAATGTTCAGTGTGGGGCTTTTGGAATCGACGATGTGTATATTGGACAGTGAATGAACCTGTGAGTGTGTGTGGAAATATGTCACATGATGGTGTCAATAGACAAATCCTGCTCAGTGCAGAGCTGGTGTGATGGTAAATATTGGGAGTGTGTCTGTGTCTTCCTTTATGTGGCTTGTTTCATGGATAGTGTCAGTCAGAGTTATTGATGAATCTCTCAAGAACGAGATTATAATCTAGGTTAAAAGTCTTTCATAATGCTTATGAACTTGGAATTATTCAATAAAACTACAGATGTTGTTATATATTTTCTTTGGTTCTTCTTATTCATTTATGTTAAAATTTATAAGATTGACAGCTGATTGTCTTGACTACACATTAATTACCTCCACTGTTTGTTTTCCATGAACTATGTTGTAAGTACGGGAAAATGTCTGTTCCTTCCAGGCCTCACTGGGAGCCTGAACTGTCAGGGGTTGAGCTGGTGAAGGACTTGTGTGCATTTGTTGCCTTGCACCTGAAGTGGTGCTGTTATCTATGCAATTCATCACGTGCTATAGACTGGGTGAAATAGAAGACTAGGAGAAACATGAAGGAATGGGTGGATAAGTACCATTTACATAGAGGCTGTATTTCTCCAGTTCGTACGGCCCAAGTGTGGAAATGCCTTTGGTCTCCTCTTCAAATACTTGATAAACAAGTTCTCTGTCGATTCCTGCCACGGCAGACTCATTTTTGAATAAACAATTAGTTGTCACTCTGGTGCTGTCAACCGTTACCCCACTGCAGAGAAACAAAAGAAGTTTAGATTAGATGTTAAAATTTTTATTGCCAAATTGATTGCAGGATTAGCAAGACCACAATGAAAATGTTGTTGTTGATAATTTCAAGAGCTGAAGGAATGGTCAGTACAAACCTCAGTTAGAATTTATATTGACTCTGCAATGTTATTGGGGAAAATACCATTTTGAGATTTTAGGATATTGCATTTGTTGCATATCACAACACCTTTACAATAGGAGTTTCGTCGAATACAAGTTAACTACTTAATATTAACGTGATTATGTGTTACCTGAATAACTCTACTGCACATTTTAAGAATGTTGCATTGATATTGCTGTTCTTGAACAGGTCTGTGAGCTGTGGGCAATAACAAAAATTATGTCAGAATAATTTGTAAAAACTGAATACTGAGGTAACATATCACCGGAAAACTAACTCATACACTCTCTCACCTCAGCTGCAATCAGGCTCGCCTTTCCTGATGGGTATGATTGAACGTCTTCAAATCTCAGATCGTTTACAACAAAGGTCAAGTTGTAATGAATGGGATGCTGTTCCTCGACTGGAACTACGAAAGTAGAGGACACAATTTGTTACCTGAAAGGTAGCAGGATTATACTGTATTTCAAGAATCATGTACCGTATCCCATTGCTGGAATGCTGTACAGCTTGAAGAACAGATTGAGAAATACAAATGTAATCTGAGGTAAACGTTTGCTGCATTTCTTCAGTGGAATTCTGCACCAAGATGTCGCCAGGATAATTTGTCAATTATTCCTGCCATAAGTGATGAGAAGTAGATATCGAAACTGCTTTGGTTTTGTTACCAAACAGAAACGTGTTTTTCTATCAGCTAGCAAAGTTTGCAATTCATTCATTTTTCAGACTACCTTGCACCTTAATGCCTTCTGTTAACCGATTTACTCAAAAGAAAAGTTATCATTTCGCATGTATCAAATGATAAACTTGCAACAGTCCTGAACATAGAGAATAGCCAAAATTATCCCATAAAATGCAATAGAAACCCATGCTCACCAATGAAAGTGGGAATCTTCCTATAATCTGCAAACAAAGAAAGATTGAGTTGTCAGAAAACACATTTGCAATTCAACATACTGCAGTAATAACTTGGAAATCATGTCACTTATTTAATTTCTAATAGAATGGCTGTCATCAAGCCTTTAGTTATTCAACATCGGGGTCTGTGGTATTTCATCAGTTCAACAACACTCAGTTTCATTTTAACAATTAAAGAAATTTTTTTTGACCTGCAGTTTAAACATTTTTCAGGAATTTAAAATATCTTTTCTAGGATGTTAAACTAGTGAAGCAGAGTGTTGGTGTGAAGGCTGGCTATCGAAAGCAAGACTGTAAATTAATTTCAGATTTGTTTTGAAAAGAGAAAATATTCACAAGTCATCCTTCCTGAGCTGTTAATTTTGAAGCCTGTAACAGTTTAAAAGTGATTAAGCTTCACAGAAATGTTCACTGTGAGTCTTTTGGAATCGGTGATGTGTACAGTATATTGGACGGTGAATGAACCTGTGACTGTGTGTGGAAATATGTCAGTGGATTACCACGTGATGGTGACAATGGACAACTCCATGCTCAATGCAGAGATGATGAGATGGTAAACATTGGAAGTGTGTCTGTGTCTTCCTTGATGTGGCTTGTTTCATGGGAAGTGTCAATCAAAGTTATTGGTGACTCAAGAGCGAGGTAATGATGTAGGTTAAAAGTCTTTCATGATGCTTATGAACTTGGAATTATTCAATATATCTCCAGAAGTTTTTATGTATTTTTGTTTTTAGTTCTTCTTATCCATTTATCTCAAAATTTATAAGATTGTCTTGACTACACATTAATTACCTCCACTGTTTGTTTTCCATGAACAATGTTGTAAGTGAGGATAATTGCCTGTTCCTTCCAGGCTTCAAGAGGAGCCTGAACAGTCAGCAGTTGAGCTGGTGAAGGATTTGTGTGGATTTGTTGCCTTGCACCTGATTGTGGTGCTGTGACCTCTACAAGTCATCACATATATAGACTGGGTGAAGTAGAAGATAAAGGGAAATGAAGAAACGGGTGGATAAATACCATTTACATAGAGGCTGTATTTCTCCAATTCGTATGGCCCAAGTGTGGAAATGTCTTTGGTCTCCTCTTCAAATACTTGATAAACAAGTTCTCTGTCAATGCCTTCCATGGCAGACTCATTTTTGAATGAACAATTAGCTGTCACTCTGGGTCTGACATCCATTACCTCTCTGCAGAAAAGCAAAAGAAGTTTAGAATAAATATTAAACATTCTCGTGCATTTCAGGGTCAGCAAGACCACAATGAAGATGTTATTGTTGGTAATTTGAAGAGCTGAATGAATGGTCAACACAAACCTCAGTTAGAATCTATATTGACTCTGCAATGTTATTGGGGGAAATACCATTTTGAGATTTTTGGGTATTGCATGTGTTGCATATCACAGTGTTGTTACAATTGGACTTGCACAGAATGCAATTTTAATTATTTAATATTAGTATGATCATGTGTTACCTGAAAGACTGTACTGCACATTTTAAGAACGTTGCATTGATCTTGCTGTTCTTGAACAGGTCTGTGAGCTGTGGGCAATAACAAAAATTGTGTCAGAATGAGAAGTGAAACGGAAACGATGAGGTAACATATCACTGGAAAACTAATGTAGACCTTTCTCACCTCAGCTGCAATCATGCCTGCCTTTTCTGGGGAGATTGAAGCAACATCTTCAGATGTAAGATTGTTTACAATGAACGTCACGTTGTAGGTGATGGCATTTGCTTCATCAAGTGGAACTGTGGAAATAGTGGACACAATTTATCACCTGGAAAGTAGCACGATTGTACTGTATTTCAAGAACAGTTTCCCATTGCTGGAATGCTATACAGCTGAAACAACAGATCGAATGATACAAATGTAATCTGAAGCAAATATTTGCTCCATTTGTTCAGTGGAATTCAGCACCAAGATGTTGGCAGGAGGGTTTGTCAAATGTTCCTGCCATAAGGAATGAGAAGTAGATATCAAAACTACTATTGGGTTGTTAACATCCAGAAACATGTTTTTCTATCAACAAGCAACATTTTCAATTCATTCATTTCTCACACATTCTTTCTGTAATGCTGTATACACTAAAGGCAAATCATCATTTCATGCATCAAATGATAATTTTGAACAATAAGGGAGATGCAACTGTCAGTAGCAGAGGGAATAGGCAAACATATCCCATAAAATACAACACAATCCCATACTCACCGATGACAGTGGGTATCTCCCCGTAATCTGGAAACAAAGAAAGATTGAGTTGTCAGAAAACCATATTGCACCTGACCCTACTGCATAAATTAGCAGAAATTAATGTCACCTATTTAATATAATATAAAATTCCAGTGGCCAAGCACTTAGTTATTGAAGCGGGACTGTTTTATTTCCCCAGTTCACCAGTATACATGCAGCTTCATTTCTACATTTCTGAAGGAATTTGTTTTTCATCTGCACCTGAAGCACTTGTCAGGAAGTAAGACATTTTTCTGGGGTGTCAGATTACTGAAGCAGTGTGTTGGTGTGAAGGCTGGCTGTAGAAAGCAAGATTGAAAATTAGCTTCATGTTGCTTTTGAAAAAGGGCACAATGTTCTGTTTGTAGTCCTTCCTGATCTGTTCATGATGAAGCCTGTAACAGTTTAACGTTTATTAAGATTTAATGAACATTTTAATGTGAATAATTTGGAGCTGGGCATGTGTATATTGGAGTTCAAATGAGTGTAAATATGTCAAAGAGATTGCAACATGATGATGTCAATGGGCACCTCCATGTTCAAAGCAGATCTGGTGAGAGGGTAAATATTAGGAGTGTGTCTGTACCTTCCCTTGGGTGGCTAGTTTCATGGATAGTGTTGATCTAAATGACTGGCATATCTCTCATATCGGAAATGATCATCAAGGTTCAAAGTCTTTCTTAATAGCTATCAACATGAATTTATTCAATATATATCTCCTGTATATGAAACAATTTTTCTTTCTTCCTATTAATTTGTCTCAAAATTTACAAGAATGAAGACATATTGCCTTGGATACACATTCAGTACTTCTGCAGTTTGCTTCCCATGGACTGTTCTGCCTGTAGGGAAAATGCCTGTTCTTTCCACACCTCCCCAGTAGCCTGAACCATCAGCAGTTGAACTGGTGAAGGACTTGTGTGGATTTGTTGCCTTGCCCCTGATTCTGGTGCTGTGAGCTCTGCAAGTCTTCACGTACTATAGACTGGGTGAAGCTGAAAACAAAGGGAAACATGAAGAAACGGGTGGATAAGTACCATTTACATAGAGGCTGTGGTTCTCCAGTTCGTATGGCCCAAGTGTGGAAATGTCTTTGGTCTCCTCTTCAAGTACTTGATAAACAAGTTCTCTGTCGATTCCTGCCATGGCAGACTCATTTTTGAATGAACAATTAGCCGTCACTCTGGTGCTGTCAACTGTAACCCCACTGCAGAGAAGCAAAAGAAGTTTAGGATAAATGTTAAACATTTCAATGCTAAATTGATTGCAGGGTTAGCAAAACCACATTAAAAATGTTGTTGTTGGTAATATCAAAAGCTGAAGGAATGTTCAGCACAAACGTCAGTTGGAATTTATATTGACTCTGCAATGTTATTGCTGTAAAACACCATTTTGAGATTTTCGGATATTGCATGTGTTGCATAACATAACACTACTACAATTGGACTTTTGTGGAATGTAATTTTAATTATTTCATATTAATGTGATAATGTGTTACCCGAATGAGTCTACTGCGCATTTTAAGAACGTTGCATTGATCTTGCTGTTCTTGAACAGGTCTGTGAGCTGTGGGCAACAACAAAAATTGTGTCAGGATTAGAAGTGAAAAGGAAACACTGAGGTAATGTTCCACTAGAAAACTAATTTGTTAAACTTTCTCACCTCAGCTGCAATCATGCTCGCCTTTTCTGGAGAGTTTGATGCAATTTCTTGAGATGTCAGATTGTTTACAGTGAACGTCACATTGTAGCTGATGGCATTTGCTTCCTCAAGTGGAACTGTGGAAGCAGAGGACACAATTTATGACCTGGAAAGTAGCATGACTGTACCGTATTTCAAGAACAGTTTTCCATTGCTGGAATGCAGTACAGCTTAAACAACAGATCGAGAAATACAAATGTAATCTGAGGCAAATATTTGCTCCATTTGTTCAGTGGAATTCTGCAGCAAGATGTTGGCAGGAGGGTTTGTCAATCGTTCCTGCCATAAGTAATGAGAAGTAGATATCAAAACTGCAGTTGGTTATTTAGCAAACGGAAACATGTTTTTCTGTCAGCAAGCAAAGTTTTCAATTCATTCATATCTCACACAATCTTCATTCTTTCTATAACACTATTTACACTGAAGGCAAATCATCATCTTATGTATCAAATGATAATTTTGAAGAATAAGGGAGATGCAACTGTCAGTAGCAGAGGGAATAGGCAAACATATCCCATAAAATACAACAGAATCCCATACTCACCGATGACAGTGGGTATCTCCCTGTAATCTGGAAACGAAGAAAGATTGAGTTGTCAGAAAACCATATTGCACCTGACCCTACTGCATTAGTAACAAGAATATCATGTCACCTATTTAATTTAATATAAAATTCCAGTGGCCAAGCACTTAGTTATTGAGCCGGGACTGTTTTATTTCCCCAGTTCACCAGTATACATGCAGCTTCATTTCCACATTTCTGAAGGAATTTGTTTTTCATCTGCACCTGAAGCACTTGTCAGGAAGTAAGAAATTTTTCTGGGGTGTCAGATTACTGAAGCAGTGTGTTGGTGTGAAGGCTGGCTGTAGAAAGCAAGATTGAAAATTAGCTTCACGTTGGTTTTGACAAAGGGCACAATGTTCTGTTTGCAGTCCTTCCTGATCTGTTCATGTTGAAGCCCGGAACAGTTTAATGTTTATTAAGGTTTAATTTACTTTTTTTAATGTGAATAATTTGGAGTCAGGCATGTGTATATTGGACTTTGAATGAGTGGAAGTTTGTAAGCAGATTGCCACATGATGATGTCAATGGGCAACTCCATGTTCAGTGCAGAGCTGGTGAGATCGTAAATTTTGGGAGTGTATCTATGCCTTCCATTAGGTGGCTAGTTTCATGGATAGTGTCAATCGAAATGACTGGTGAATCTCTCATATAGGAAGTGATCATCAAGGTTCAAAGTCTTTATCATGGATATGAACAACAAATTATCCGATACAACTCCTGGATTTGACACATAATTTTTATTTCTCCCTATTAATGTGTCTCAAAATTTACAAGAAAGAAGACATGTCCACACCACCCCAGTATCCTGAACCGTCCGCAGTTGAGCTGGTGAAGGGCTTATGTGGATTTGTAGTCTTGCACCAAATCTTGCAGCTGTGACCTCTACAAGACATCACGCACTATAGACTGCATGAAGTAGAGGACAAGGGGAAACATTAGGGAATGGGTAGATAAGTACCATTTACATAGAGGCTGTGGTTCTCCAAATCGTATGGCCCAAGTGTGGAAATGTCTTTGGTCTCCTCTTCAAATACTTGATAAAGAAGTTCTCTGTCGATGCCTTCCATGGCAGACTCATTTTTGAATGAACAATTAGCTGTCACTCTGGTGCTGTCAACTGTTACTCCACTGCAGAAAAGCAAAAGACGTTTAGGATAAAAAATAAACATTGTCGTGTGAGGTATGTTGCAGGATTAGCAAGATGAGACTGAAAATTGCTGTTGATAATTTCAAAAGCTGAAGGAATGGTCAGCACCAACGCCAGTTAGAATTTATATTGACTCTGCAATGTTATTGTGGGAAATACCATTTTGAGATTTTAGGATGTTCCATGTGTTGCATATGTTGCATATTGCAGTGCCGTTACAATAGGACATCGGTGAAATGTATTTTTAACCATTTAGTATTAATGTGACTATATGTTACCTGAATGACTCTATGACACATGTTAAGAATGTTGCATTGATCTTGCTGTTCTTGAACAGGTCTTTGAGCTGTGGGCAAAAACAAAAAATCATCAGAATAAGGTCTAAAATCTAAATGCTGAGGTAACATATCACCAGAAAACTAACTCATACACTCTCTCACCTCAGCTGCAATCATGCTCGCCTTTTCTGATGGATTTGATTGAATGTCTTCAAACTTCAGATTGTTTACAGTGAACGTCACGTTGTAATGATTAGGTTTTCTTTCCTTGACTGGAACTGTAGAAATATAGGACACAATTTATGACCTGGAAAGTAGACGACTCTACCGTATTTCAAGAACAGTTTCCCATTGCTGGAATGCTGTACAGCTTAAACAACAGATCGAGAAATACAAATGTAATCTGAGGCAAATGTTTGCTCCATTTGTTCAGTGGAATTCTGCACCAAGATGTCACCAGGAGGGTTTGTCAATTGTTCCTTCCACAATGAACAGAAGTAGATATCAAAACTGCTTTTGGTTTGTTAACAAACAGAAGCATGTTTCCGTATCAGCACGCAAGGTTTTCAGGTCATTCATTTTTCTGACACTCTGGAATCTTGATGACTTCTATGATGCTAATTACTTAAAAAACAAGTCATCAATTCACAAGTATCGAATAATGAACGTGAAGAAGAAGGTAAATGCAACTGTCACAAGTGTGCAGAGTAGCAAAGGTATCCCATAAAATACAACAGGAACCCATACTCACCAATGATAGTGGGTATCTCCCTGTAACCTGGACACAAAGAAAGATTAATCATCAGAAAATGCAATTACAATTCAACGTACTACATTAATAACTAGGAAATCAGGTCACCTATTGTATATAGAATGGCAGTCGTCAAGCCTTCAGCTATTCAACATTGAGGACTGTGGTAGTTCATGAGTTCAACAACACACAGTTTTATTTTTTCATTTTATTAAAGGAATTTGTTTTTCATCTCTGTCTTAAAAACTTGTCAGGGGAAGTAAAGAAAACTTGTCTGGGGTGTCATACTAGTGGAGCAAAGTGTTGGTGTGAAGGCTGGCTTTAAAAAGCATGGCTCTGAGTAAATTTCAGATTTGATTACAAAAGACACAATATTCCATAAGTGATCCTTCCTGACCTGTTAATTTTGAAACCTGGAACAGTTTAAAGGTGTTTAAGTTTTATAGAAATGTTCAGTGTGGGGCTTTTGGAATCGACGATGTGTATATTGGACAGTGAATGAACCTGTGAGTGTGTGTGGAAATATGTCACATGATGGTGTCAATAGACAAATCCTGCTCAGTGCAGAGCTGGTGTGATGGTAAATATTGGGAGTGTGTCTGTGTCTTCCTTTATGTGGCTTGTTTCATGGATAGTGTCAGTCAGAGTTATTGATGAATCTCTCAAGAACGAGATTATAATCTAGGTTAAAAGTCTTTCATAATGCTTATGAACTTGGAATTATTCAATAAAACTACAGATGTTGTTATATATTTTCTTTGGTTCTTCTTATTCATTTATGTTAAAATTTATAAGATTGACAGCTGATTGTCTTGACTACACATTAATTACCTCCACTGTTTGTTTTCCATGAACTATGTTGTAAGTACGGGAAAATGTCTGTTCCTTCCAGGCCTCACTGGGAGCCTGAACTGTCAGGGGTTGAGCTGGTGAAGGACTTGTGTGCATTTGTTGCCTTGCACCTGAAGTGGTGCTGTTATCTATGCAATTCATCACGTGCTATAGACTGGGTGAAATAGAAGACTAGGAGAAACATGAAGGAATGGGTGGATAAGTACCATTTACATAGAGGCTGTATTTCTCCAGTTCGTACGGCCCAAGTGTGGAAATGCCTTTGGTCTCCTCTTCAAATACTTGATAAACAAGTTCTCTGTCGATTCCTGCCACGGCAGACTCATTTTTGAATAAACAATTAGTTGTCACTCTGGTGCTGTCAACCGTTACCCCACTGCAGAGAAACAAAAGAAGTTTAGATTAGATGTTAAAATTTTTATTGCCAAATTGATTGCAGGATTAGCAAGACCACAATGAAAATGTTGTTGTTGATAATTTCAAGAGCTGAAGGAATGGTCAGTACAAACCTCAGTTAGAATTTATATTGACTCTGCAATGTTATTGGGGAAAATACCATTTTGAGATTTTAGGATATTGCATTTGTTGCATATCACAACACCTTTACAATAGGAGTTTCGTCGAATGCAAGTTAACTACTTAATATTAACGTGATTATGTGTTACCTGAATAACTCTACTGCACATTTTAAGAATGTTGCATTGATATTGCTGTTCTTGAACAGGTCTGTGAGCTGTGGGCAATAACAAAAATTATGTCAGAATAATTTGTAAAAACTGAATACTGAGGTAACATATCACCGGAAAACTAACTCATACACTCTCTCACCTCAGCTGCAATCAGGCTCGCCTTTCCTGATGGGTATGATTGAACGTCTTCAAATCTCAGATCGTTTACAACAAAGGTCAAGTTGTAATGAATGGGATGCTGTTCCTCGACTGGAACTACGAAAGTAGAGGACACAATTTGTTACCTGAAAGGTAGCAGGATTATACTGTATTTCAAGAATCATGTACCGTATCCCATTGCTGGAATGCTGTACAGCTTGAAGAACAGATTGAGAAATACAAATGTAATCTGAGGTAAACGTTTGCTGCATTTCTTCAGTGGAATTCTGCACCAAGATGTCGCCAGGATAATTTGTCAATTATTCCTGCCATAAGTGATGAGAAGTAGATATCGAAACTGCTTTGGTTTTGTTACCAAACAGAAACGTGTTTTTCTATCAGCTAGCAAAGTTTGCAATTCATTCATTTTTCAGACTACCTTGCACCTTAATGCCTTCTGTTAACCGATTTACTCAAAAGAAAAGTTATCATTTCGCATGTATCAAATGATAAACTTGCAACAGTCCTGAACATAGAGAATAGCCAAAATTATCCCATAAAATGCAATAGAAACCCATGCTCACCAATGAAAGTGGGAATCTTCCTATAATCTGCAAACAAAGAAAGATTGAGTTGTCAGAAAACACATTTGCAATTCAACATACTGCAGTAATAACTTGGAAATCATGTCACTTATTTAATTTCTAATAGAATGGCTGTCATCAAGCCTTTAGTTATTCAACATCGGGGTCTGTGGTATTTCATCAGTTCAACAACACTCAGTTTCATTTTAACAATTAAAGAAATTTTTTTTGACCTGCAGTTTAAACATTTTTCAGGAATTTAAAATATCTTTTCTAGGATGTTAAACTAGTGAAGCAGAGTGTTGGTGTGAAGGCTGGCTATCGAAAGCAAGACTGTAAATTAATTTCAGATTTGTTTTGAAAAGAGAAAATATTCACAAGTCATCCTTCCTGAGCTGTTAATTTTGAAGCCTGTAACAGTTTAAAAGTGATTAAGCTTCACAGAAATGTTCACTGTGAGTCTTTTGGAATCGGTGATGTGTACAGTATATTGGACGGTGAATGAACCTGTGACTGTGTGTGGAAATATGTCAGTGGATTACCACGTGATGGTGACAATGGACAACTCCATGCTCAATGCAGAGATGATGAGATGGTAAACATTGGAAGTGTGTCTGTGTCTTCCTTGATGTGGCTTGTTTCATGGGAAGTGTCAATCAAAGTTATTGGTGACTCAAGAGCGAGGTAATGATGTAGGTTAAAAGTCTTTCATGATGCTTATGAACTTGGAATTATTCAATATATCTCCAGAAGTTTTTATGTATTTTTGTTTTTAGTTCTTCTTATCCATTTATCTCAAAATTTATAAGATTGTCTTGACTACACATTAATTACCTCCACTGTTTGTTTTCCATGAACAATGTTGTAAGTGAGGATAATTGCCTGTTCCTTCCAGGCTTCAAGAGGAGCCTGAACAGTCAGCAGTTGAGCTGGTGAAGGATTTGTGTGGATTTGTTGCCTTGCACCTGATTGTGGTGCTGTGACCTCTACAAGTCATCACATATATAGACTGGGTGAAGTAGAAGATAAAGGGAAATGAAGAAACGGGTGGATAAATACCATTTACATAGAGGCTGTATTTCTCCAATTCGTATGGCCCAAGTGTGGAAATGTCTTTGGTCTCCTCTTCAAATACTTGATAAACAAGTTCTCTGTCAATGCCTTCCATGGCAGACTCATTTTTGAATGAACAATTAGCTGTCACTCTGGGTCTGACATCCATTACCTCTCTGCAGAAAAGCAAAAGAAGTTTAGAATAAATATTAAACATTCTCGTGCATTTCAGGGTCAGCAAGACCACAATGAAGATGTTATTGTTGGTAATTTGAAGAGCTGAATGAATGGTCAACACAAACCTCAGTTAGAATCTATATTGACTCTGCAATGTTATTGGGGGAAATACCATTTTGAGATTTTTGGGTATTGCATGTGTTGCATATCACAGTGTTGTTACAATTGGACTTGCACAGAATGCAATTTTAATTATTTAATATTAGTATGATCATGTGTTACCTGAAAGACTGTACTGCACATTTTAAGAACGTTGCATTGATCTTGCTGTTCTTGAACAGGTCTGTGAGCTGTGGGCAATAACAAAAATTGTGTCAGCATTGAAAGTGAAAGGGAAATGCCGAGGTAAAATGTTATGAGAAAACTAACTTAGTAAACTTTCTCACCTCAGCTGCAATCATGCTCGCCTTTTCTGAGGAGTTTGATGCAAATTCCTGAGATGGCAGATTGTTTGCAGTGAACGTCACATTGAAGCTGATGGTATTTGGTTCCTCAAGTGGAACTGTGGAAACAGAGGACACAATTTATGACCTGGAAAGTAGCACGACTGTACCATATTTCAAGAACAGCTTCCCATTGCTGGAATGCTGTACAGCTCAAACAACAGATCAAGAAATGGAAATGTAATCTGAGGCAAATGTTTGCTCCATTTGTTCAGTGGAATACTGCACCAAGATGTAGGCACGAGGGTTTGTCAGTTGTTCCTGTCATAAGTTATTAGACGTAGATATCGAAACCACTTTTGTTTATAAACAACTGGAAATATGTTTTTCTGTCAACAAGCAAAGTTTTCAATTCATTCATTTCTCACACATTCTTTCTGTAATGCTGTATACACTGAAGGCAAATCATCATCTTATGCATCAAATGATAATTTTGAAGAATAAGGGAGATGCAACTGTCAGTAGCAGAGGGAATAGGCAAACATATCCCATAAAATACAACACAATCCCATACTCACCGATGACAGTGGGTATTTCCCTGTAATCTGGAAACGAAGAAAGATTGAGTTGTCAGAAAACCATATTGCAACTGACCCAACTGCATTAGTAACAAGAATATCATGTCACCTATTTAATTTAATATAAAATTCCAGTGGCCTAGCACTTAGGTATTGAACATGGGGATTGTTTTATTTCCCCAGTTCACCAGTATACATGCAGCTTCATTTCGACATTTCTGAAGGAAATTGTTTTTCATCTGCACCTGAAGCACTTGTCAGGAAGTAAGACATTTTTCTGGGGTGTCAGATTACTGAAGCAGTGTGTTGGTGTGAAGGCTGGCTGTAGAAAGCAAGATGGAAAATTAGCTGCAAGTTGGTTTTGAAAAAGGGCACAATGTTCTATTTGTAGTCCTTCCTGATCTGTTCATGTTGAAGCCCCTAACAGTTTGATGTTTATTAAGGTTTAATGAACTTTTTAATGTGAATAATTTGGAGTCGGGCGTGTGTATATTGGACTTTAAATGAGTGGAAATATGTCAAGCAGATTGCCACATGATGATGTCAATGGGCAACTCCATGTTCAGTGCAGAACTGGTGAGACGGTAAATATTGGGAGTGTGTCTGTGTCTTCCATTAGGTGGCTAGTTTCATGGATAGAGTTGATCTAAATGACTGGCATATCTCTCATATAGGAAGTGATCATCATGGTTCAAAGTCTTAATCATGGATATGAACATGAATTTATTCAATATATATCTCCCGTATATGAAACATAATTTTTCTTTCTTCCTATTAATTTGTCTCAAAAATTACAAGAATGAAGACATGTTGCCTTGGATGCACATTCAGTACTTCTGCAGTTTGCTTCCCCGTGGACTGTTCTGCCTGTAGGGAAAATGTCTGTTCTTTCCACACCTCCCCAGTAGCCAGAACCGTCAGCGGTTGAGCTGGTGAAGGACTTGTGTGGATTTGTTGCCTTGCACCTGATCGTGTAGCTGTGATCTCTACAAGTCTTCACCATCTAGACTGCGTGAGGTAGAAGACAAGGGGAAACATTAAGGAATGGGTGGATAAGTACCATTTATATAGAGGCTGTGGTTCTCTAAATCGTACGGCCCAAGTGTGGAAATGTCTTTGGTCTCCTCTTCAAGTACTTGATAAACAAGTTCTCTGTCGATGCCTTCCATGGCAGACTCATTTTTGAATAAACAATTAGCCGTCACTCTGGTGCTGTCAACTGTCACCCCACTGCAGAGAAGCAAAAGAAGTTTAAGATAAATGTTAAACATTTTAGTGCCAAGTTGATTGCAGGGTTAGCAAGATTGCAATGAAAATGTTGTATTTGGTAATTTCAAGAGCTGAAGGAATGATCAGCACAAACCTCAGTCAGAATTTATATTGACTCTGCAAAAATGCATTGACTCTGACTGGGGGAAATACCATTTTGAGAGTGTTGAATATTGTATGTGATGCATATCGTAGTGTCTTTTCAGTAGGACTTTTGTGGAATGTATTTTTTATTATTTCATATTAACATGTTTATGTGTTACCTGAAAGACTCTACTGCACATTTTAAGAATGTTGCATTGATATTGCTGTTCTTGAACAGGTCTGTGAGCTGTGGGCAATAACAAAAATTGTGTCAGAATGAGAAGTGAAAAGGAAATGCTGAGGTAATATATCACTAGAAAACAAACTTGTTAAACTTTCTCACCTCAGCTGCAATCATGCCTGCCTTTTCTGAGGAGTTTGAAGCAACATCTTCAGATGTCAGATTGTTTACAATGAACGTCACATTGTAGCTGATGGCATTTGCTTCATCAAGTGGAACTGTGGAAATAGTGGTCACAATTTATCACCTGAAATTTAGCATGATTGTTCTGTGTTTCATGCACTATTTCCCATTGCTGGAATGCTGTACAGTTTAAACAACAGATCGAGAAATACAAATGTAATCTGAGGCAAACGTTTGCTCCATTTGTTCAGTGGAATTCAGCACCAAGATGTCAGCAGGAGGGTTTGTCAATTGTTTCTGCTGTAAGGAATGAGTAGATATCGAAACCGCTATTGGGTTGTTAACATTTGGAAACATGTTTTTCTGTCAACAAGCAACATTTTCAGTTCATTCATTTTTCACACAATCTTCATTCTTTCTATAACACTATTTACACTGAAGGCAAATCATCATTTCATGCATCAAATGATAATTTTGAAGAATAAGGGAGATGCAACTGTCAGTAGCAGAGGGAATAGGCAAACATATCCCATAAAATACAACAGAATCCCATACTCACCGATGACAGTGGGTATTTCCCCGTAATCTGGAAACGAAGAAAGATTGAGTTGTCAGAAAACCATATTGCAACTGACCCTACTGCATTAGTAACAAGAATATCATGTCACCTATTTAATTTAATATAAAATTCCAGTGGCCAAGCACTTAGTTATTGAAGCAGGACTGTTTTATTTCCCCAGTTCACCAGTATACATGCAGCTTCATTTCTACATTTCTGAAGGAATTTGTTTTTCATCTGCACCTGAAGCACTTGTCAGGAAGTAAGACATTTTTCTGGGGTGTCAGATTACTGAAGCAGTGTGTTGGTGTGAAGGCTGGCTGTAGAAAGCAAGATTGAAAATTAGCTGCATGTTGGTTTTGAAAAAAGGCACAATGTTCTGTTTGTAGTCCTTCCTGATCTGTTCATGTTGAAGCCCGGAACAGTTTAATGTTTATTAAGGTTTAATGAACTTTTTAATGTGAATAGTTTGGAGTCGGGCATGTGTATATTGGACTTTGAATGAGTGGAAATATGTCAAGCGGATTGCCACATGATGATGTCAATGGGCAACTCCATGTTCAGTGCAGAGCTGATGAGATGGTAAATATTAGGAGTGTGTCTGTACCTTCCTTTGGGTGGCTAGTTTCATGGATGGTGTCGATCTAAATGACTGGTCAATCCCTCATATAGAAAGTGATCATCATGGTTCAAAGTCTTTATCATGGATGTGAACGTTAACTTGTTCAATATAACTCCTAGATTTGACAAATAATTTTTCTCTCTTCCTATTAATTTGCCTCAAAATTTACAAGAATGAAAACATGTTGCCTTGGATACACATTCAGTACTTCTACAGTTCGCTTCCCTGTGGACTGTTCTCCCAGTAGGGAAAATGCCTGTTCTTTCCACATCTCCCCAGTAGCCAGAACCGTCAGCAGTTGAGCTGGTGAAGGACTTGTGTGGATTTGTTGCCTTGCCTCTGATTGTGCAGCTGTAACCTCTACAAGTCATCACGTACTATAGACTGCATGAAGTAGAGGACAAGGGGAAACATTAAGGAATGGGTAGATAAGTACCATTTACATAGAGGCTGTGGTTCTCCAATTCGTACGGCCCAAGTGTGGAAATGTCTTTGGTCTGCTCTTCAAATACTTGATAAACAAGTTCTCTGTCGATGCCTTCCATGGCAGACTCATTTTTGAATGAACAATTAGCTGTCACTCTGGTGCTGTCTACTGTTACCTCACTGCAGAGAAGCAAAAGAAGTTTAGGATAGTTGCCAAACATTTCAGTGCCAAGTTGATTGGAGGGTTAGCAAGAAAGTGTTGTTGTTGGTAATTTCAAAAGCTGAAGGAATGTTCAGCACAAACCTCAGTTAGAATTTATATTGACTCTGCAATGTTATTGGTGGAAAGACCATCGGACTTTCACAGAATGTAATTTTAATTATTTAATATTAATGTGATAATGTGTTACCTGAATGACTCGACTGCACATTTTAAGAACGTTGCATTGATCTTGCTGTTCTTGAACAGGTCTGTGAGCTGTGGGCAATAACAAAAATTGTGTCAGGATTAGAATTGAAAAGGAAACACTGAGTTAATATATCACTAGAAAACTAACTTGTTAAACTTTCTCACCTCAGCTGCAATCATGCTCGCCTTCTCTGAGGAGTTTGATAAAACTTCAGATGTCCGATTTTTAACAGTGAATATCACATTGTAGGTGATGGCATTTGGTTCCTCCAGTGGAACTGCGGAAATAGAGGATACAATTTATGACCTGGAAAGTAACACGACTGAACCGTATTTCAAGAACAGTTTCCCATTGCTGGAATGCAGTACAGCTTAAACAACAGATCGAGAAATACAAATGTAATCTGAGGCAAATGTTTGCTCCATTTGATTAGTGGGATTCTGCACCAAGATGTTGCAGGAGGGTTTGTCAATTGTTCCTGCCATAAAGGATGAGATGCAGATATTGAAACTGCTTTTGGTTTGTTAACCAATGGAAGCACAGTTTTCTGTCAGTAAGCCAAATTTTCAATTCATTCATTTCTCAGACAACCTTGAGCCTCAATTTCTTCTGTTATGCTATTTACTAAAAAGAAAATTCATCATTTCACAAGTATCAACTGATTAACTTGAAGAATAAGGGGGATGAAACTCTCACAAACGTGCAGAATAGCAAACACATCATATAAAATAGAATAGAAACCCGTACTCACCAATGACAGTGGATATCTCTGTGTATCCTGGAAATAAAGAACGATTGAGTTGTCAGAAAATGCAATTGCTATTCAACGTACTGCATTAGGAAATCAGGAAACCTATTTCATATTGAATGGCAGTCATCAAGCCTTCTACATTGAGGACTGTGGTATTTCATCAGTTCAGCAACTTGCAGCTTCATTTTTGCATTTTAATAAACCTGCAGCTTAAACACTTGTCAGAAAGTAAAGAAAACTTGTCGGTCATCAAACGAATGAAGCAGACTGTTGGTTTGAAGGCTGGCTCTAAAAAGGAAGACTGTGAATTAATTTCAGATTTGTTTACAAAAGACAAAATATTCCAATTATAGTCCTTCCTGATCTGTTAATTTTGAAGCCCATAACAGTTTAAAAGTGATTAAGCTTTTTAGAAATGTTCATGTGAGTCTTTTGGAATCAATTATGTGTATATTGGACAGTGAATAAACCGTGAGTCTGTGTGAAAATATGTAAATCGATTGCCATGTGATGATGTCAATGGACAACTCTATTCTCAATACAGAGCTGGTGTGATGGTAAATATTGGGAGTGTGTCTGTGTCTTCCTTGTTTCAAGGAAAGCGGGAAAGTATCAAAGTGATTGTTGAATCTCTCAAGTGCAAGATGATGATCGAGATTAAAAGTCTTTCATAATGCCTGTGGACTTGGAATGCAGTGACTCCTGAAGTTGCCATATATTTTTTTCATTCTTCCTATTCATTTATTTTAAGATTTACAAGATTGATAGTCGGTTGTCTTGGCTACACGTTGTTATCTCCACTGTTTGTTTTACCATGAACTGTGTTGTAAGTGAGGAAAAGTGTCTGTTCCTTCCAGGCTTCCCTAGGAGACTGAACTGTCAGCAGTTGAGCTGGTGAAGGACTTGTGTGGATTTGTTGCCTTGCCCCTGATTCTGGTGCTGTGACCTCTGCAGGTCATCACGTACCATAGACTGGGTGAAGCTGAAAACAAGGGGAAAGATTAAGGAATGGGTGGATAAGTACCATTTACATAGAGGCTGTGGTTCTCCAATTTGTACGGCCCAAGTGTGGAAATGTCTTTGGTCTCCTCTTCAAATAGTTGATAAACAAGTTCTCTGTCGATTCCTTCCATGGCAGACTCCTTTTTGAATGAACAATTAGCTGTCACTCTGGTGCTGTCAACCGTTACCCCACTGCAGAGAAACAAAAGAAATTTAGGATAAATGTTGAAAATTGTAGTGCAAAGTTGATTTCAGGGTTAGTAAGACCACAATGAAAATGTTGTTGTTGGTAACTTCAAGAGCTGAAGGAATGGTCAACACAAATTGGAATTTATATTGACTCTGCAATCTTATTGGTGGAAATACCATTTTGAGATTTTTGGATGTTGCATGTGTTGCATATCGAAATGCTGTTACAATTGGACTTCTGTGGAATGTAATTTTAATTATTTCATATTAATGTGATAATATGTTACCTGAAAGACTCTACGGCACATTTTAAGAACATTGTATTGATATTGCTGTTCTTGAACAGGTCTGTGAGCTGTGGGCAATAACAAAAATTGCATTAGAATAAGGCATAAAAATAAATGTTGAGGAAACATATCACCAGAAAACTAACTCATACACTCTCTCACCTCAGCTGCAATCAGGCTCGTCTTTTCTGATGGGTTTGATTGAATGTCTTCAAATCTCAGATTGTTTACAACGAAGGTCACATTGTAATGAAAGGGATATGTTTCCGTGACTGGAACTGTGGAAAGAGAGGACACAGTTTATTACCTGGAAAGAAGCATGTACCATTTCCCATTGCTGGAATACAGTACAGCTTAAAGAAGAGATCATGAAATACAAATGTAATCTGAGGCAAATGTTTGCTCCATTTGTTCAATGGAATTCTGCACTATGATGTAGGCAGGAGGGTTTGTCAATTGTTCCTGCCAGAAGTGATGAGAAGCAGATATCAAAACTGCTTTTGGTTTGATCACCAATAAGAAACATGTTTTTCTATCAGCTAGTGAAGTTTTCAATTCATTCATAGCTCAGATACCCTTGAGGCTTAATGCTTTCTAGATGCTATTTACTCAAAAGGCAAGTTATCATTTCACTAGCATCAAATGAAAATCTTGCAGTGTAAGGTAGATGCAACGGTCCCAAACTTAGAGAATAGGCAACCACATCCCATAATATACAATAGAAACTCATACTCACCAATGAAAGTGGGAATCTTCCTGTAATCTGGAAACAAAGAAGGATTGAGTTGTCAGAAAACACATTTGCAATTCAACGTACTGCATTAATAACTTGGAAATCATGTCACCTATTTAATTTTATATAGAATGGCTGTCATCAAGCCTTTAGTTATTCAACATCAGGGTCTGTGTTATTTCATCAGTTCAATAACACGCAGTTTCATTTTTACATTTTATTAAAGGAATTTGCTTTTGTCCTGCAGTTAAACACATCAAAAAGCAGAAAAAAATTTTCTGGGCTGCAAATCTAGTGAAGCAGAGTGTTGGTGTGAAGGATGGCTCCAAAAAGCAAGATTGTGAATTAATTTAGGATTTGTTTTCAAGAGGCACAATATTCCATTAGTGGTGCCCCTTGTGCTGCTCATGTAGAAGCCCTCAACAGTAGTGTAGTGACCCATGTTCAATTCCGGCCACTGTCTATAAGGAGTTTGTACATTCTCCCCGTGTCTGCGTGTGTTTCCTCCGGGTGCTCCGGTTTCCTCCCACATTCCAAAGGCATACAGGTTAGGAAGTTGTGAGCATGCTATGTTGGCGCCGGGAGCGTGGTGATACTTGCGGGCTGCTCCTAGAACACTCTACACAAAAAGATTCACTTCACTGTGTGTTTCAATGTACATGTGACTAATAAAGATATCTTATTTTATAAAAAAAGTACCTTTCACTGTGAGTAATTTGAAATTGGCAATGTGTATATTAAACATGTGAGTGTGTGTGGAAATATGTCAGTGGATTGCAGCATGATGGTGTCTGTGGACCACTCCACGCTCAGTGAAGAGCTGGTGAGATGCTAAATATTGGGAGTGTGTTTGTGTCTTCCATGAGACAGCTTGTTTAATGGATAGTGTCAATCAAAGTGATTGGTTAATCTCTCAAGTGCAAGATGAAAATCGAAGTTAAAAGTCTTTCCTCATGTCTATAAACATGGAATTATTCAATATAATTCTAGAAGTTGCCATATATTTTTTCAGTTTTCCCATTAATTTGTCTCAAAATTTACAATACTGACAGCATGTTGCCTTGACAACACTATCATTACCTTTGCTGTTTCATTTACCATGGACTGTGCTGTCAGTGAAGAAAAATGTCTGTTCCTTCTAGGCCTCACTAGTAGCCTGAACAGTCAGCAGTTGAGCTGGTGAAGGACTTGTGTGGATTTTTTTTTATCAAAATAAACTTTATTCATTATATACAATAATAAAACAGTTCAAACCTTTACATTTGTGTACAGTTCAATTCTTAGTGTTACCTTTTTATATATAAAAAACACAGCACCAATGCCACTCATGTGGCTCCCTGGGGTGATACCCCAATCCCATATTTACAACATTTGAGGGGCTTCCTCACCTGACCCCGCCCCTCCCTCTCCAGTGGCAGAAGAACCCTAAACTGTCGTCCTTCCCCACCGAACCCTCGCGCTGGCTGCGCCCAGCTTCAGTGCGTCCCTCAGCACGTACTCCTGCAGCCTGGAATGTGCCAGTCAGCAGCATTCCTCTACGGACATCTCGCAGTGCTGGGAGACCAACAATTTTCGGGCAGCCCAAAGGGCGTCTTTCACCGAGTTGATGACCTTCCAGCAGCAGTTGATGTCCGTCTCTGTGTGTGTCCCCGGAAGCAGCCCGTTGATCAGAGAATTCTCTGTTACACAGCTGCTGGGGATGAAATGTGACAAGGACCCCTGCATCTTTCGCCACACCCTCCTCGCAAACTCACAGCTCACAAAGATGTGGGTGACCGCCTCGTCCCCGGCGCAGTCCTCCCGGGGGCAGCACGCGCTGGGGGTGATGCCCCAACCGTGCAGGATGGATCTTACTGGGAGGGCCCCTCTCACCGCCAGCCAAGCGAGGTCTTGGTGCTTGTTGGTGAGTTCTGGCGATGAGGCATTCTGCCAGATGGTCTGGACAGTCTGCTCAGGGAACCACCCCACGGTGTCCATCGAGTTCTTCTCCTGCAGTGTCTGCAGGATGTTCCGTGCTGACCACTTCCTGATGGACTTATGGTCCAAGGGATTGGTCCGGAAGAACTTTTCCATGAAGGACAGGTAGCGCGGCAATTTCCAGCTGACTGGGACGCCGTGTGGCCATGGGGCCAGGCCCTTCCTTCGCAACAGCAGGGACAGGTAGAACCTCGGTACGTAGTGACACTTGGTGCCCACGTACTTGGGTTCCACGCACAGCCTGATGCAGCCACAGACGAAGGTGGTCATCAGCATGAGGGGGACATTGGGGACACCTTTACCCCCATTGTCCAGGGACTTGTGCACGGTGACCCATCAGACCTGCTCCATCTTGGATCCCCAGACGAACCAGAAAACGGTGCGGGTGATTTCCAAGCCGGAGGAGCGAGGAACAGGCCACACCTGCGCCAAGTACAGCAGCCCTGAGAGCACCTCACACCTGATGACCAGGTTCTTCCCAGTTATTGATAGGGAGCGCCGTTCCCACAGTCCCAGTTTCTGCTTCACCTTCCCAATCCGCTCCCGCCAATTTTTGTTGCCCGCCCCGGCCCCTCCGAACCAGATCCCCAGCACCTTCAGATAGTCAGGCCTGACGGTGAAGGGGGCGTTGGATCAGTCGGGCCACTTGCCAAAGAGCATGGCCTTGCTCTTCGCGTGGTTGACTCTGGCCCCTGATGCCAACTCAAACTGGTCGCAGATGCTGATCAATCTGCCGACTGACCTTGGGTCTGAGCAGAAGACGGTGACGTCGTCCATGTACAGGGAGGTTTGTTGCCTTGCCCCTGATTATGGTGCTGAGACCTCTACATGTCATCACGTACTATAGACTGGATGAAGTAGAAGACAAAGGGAAACATTAAGGAATGGGTGGATAGGTACCATTTACATAGAGGCTGTGGTTCTCCAATTCGTACGGCCCAAGTGTGGAAATGTCTTTGGTCTCCTCTTCAAATACTTGATAAACAAGTTCTCTGTCGATGCCTTTCACGGCAGACTCATTTTTGAATGAACAATTAGCTGTCACTCGGGTGCTGTCATCCGTTACCTCTCTGCAGAAAAGCGAAAGAAGTTTGTCCAAAGTGATTAATGTATTTGTGCAAAATGAATTTTGATGTTTCTAAGCAAGAACAAGATTTAGATGAGGTTTAAATTGAAGTGTTGAAATAACAGTCGGAACAAACCTCTGTTCGAAGGTTCATTATTACTGCACTGATATTGTTGGGAAATATCCTTTGAATTTTTTGGGATGTGGCAAATTTTGTCCATCTTAGTACTCTTACATAATGACTTAAGCAGAATGAAGGTTTAATCATTTTTTAGAAATGTTGATATGTGTTACCTGAATATATATATGATGCATTTCATGAATGTTGCATGAATCCTGCTGTTCATGAACAGGTCCATGAGCTGTTGGGCAAAGCAAAAACGGCTCATAATGAGGAATAAAAAGGAAATGATGAAGTAACATATCACCAGCAAACTAACTTGTACAACTCTCTCACCTCAGCCACAATCATGTTTGCCTGTTTTGATGGGTTTGATTTAATTTCTCCAAATGTTGGATTTTTCACAATGAACGACAGGTTGTATTTGATGGGATTTGTTTCCTCAACAGGAACTGCGGAAACAGAGGACACAATTTATCACCTGGAAAGTAGCATGACTGTACCATATTTCAAGAATAGTTTCCCATTGCTGGAATGCTGTACAGCTTAAACAACTGATCAAGAAATACAAATGTAATCTGAGGCAAATGTTTGCTCCATTTGTTCAGTGGAATTCCGCACCAAGATGTGGGCAGGAGGGTTTCTCAATTGTTCCTGCAATAAGTGATGAGAAGTAGATATCAAACAGATTTTGGTTTGTTGACAAATGGAAACATGTTTTTCTGTCAGCAAGCAAAGTTTTCAGGTTGTTCATTTCTTGGACACCCTTGAGCCTTAAGGTCTTCTGTGAAGGTTACTTAAAAGATGAGTAATCAGTTCACAAGTATCAACTGATATCCTTGCAGATTAAGGCATATACAACTGTCACAAACATAGAGAATAGCAAGCATATCCTGTAATGTGCAGTCAAAACCCGTACTCACCAATGATAGTGGGTATCTTCCTGTAATCTGGAAACAAAAAAAGATTGAGTTGTCAGCGAGCGTTATTGCAACTCAGCATACTGCATTAATAACCGGACATAATATCATCTATTTATGTTTAAGTACACTGTCAGTTGTCAACCTTTTGGATATTCAGCATCAGGGACTGTGGTATTTCCCTCAGTTTGACAACACACAGCTTCCTTTTTAAATGTTATTAAAGGAATTGGTTTTTCATCTGTGCCTTAAAAACTTGTCATTCCATCAAAAACTTTTCGAGGTATCAGACTAGTGACGCAGAGTGTTGGTGTGAAGACCAGCTAAAGAAAACAAGAATTAGTTTCAGACTTGTTTTGAAAAATGGCACAATATTCGACGAGCAGTCCTTCCTGAAATGTTCATCTAGAAGCCCGTGCCAGTTTCAACTTGATTAAGGTTGAAAGGAATTTTCACTGTGAGTAATTTGGAATTGGCCAAGTGCTTATTGGATTGTGAATGAACCCATGAGTGTGTGTGGAAATATGTCAGTGGATTGCCACATGATGGTGTCAATGGACAATGCTCAATGCAGAGCTAGTTAGAAGGTAAATATTGGGAGTGTATATATGTGTCTTCCATGAGGTGGCTTGTTTCATGGATAGTATCAATCAATTGATTGGTGAATCTTTCAAGGTTCAAGTTCCTTCTTAACAGCTGCGAACAAGGAATTATTCAATATAACTCCATGATATGCCATGTAATTTGTTTTGGTTTTTACTATTAATTTGTCTTGAAATTGACAAGATTTACAACACATTACCAAGGCTACACATTCACTATTTCTACTGTTTCATTTGCCATGAACTGTGCTGTCAGTAAAGAAAATGTCTGTTCCATCTAGACCTCACCAGTAGCCTGAACCGTCAGCAGTGTGGTGCTGTGACCTCTACAAGTCACCATGTACTATAGACTGCGTGAAATAGAAGACAAGGGGAAACATTAAGGAATGGATGGATAAGTACCATTTACATAGAGGCTGTATTTCTCCAATTCGTATGGCCCGAGTGTAGAAAAGTCTTTGGTCTCCTCTTCAAATACTTGATAAACAAGTTCTCTGTCGATGCCTTCCATGGCAGACTCATTTTTGAATGAACAATTAGCTGTCACTCGGGTGCTGTCATCCGTTACCTCTCTGCAGAAAAGCAACAGAAGTTTGTCCGTATTTGTGCAAAATCAACTTTCATATTTATATGCCACAACAAATTTTTGCAGATGTTTAAATTCAGGAACTGAATTATCGGTCAGTACAATCTTCCATTAAAAGTGTTATTATTCCTGCACTGATATTGTTGAGAAGTATCCTTTGTATTTTTTAGGATGTGGCAAATGTTATCTCAGTACTTTTACATAATGACTAAAGCAGAATGATTTTTTAATAGTTGAGTAGAAATGTTCACGTGTTACCTGAATGTGTGTATGATACATTTCATGAACGTTGCATTGATTCTGCTGTTCAGGAACAGGTCTGTGAGCTGTTGGGCAAAGCAAAAATGGCTCATGATGAGGAATAAAAAGGAAACAATGAAGTAATATATCACCAGCAAACTAACTTGTACAACCCTCTCACCTCAGCTGCAATCATGTTCGCCTGTTTTGATGGGTTTGATTTAATTTCTCCAAATGTTGGATTTTTCACAATGAACGACAGGTTGTATTTGATGGGATTTGTTTCCTCGACTGGAACTGCAGAAACAGAGGACACAATTTATCACCTGGAAAGTAGCACGACTGTACCCTATTTCAAGAACAGTTTCCCATTGCTGGAATGCTGTACAGCTTAAACAACAGATCGAGAAATGCAAATGTAATCTGGGGCAAATGTTTGCTGCATTTGTTCAATGGAATTCTGCACCAAGATGTCGGCAGGAGGGTTTGTCAATTGTTCCTGCCAGAAGTGACAAGAAGTAGATATCAAAACTGCTTTGTGTTTGGTAACAAACGAAAACATATTTTTCTATCAGCAAGCAAATTTTTCAATTCATTCATTTCTCAAACAAGCTTGAGCCTTAACTCTTTTGTAAAGGAATTTACGTAAAAGAGAAGTCATCATTTCACAAATATCAAATGATAATTTTGCAGAATAAATTAGTTGCAATCATCTTGAATGCAGAGAATAGGTAAACATATACTATAAAATACAATAGAAAACCACACTCACCAATTACAGTGGGTACCTTGCTGTAATCTGGAAGCAAAGAAAGATTGAGCTATCAGAAGGCCTTATTGCATTATTAACCAGAAATACTATTACCTATTTAATTTCAAGAATGCAATCAGTGGTCACCCCCTTGGATCTTCAGAATATGGGGCTGCGGGATATCCATCAATTTGACAACAGGCAGCTTCATTTTAAAATTTTTTTTAGAGGAATTTGTTTTCCAATTGCACCTTAGACATTTTTCAGGAAGTAAAAGACATTTCTAGGTATCAACATAGTGACACAGAGTGTTGGTGTGAAAGCTGGCCGTAGAAAGCAAGAATTAGTTTCAGACTCTTTTTGAAAAATGGTAGAATATTCCATGAGCATCCCTTCCTGACCCATTCATGTAGATACCCGAAACAGGTGATTAAGGTTTAAAGAAATTTTCACTGTGAGTAATTTCCAATTGGCATATATATATTGATCGGTGAATGAACCTGTGAATGTGTGTGGAATTATGTCAGTGGATTACCACATGATGGTGTCCATGGACAACTGTATGCTCAGTGCAGAGCTAGTGTGATGTTAAATATTGGAAGTGTGCATATGTGTCTTCCATGAGGTGGCTTGTTTCATGGATAGTATCAATCAATTGATTGGTGAATCTTTCAAGGTTCAATGTCTTTCTTAATGGCTATGAACAATGAATAATTCAATATAACTCCATGATATGCCTTGTAATTCTTTTTGGTTTTCCTATTAATTTATCTCAAAATTGAGATGACTGAAAACATGCAGCCATGGATACACATTCAATACTCCCATGGCTGTGCTGTCAGTACAGAAAAATGTCTGTTCCTTCCAGGCCTCATTTGTAGCCTAAAGCATCAGCTGTTGAGCTGGTGAAGGATTTGTGTGGATTTGTTGCCTTGCCCCTGATTGTGGTGCTGTGACCTCTGCAGGTCATCATGCAGCTTCATTTTGTCATTTTATGAAAGGAATTTGTTGTTCACCTGCACCTTGTGCACTAGTCAAGAGGCGAGAATCTATTTTGAGTTGTCTAACTGATGAAGCAGAGTGTTAGTGTGAAGGCTGGCTCTGAAGAGCAAGAGTCTATATTAATTTAATATCTGTTTGGCAAAATGGCACAATATTTTATATGTAGTCCTTCCTGATATGTTCATGTACAAGACCATAACAGTTTTATGTTGACAAAGCTTCAAAGACATTTTCGATGTAAGTGATTTAAAATTGGTGATCAGTATATTGGACTGTGAAAGCACCTGTGAGTCTGTGTTGTGGATAACTCCATGCTTAATGTAACGCTGATGTGTCAGTAGATATTGATAGTGTGTACGTGACTTCCTGCTTGTGGCTCATTTTATGGATAGTGTCAAAGGTGTTGATGAATCTCTCAAGTAACAGGTGATAAACAAAGTTCAAAGGCCTTCTTAATCATTATGAACAATGAATTATTCAATATACTCCATGATCTGCCATGTATTCTCTTCTGGTTTTTCCTATTAAATTGTCTCAAATTTTACAAGTTTGTCAAAAAGTTGCCTTGGATACACACTCCCTTTCATTTACCATCAGCTGTGCTGTCAGTAAATTAAAATGTTTGTCCTGCCAGGCTTCACTGGGAGCTGGTGAAGGACTTGTGTGGATTTATACCCTTGTCCATGATTGTGGTGATGTGACCTCTGCAAGTCGTCACGTACTATAGACTGGGTGAAGCTGAAGACAAGGGGAAAGATTACGGAATGGGTGGATAGGTACCATTTACATAGAGGCTGTGGTTCTCCAATTCGTACGGCCCAAGTGTGGAAATGCCTTTGGTCTCCTCTTCAAATACTTGATAAACAAGTTCTCTGTCGATTCCTGCCACGGCAGACTCATATTTGAATAAACAATTAGCTGTCACTTGGGTGCTGTCATCCGTCACCTCTCTGCAGAAAAGCAAAAGAAGTTTGTCCAAAGTGATTAACATATTTGTGCAAAACCAATGTTGATGCTTCTATGCCAGAACAAGATTTTGATGATGTTTAAATTGAAGTGTTGAAATAACAGTCGATACAAACCTCTGTTCGAATGTTCATTATTCATGCACAGATATTGTTGAGAAATATCTTTTGAAGTTTTAGTGATTTGGCAAATTTTTTCCATCTCAGTACTCTTACAAAATGGCTTAAGCAGAATGAAGGTTTAATAATTGAGTAGAAATGTTGGTATGTGTTACCTGAATGTGTGTACGATGCATTTCATGAATGTTGCTTTGATCCTGCTGTTCATGAACAGGTCTGTGAGCTGTTGGGCAAAGCAAAAATGGCTCATAATGAGGAATAAAAAGGAAACAATAAGGTAAGTTATCACCAGCAAACTAACTTGTACAACTCTCTCACCTCAGCTGCAATCATGTTTGCCTGTTTTGATGGGTTTGATTTAAATTCTCCAAATGTTGGATTTTTCACAACAAACGACAGGTTGTATTTGATGGGATTTGTTTCCTCGACAGGAACTGCGGAAACAGAGGACACAATTTATGACCAGGAAAGTAGCACGACTGTACCGTATTTCATGAACAGTTTCCCATTGCTGGAATGCTGTACAGTTTAAACAACAGATTGAGAAATACAAATGTAATCTGAGGCAAATGTTTGCTGCATTTGTTCAGTGGAATTCCGCACCAAGCTGTGGGCAGGAGTGTTTGTCAATTGCTCCTGCCAGAAGTGATGAGGAGTAGATGTCGAAACTGCTTTGGGTTTGGTGACAAATGGAAACATCTTTTTCTATCAGCAAGCAAACCTTTCAATTCATTGGTTCTTGGACAGCCTTAGGACTCAATTCTTTTTGTGAAGCTATGTACCAAATAAAAGGCATCATTTCACGAGCATCAAATGATAATTTTGCAGAATGAGTTATTTGCAATTCTCTTGAATGCAGAGCATGGGCCAGTGTATCCAATCAAATGCAAAAGA
Organism: Pristis pectinata; assembly: GCF_009764475.1. Taxonomy (NCBI): domain Eukaryota; kingdom Metazoa; phylum Chordata; class Chondrichthyes; order Rhinopristiformes; family Pristidae; genus Pristis; species Pristis pectinata. The sequence continues at coordinate 33,058,868 of NC_067428.1, read as the reverse complement.
AACCCATACTCACCAATGGCAGTGGGTAACTCCATGTAATCTATAATCAAAGAAAGATTGAGTAATCAGAAAGGAGTATTGCAGCTTTTTATTCTGCCTTAACAACCTGAGAGTCATGAAATCTATTTAATTTTAAATAGAGTGCCAATCGTCAAGGCTTCTAGTAATTCAACAGCGGTGACTGTGGTATTTCCATGAATTCAACAACATTCAGCTTTATATTTGCATTTGATAAAAGGAATTTGTGTTTGACCTGCACCTTGCAGGTAAGAATCTATTCTGAACTGTCACACTGATGAAGTGGATTGTTAGTGTGAAGGCCGGTTCTGAAGAGCAAGACTGTGTATTAACTTAACATTTGTTTTGCAAAAGGGCACGATATTTTGCATGTAGTCATTCCTGATATGTTCATATACAAGCCCATAACAGTTTTACATTGACTGAGACTTAAAGAACTTTTCACTGGAAGTGATTTATAATTGGTGATCAGTATATTGGACTGTGAAAGCACCTGTGAGTCTGTGTTGTGGATAACTCCATGCTCAATGCAAAGCTGATGTGTCAGTAGATATTGATAGTGTGTATGTGTCTTCCTGGATGTGGCTCATTTTATGGATAGTGTCAAAGGTATTGATGAATCTCTCAAGTAACAGGTGATAATCAAAGTTCAAAGGCCTTCTTAATCATTATGAACAATGAATTATTCAATATACTCTATGATCTGCCATGTAATTCTCTTCTGGTTTTTCCTATTAAATTGTCTCAAATTTTACAAGTTTGTCAAAAAGTTGCCTTGGATACACACTCCCTTTCATTTACCATCAGCTGTGCTGTCAGTAAATTAAAATGTTTGTCCTGCCGGGCTTCACTGGGAGCTGGTGAAGGACTTGTGTGGATTTGTTGCCTTGCCCCTGATTATGGTGATGTGCCTTTTGCAAGTCATCACGTACTATAGACTGGGTGAAGTAGAAGACAAGGGGAAAGATTACGGAATGGGTGGATAAGTACCATTTACATAGAGGCTGTGGTTCTCCAATTCGTACGGCCCAAGTGTGGAAATGCCTTTGGTCTCCTCTTCAAATACTTGATAAACAAGTTCTCTGTCGATTCCTGCCACGGCAGACTCATATTTGAATAAACAATTAGCTGTCACTTGGGTGCTGTCATCCGTCACCTCTCTGCAGAAAAGCAAAAGAAGTTTGTCCAAAGTGATTAACATATTTGTGCAAAACCAATGTTGATGCTTCTATGCCAGAACAAGATTTTGATGATGTTTAAATTGAAGTGTTGAAATAACAGTCGATACAAACCTCTGTTCGAATGTTCATTATTCATGCACAGATATTGTTGAGAAATATCTTTTGAAGTTTTAGTGATTTGGCAAATTTTTTCCATCTCAGTACTCTTACAAAATGGCTTAAGCAGAATGAAGGTTTAATAATTGAGTAGAAATGTTGGTATGTGTTACCTGAATGTGTGTACGATGCATTTCATGAATGTTGCTTTGATCCTGCTGTTCATGAACAGGTCTGTGAGCTGTTGGGCAAAGCAAAAATGGCTCATAATGAGGAATAAAAAGGAAACAATAAGGTAAGTTATCACCAGCAAACTAACTTGTACAACTCTCTCACCTCAGCTGCAATCATGTTTGCCTGTTTTGATGGGTTTGATTTAATTTCTCCAAATGTTGGATTTTTCACAACAAACGACAGGTTGTATTTGATGGGATTTGTTTCCTCAACAGGAACTGCGGAAACAGAGGACACAATTTATCATCTGGAAAGTAGCACGGCAGTACCATATTTCAAGAACAGTTTCCCATTGCTGGAATGCTGTACAGCTGAAACAACAGATTTTGGAGAGTGCAGAGTTTGCACGTTCCTGCCAGGATTAAAGGCAAAGTTAACCGGCATAGAGAACCTTGGTTTTCACGGGATATTGCCAATCTGGTTAAGAAAAAGAGAGAGGTGTATAGCAGGTATAGGCAACTAGGCACAAATGAGGTACTTGAGGAGTATAGAAAAAGTAAGAAAATACTAAAGAAGGAAATCTGGAAGGCAAAAAGAAGACATGAAGTTACTGTGGCAGGTAATCTGAAGGTAAACCTGAAGGGTTTCTACAAGTATATTAAGAGTAAAAGGATAGTACAGGACAAAATTGGTCCCTAGAAGATCAGCATGGTGGGCTATGTGTGGAGCCTCAGGAGATGGGGGAGATCTTAAAGAGTTTTTTTGCATCAGTATTTACTCAGGAAACTGGCATAGTGTATATGGAAGGAAGGGAAACAGGCAATAGTGTCATGGAACATATAGAGATTAAAGAGGAGGAGGTGCTTGCTGCCTTACAGCGAATAAAGGTAGATAAATCCCCAGGGTCTGACAAGATATTTCCTCGGACCATGAGAGAGACTAGTGTAGAAATTGCAGGGGCCCTGGCAGATATATTTAAAATGTCCTTAGCCATGGGTGCGGTGCCGGAGGACTGGAGGGTAGCTTATGTTGTTCTGTTGTTTAAAAAATGCTCTAAAAGTAAACCAGGTAATTACAGGCCGGTGAGCCTAACATCAATAGTAGGTAAATTATTGGAAGGTGTTCTGAGAGATCAGATATACATGTATTTGACAGCCAAGGGCTGATTAAGGATAGTCAGCATGCCTTTGTGCATGGTAGATCGTGTTTAATGAATCTTGTAGAGTTTTTCGAAGAGGTTACAAAGAAAGTAGATGAAGGAAAGGCTGTGGATGTTGTCTACATGGACTTTAGTAAGGCCTTTGACAAGGTCCGACATGGGAGGTTAGTTCAGAAGGTTCAGACACTAGGTGTCCATGGAGAGGTTGTAAATTGGATTCGATATTGGCTGTGTGGGAGAAGACAGAGAGTGGTAGTGGATGATTGTTTCTCAGACTGGAGGCCTGTGACTAGTGGTGTGCCTCAGGGATCTGTGCTGGGGCCATTCTTGTTTGTTGTCTATATCAATGATCTAGATGATAATGTGGTAAATTGGATCAGCAAGTTTGCTGATGACACTAAGATTGGAGGCGTAGTGAACAGCGAGGAAGGCTTTCAAAGCTTGCAGAGGGATCCGAACCAACTGGAAGAATGGGCCAGAAAATGGCAGATGGAATTTAATGCAGACAAGTGTGAGGTGTTGCATTTTGGAAGGACAAATCAAGGTAGGACACACACAGTAAATGGTAGGGCCCTGAGGAGTGCGGAGGAACAAAGGGATCTGTGAGTTCAGATGCATAATTCCCTGAAAGTGACGTCACAGGTAGACAGGTTTGTAAAGGAAGCTTTTGGCATCCTGACATTCATAAATCGAAGTATTGAGTATAGGAGTTGAGATGTTATGGTGAGGTTGTATAAGACATTGGTGAGGCCAAATTTTGAGTATTGTGTGCAGTTCTGGTCACCTAAATATAGGAAGGATATCAGTAAGGTTGAAAGAGTGGAGAGAAGATTTACTAGAATGTTGCTGGGTCTTCAGGAGTTGAGTTACGGGGAATAGGACTTTATTCCTTGGAACGTAGAAGAATGAGGGGAGATTTGATAGAGGTTTACAAAATTATGAGGAGCATATACAGAGTTAAAGCGAGTAGGCTCTTTCCGCCTAGATTAGGAGAGATGAGTATGAGAGGACATGGCTTTAGGGTGAAAGGGGAATGGTTTAGGGGGAACATTAGGGGGAACTTCTTCACTTGGAGAGTGGTGGGAGTATGGAACGAGCTGCCATCTGAAGTGGTAAATGTGGGCTCACTCTCAAATTTTAAGAATAAATTGGATAGAGACATAAATGGGAGAGGTCTGGAGGGTTATGCACTGGGTGCAGGTCAATGGGACTAGTGAAATAAAGTTTTGGCACAGACTAGAAGGGCCGAAGGGCCTGTTTTCTGTGCTGTAGTGTTCTATGGTTCTATGGAGAAATACAAATGTAATCTGATGCAAATGTTTGCTCCATTTGTTCAGTGGAATTCAGCACCAAGATGTCGGCAGGAGGATTTGTCAATTATTCATGCCATCAGTGATGAGAAATTGACATTGAAACTTAATTTGTGTTGTTAAGAAATGAAAACATGTTTTTTTTCATCAGCAAGTAAAGTGTTCCATTCATGCATTTCTTCAACAGCCTTGGGACTCAATACTTCTGGTAAAGCTATTTACCATGAAACAGAAGGCATCATTTCATGAGTACCCAATGATAATTTTGCAGAATAAGTTAGTTGCAGTCATCTTGAATGAGAGAATGGGCAAACATATCCAGTAAAATGCATTAGAAACCCATACTCACCAATGGCAGTGGGTAACTCCACGTAATCTGCAAACAAAGATTGAGTCATCAGAAAACACTGTTACAGTTTATTGTAGTGTTTTAACAACCTGAAAGTAATGTTATCTATTTAATTTTAAATAGAGTGCCAAATGTGAAGTCTCCTAAATGTTCAACATCCGGGACCGTGATATTTCCAATGGTTCAACAGCATGCAGGTTCATTTTGTCATTTATCAAAACAACTTGTATATGACTTGCAGGTTATACACTTGTCAGGAGGTAAGAATCTATTCTGGGCTGTCAAACCAATGAAGCAGAGAGTGAGTGTGAAGACTAGCCATGAAGAGCAAGTCTGTGCATTAATTTAAGATTTGTTTTGCAAAAGGGCAAGATATTTTGTATGTAGTCCTTCCTGATATGTTCATATACAAGCCCATAACAGTTTTAAGTTGATTAAGGTTTAAAGAAATTTTCACTGGATATAATTTATAATTGGTGATCAGTATATTGGACTGTGAAAGCACCTGTGAGTCTGTGTTGTGGATAACTCCATGCTCAATGTAAAGCTGATGTGTCGGTAGATATTGATAGTGTGCATGTGTCTTCCTGTATGTGGCTTGTTTTATGGATAGTGTCAAAGGTCTTGATGAATCCCTCAAGTAATAGGTGATAATCAAAGTTCAAAGGCCTTCTTAATTGTTCTGAACAATGAATTATTCTATATATTCCATGATCTGCCATGTAATTCTTTTTTGGTTTTTCCTCTTAATTTGTCTGAAATTTTACATGATTGATGAAAAGTTGCCTTGGACACACATTCTGTTTCATTTACCATCGGCTGTGCTGTCTGTAAATTAAAATGTCTGCCCTGCCGGGCTTCACTGGGAGCCTGAACAGTCAGCTGTTGAGCTGGTGAAGGACTTGTGTGGATTTGTTGCCTTGCCCCTGATCGTAGTGCTGTGACCTCTACATGTCATCACGAACTATAGACTGGGTGAAGCAGAAGACAAGGGGAAACATTACGGAATGGGTGGATAGGTACCATTTACATAGAGGCTGTGGTTCTCCAATTCGTACGGCCCAAGTGTGGAAACATCTTTGGTCTCCTCTTCAAATACTTGATAAACAAGTTCTCTGTCGATTCCTTCCATGGCAGACTCATTTTTGAATGAACAATTAGCTGTCACTCGGGTGCTGTCAACCGTTACCTCTCTGCAGAAAAGCAAAAGAAGTTTGTCCAAAGTGATTAACATATTTGTGCAAAATGAACTTTGATGTTTCTAAGCAAGAACAAGATTTAGATGATGTTTAAATTAAAGTGTTGAAATAACAGTAGGTACAAACCTGTGTTAGAAGATTCATTATTCCTGCACTGACATTGTTAAAAAATATCTATTGAATTTTTAGTGATGTGGCAATTTTTTTCCATCTCAGTACTCTTACATGCAGTAATGACTGAAGCAGAATGAAGGCTTAATAATTGAGTAGAAACGTTCACGTGTTACCTGAATGTGTGTACGATGCATTTCATGAATTTTGCATTGATCCTGCTGTTCAGGAACAGGTCTGTGAGCTGTTGGGCAAAGCAAAAATGACTCATGATGAGGAATAAAAAGGAAGCAATGAAGTAACGTATCACCAGCAAACTAACTTGTACAACTCTCTCACCTCAGCTGCAATCATGTTTGCCTGTTTTGATGGGTTTGATTTAATTTCTCCAAATGTTGGATTTTTCACAATGAACGACAGGTTGTATTTGATGGGATTTGTTTCCTCAACAGGAACTGCGGAAACAGAGGACACAATTTATCACCTGGAAAGTAGCACGACTGTACCGAATTTCAAGAACAGTTTCCCATTGCTGGAATGCTGTACAGCTTAAACAACAGATCGACAAAGACAAATGTAATCTGGGGCAAATGTTTGCTGCATTTGTTCAGTTGAATTCTGCACCAAGATGTCGGCAGAAGGGTTTGTCAATTGTTCCTGCCATAAGTGATGAGAAGTAGATGTCGAAACTTCTTTGACTTTTAACACACAGAAACATATTTTTCTTTCAGCAAGCAAATTTTCAATTCATTCGTTTCTTGGACAGCCTTAGGACTCAGTACCTTTTGTGAAGCTATGTACCAAAAAGAAGGCATCATTTCACGAGTATCAAATAATAATTTTGCAGAAAAAGTTATTTGCCACTGTCTTCAATGCAGATCATGGGCAACCTGGACCAATCATATGCAAAAGAAATCCATACTCACCAATGGCAGTGGGTAACTCCATGTAATCTGAAATCAAAGAAAGATTGAGTAATCAGAAAGGAGTATTGCACCTTTTTATTGTGTTTTAACAACCTGCAAGTCATGTTATTTATTTAATTTTAAATAGAGGGCCAATCATCAAGGCTTCTAGTTACTCAACATCGGTGTGTGATGTCTCCATGTATTCAACAACATGCAGCTTCATTTTGTCATTTTATGAAAGGAATTTGTTGTTGACCTGCACCTTGTAAACTTGTCAGGAGGTGAGAATCTATTCTGAGCTGTCTAACTGATGAAGCAGAGTGTTTGTGTGAAGGCTGGCTCTGAAAAGCAAGAGTCTATATTAATTTAATATTTGTTTTGCAATAGGGCACAATATTTTGTATGTAGTCCTTCCTGATATGTTCATATACAAGCCCATAACAGTTTAATGTTGACCGAGACTCAAAGAAATTTTCGATGTAAGTGATTTATAATTGGTGATCAGTATATTGGACTGTGAAAGCACCTGTGAGTCTGTGTTGTGGATACCTCCATGCTTAATGTAAAGCTGATGTGTCAGTAGATATTGATAGTGTGCATGTGTCTTCCTGCTTGTGGCTCATTTTATGGATAGCGTCAAAGGTGTTGATGAATCTCTCAAGTAATAGGTGATAGTTCAAAGGCCTTCTTAATCATTATGAACTATGAATTATCCAATATATTCCATGATCTGCCATGTAATTCTCTTCTGGTTTTTCCTATTGTCTCAAATTTTACAAGTTTGATAAAAGTTGTCTTGGATACACATTCCTTTTCATTTACCATCGGCTCTGCTGTCAGTAAATTAAAATGCCTGCCCTGCCAGGCTTCACTGGGAGCCTGAACAGTCAGCAGTTGACCTGGTGAAGGATTTGTGTGGATTTGTTGCCTTGCACCTGATTGTGGTGCTGTGACCTCTGTAAGTCGTCACGTACTATAGACTGGGTGAAGTAGAAGACAAAGGGAAACATTACGGAATGGATGGATAAGTACCATTTACATAGAGGCTGTGGTTCTCCAATTCGTATGGCCCGAGTGTGGAAAAGTCTTTGGTCTCCTCTTCAAATACTTGATAAACAAGTTCTCTGTCGATTCCTTCCATGACAGACTCATTTTTGAATGAACAATTAGCTGTCACTCGGGTGCTGTCATCCGTTACCTCTCTGCAGAAAAGCAACAGAAGTTTGTCCAAAGTGATTAACATATTTGTGCAAAATCAATGTTGATGCTTCTAAGCCAGAACACAATTTTGCTGATGTTTAAATTCAGGAGTCGAATTAATGGTCAGTACTAACCTCGATTAAAAGTTTTGCTTATTCTGCACTGATATTGTTGGGAAATGTCCTTTGCATATTTTGGGATGTGGCAAATTTTGTCCATCTCAGTACTCTAACATAATAACTTAAGCAGAATGAAAGTTTAATAATGTAGTAGAAATGTTCACATGTGTTACCTGAATGTGTGTACGATGCATTTCATGAATGTTGCATTGATGCTACTGTTCATGAACAGGTCCGTGAGCTGTTGGGCAAAGTGAAAATGGCTCATAATGAGGAATAAAATGGAAATAATGAGGTAATATATCACCAGCAAACTAACTTGTACAACTCTCTCACCTCAGCTGAGATCATGTTCTCCTTTTCTGATGGGTTTGATATAACTTCCTCAAATGTCAGATTTTTCACAATGAACGACAGGTTGTATATGACAGGATTTGTTTCCTCGACTGGAACTGCGGAAACAGAGGACACAGTTTATCACCTGGAAAGTAGCATAACTGTAGCGTATTTTAAGAACAGTTTCCCATTGCTGGAATGCTGTACAGCTTCAACAACAGATCGAGAAATACAAATGTAATCTGATGTAAATGTTTGCTCCATTTGTTCAGTGGAATTCAGCACCAAGATGTCAGCAGGAGGATTTGTCAATTATTCATGCCATCAGTGATGAGAAATTGACATTGAAACTTCATTTGTGTTGTTAAGAAATGAAAACATGTTTTTTTTCATCAGCAAGTAAAGTGTTCCATTCATGCATTTCTTCAACAGCCTTGGGACTCAATACTTCTGGTAAAGCTATTTACCATGAAACAGAAGGCATCATTTCATGAGTACCCAATGATAATTTTGCAGAATAAGTTAGTTGCAGTCATCTTGAATGAGAGAATGGGCAAACATATCCAGTAAAATGCATTAGAAACCCATACTCACCAATGGCAGTGGGTAACTCCACGTAATCTGCAAACAAAGATTGAGTCATCAGAAAACACTGTTACAGTTTATTGTAGTGTTTTAACAACCTGAAAGTAATGTTATCTATTTAATTTTAAATAGAGTGCCAAATGTGAAGTCTCCTAAATGTTCAACATCCGGGACCGTGATATTTCCAATGGTTCAACAGCATGCAGGTTCATTTTGTCATTTATCAAAACAACTTGTATATGACTTGCAGGTTATACACTTGTCAGGAGGTAAGAATCTATTCTGGGCTGTCAAACCAATGAAGCAGAGAGTGAGTGTGAAGACTAGCCATGAAGAGCAAGTCTGTGCATTAATTTAAGATTTGTTTTGCAAAAGGGCAAGATATTTTGTATGTAGTCCTTCCTGATATGTTCATATACAAGCCCATAACAGTTTTAAGTTGATTAAGGTTTAAAGAAATTTTCACTGGATATAATTTATAATTGGTGATCAGTATATTGGACTGTGAAAGCACCTGTGAGTCTGTGTTGTGGATAACTCCATGCTCAATGTAAAGCTGATGTGTCGGTAGATATTGATAGTGTGCATGTGTCTTCCTGTATGTGGCTTGTTTTATGGATAGTGTCAAAGGTCTTGATGAATCCCTCAAGTAATAGGTGATAATCAAAGTTCAAAGGCCTTCTTAATTGTTCTGAACAATGAATTATTCTATATATTCCATGATCTGCCATGTAATTCTTTTTTGGTTTTTCCTCTTAATTTGTCTGAAATTTTACATGATTGATGAAAAGTTGCCTTGGACACACATTCTGTTTCATTTACCATCGGCTGTGCTGTCTGTAAATTAAAATGTCTGCCCTGCCGGGCTTCACTGGGAGCCTGAACAGTCAGCTGTTGAGCTGGTGAAGGACTTGTGTGGATTTGTTGCCTTGCCCCTGATCGTAGTGCTGTGACCTCTACATGTCATCATGAACTATAGACTGGGTGAAGCAGAAGACAAGGGGAAACATTACGGAATGGGTGGATAAGTACCATTTACATAGAGGCTGTGGTTCTCCAATTCGTATGGCCCAAGTGTGGAAACATCTTTGGTCTCCTCTTCAAATACTTGATAAACAAGTTCTCTGTCGATTCCTTCCATGGCAGACTCATTTTTGAATGAACAATTAGCTGTCACTCGGGTGCTGTCAACCGTTACCTCTCTGCAGAAAAGCAACAGAAGTTTGTCCAAAGTGATTAACATATTTGTGCAAAATCAATGTTGCTGCTTCTCTGCCAGAACAAGATTTTGATGATGTCTAATATCTGGATTTGATTTAACACTTTGTAGGAAACTTAAAGTTTTATTATTCCTGCACTGATATGGTTGCGATATATCCTTTGAATATTTTGGGATTTTCAATTTTTACCTTTCTCAGTACTCTTACATAATGACTTATGGAGAGTGATTGTTTAATAATTTAAACAAATATATTGTCAATATTTTTTACCTGTATGTGTGCACGATGCATTTCATGAATGTTGCATTGATCCTGCTGTTCATGAACAGGTCTCTGAGCTGTTGGGCAAAGCAAAATTGGCTCATAATGAGGAATAAAAAGGAAACAATGAAGTAATATATCACCAGCAAACTAACTGGTACAACTCTCTCACCTCAGCTGAGATCATGTTCGCCTGTTTTGATGGGTTTGATTTAATTTCTCCAAATGTTGGATTTTTCACAATGAACGACAGGTTGTATTTGATGGGATTTGTTTCCTCGACAGGAACTGCAGAAACAGAGGACACAATTTAGTACTTGGAAATTACCACAATTTTATCATTTTTCAAGATCTATTTTGTATTGATGGAATTCTGGGCACGTGAACCAACAAATGAATGTGCAAATGTATTGGTGCAAATATTTGCCAAATTTGTTAATTTGAATTTTGCCTGTCTTATTTAATGATCGTTCTTGGCATTAGCCATGAGTAGACATCAAAAACTGCATTTGGTTTGTGAATAAATATAAACATTTTTGTCGGCACACATCTTAATGAATTCTCTTATTTCCCTGTCAAGATTCTAATTTTTGAAGCTTATCGTCATTCATTCTGGTGGCTTTTTATTTTCGTAATTTTAACAACATGCTGTTTTTCGTTTAGAAATTTGAAGGAAAGTTTTGTTTATGCTGTACCATGGACGTCACTCAGACTCTAGACCCTGTCTGGGTGTCTTTGGATTTGTGTTTGGAAAATGGTCAGTGTCAGCTGATGATCAGGATACTCTGCAGTTGGACGAGTATTTCTCCTTCCCCCCCACTTCTGGGATAATGTTATTATATGAACTACATTTGACTTGTTTATCAAAACAGAGATACCATAAGGACTTTTTTTTAATTTCCTTTATGAAATTCAAGCTAGTTGATATTTTGGCCCTGAAAATAACCAAAAATGCAGCTTCAAAAATGCTGCTATCCCAAATTTGTATATGTTCTCATGTTCTCTGGGCATTAAAGGGAGTATCAGAGTAGGGCCCCTGTAAGGGAGTGCAGGAGAAGGGGCCCTGTTGAATTTGAAAGCATTGTGAGAGCAGGGATTGAATGTCCAGGGAGCACCCTGTATGGGGCCCCAGTGAGGTTAAAGGGAGTGAGGGAAAGGTGTCCTGGTGAGATTAAAAGGAGCATGGGAACAGGGCCTGGTGAATTGAAAGAGAGCACAGGAAATGGGGCATTTAACGAGAGTGGGGGTAACAGGGATCCAGTGAGATTAAAGGGAGCATACAAATCAGGTGAGCTAAATGTCAAATCATAGGGATTTCTGAAGAATCAGACAGCAGATTATTTCATGTTCAAGTGACCACTTTGACATTCAAATGAATTAGTGTAGCTCGGACTACACCCTCAATATCTTGGATGTCACCATTGAACATAAATCCAAATGGACTAGCTACATAAATACTGTGGCTGTAAGAACAGATCAGAGGTTAGGTGTCCTGCAGCAAGTGATTCACTCCCTCACACCCTATAGACTTCCACAATCCTCAAGGCACCAGTCTGGAGTGTGATGCAATGCTCTCCATGTGCCTGGATGAGTGCCATGCCAACAACTCAAGAAGCTAGACACCCTCCAGGAGAAAGCAGCCCCTTTGATTTGGACTGCATCAACCACCCTTATCATTCGTTCCATCCATCAGTGGTGCACAGTGGGTGCAATGTGTGACATCCACCACTGAGAAGGACCAGGGCCACAGGTTCATGGGAATGCCACCACCTTCAGGCTCCCTTCCAAGTCACACAACATCCTGACTGAGGAATATATCACTGGTCCCTCATTGTCACTGGGTCTAAATCCTGGAACTCCCTCCCCAACAGCACTGTAGGAACACCTTCACCAGGAGAACTGCAGAGGTTCAAGAGGGCAGCTCACCACCTCCTTCTCCAGGGTCATTAGGATGGACAATAAATGCTGGCCTTGGCAGTGATACCAGATCCTGAAATGAATTATGGTACAGAAACCTGGCAGAAATGGTGGCCCATTTTGCATATTTCTCGTCCATCAGATTTTTACTTGACTGGGGAGTCCAATTTCTGAGCTGTTTAGTTCAACTTTTAAAGACAGAGACTGCATGTCATGAAGTGCTCAGATAGTTGTGAAGTGGTTTGGGACTTGCCAAGGATGTGCACTGCTTGCTGCCCTTTTGATTAACTTTTCTTTGGAATCAAAAACTCTCCTTCTACTTCATCACTCCATGATTACCCTTCATAGAGAGACAGAGACATGGCAGACAGTCAGATTCTCTCTCCCAGGGTTGAAATGTCAAGTACTAGAGGACATGCATTTAAGGTGAGAGGGGGAAGGTTTAAAGGAGATGTGCGGGGCAAGCTTTTACACAGCGAGTGGTGGGTGCCTGCAACGGACTGCCAGCGGGAATAGTGGAAGCAGATATGATGGTGGTGTTTAAAAAGCTTTTAGACAGGTACATGAAGATGCAGGGAATGGAGGAATCAGGTGCAGGCAGAAAAGATTCAGTCTAATCTGACTGTGTTCGGCACAGACATCATGGGCCAAAAAACCTGTGCTGTACTGTTTGATGTTCTACTAAACTGACAGCTATAAATCACAGAGTGGCAGATCATCTCTCACCTCACTCTCACTGTAATGATTGTAATGATTGTGGGTGGCGTATAACCCATTCTTGTTATTTTAAGCATTTCTTTGTGAATTATAAATGCTTTAAGTTTCTAAACTTGTGGAGCTGCCCACACTTGATGTGAATGGAGCACAGCAGCTGAATTATCTGCATTCTCTTGACTGATGGGCTTATTTTGTACAGGAACAATAGGTGGCTTTGTAAAGAAAATTTTAAAGAAAGAATTGGAAAATGTTATTGAAAGAATCCAAAACCCTTTAAATCTCCAATAATTTGAACAAACTTAAAATGCTCACAGCCAATTAAGGATGTATTCCAAGACAACTGGAATTCAAATTCCTTAGAGCTTTGTAAAGTCTGTCTGTCTGACTGTTTATCTCTCCAATTATGTGTCTGTCAGCCTGTTTTTAATCTCATAATTTGATGGCCAATCTAGACATGGAATCCTCTGCTAAATAAATTCTTCCCAATTTATTTTAGTGCTTGCTTCTCTGTAACTAAAAGCAACGGTGCAAACTGTGAATTATTTGCTGAGGTACTGATAATTTCCCACTGTTATGACTGTCTTACAAGTTAAAATGTCCGAAAGGTATTTGATCTCTGAAGTCATCAAGACTCTATTCATCGACCTTCTCGCTTTTCCCACTCCCCTTACTCCAGCCGACTCCCTTGAACTTGCAGCTTTCAGCTCCCAAAGGATCAACCCAGATATCATCATCAAACAAGGGTGGTGGGGTGTTGTGGTTTGGAAAAATTGGCAATTGCTGATACAGAGAGAGAAAGCAAGTGATCTGAAATTCAAATACTGTTGGGCTTAGCTAAATGTCAAATATTCGAGAGCATAGCTTGAAGATAAGGGGGGAAAGTTTAAGGGAGACGTGCAGGGCAAGTTTTTTACACAGAGAACGGAAGGTGCATGGAACGGGCTGCCGGGGGAGGTGGTGGAAGCAGATACAATAGTGGTGTTTCAGAGGCTCTTAGGCACATGAACATGAAGGGAATGGAGGGATATAGACCATGTGCAGGCAGATGGGTTTAGTTTCATTTGGCATCATGGTTGGCACAGACATTGTGGGCTGAAGGATCTGTTCCTGTGCTGTACTGTTCGATGTTCTATGTTCTAATACTCAGTTCTGAAAGCTACAATGTGCCACCAGTTGTGAGCACACTTTACATCCAAAGCAAGTGAATGTCTGCTTCACCTGAAAGGACTGTTTGGGTCCCCACATTGGTGGGAAAGGATGAGCTACGTGGCCAGGTACTACACCTCCCGTGGTTGCATGGGAAGGTGCTGTAGGAATGGGAGCAGTTGGTGCGGACTGAAGAATGGGCCATGGAGTGACATTGACAGTACAACGTGATGCTCTGTGATAGATCGAGAAAGGGAAGGTGCAAGGAGACCTGGGAATACTTGTGCATCAGTAGTTGAAAGCTGTTAGGGTGGGAAACAGTATGTTGGGCTTTGTTGCAGGATCTGATTTCGGGAAGAAGGATAAGTTCCTGCAGCTGTGCAGGGCCTTGGTGAGACCACATCTGGACCTTTGTATACAGTTTTGGTCTCCTCTGAGGAAGGACATTCTTGCCATGCAGGGAGTACAACAAAGGTTCACAAGACTGATTTCTGGGATGGCAGGACTGATGTATGAACAGAGATTGGATCTATTAGGTCTACAGTCACTGGGGATTAGAGGAATGAGAGGAGATCGCATAGAAACCGACAAAATTCTAACAAAACCTGACAGACTAATACAGGGCAGATGTCTCTGATCGCTGGACGGTCAAGAAGCAAGGGTGGGTATGGCAATTAGAGCTGAGATCAGGAGAAATTCCTTCACCCTGTGGGCGGTGAACCTGTGGAACTCTCTACCACAGTAAGCAGTGGACACGTCTTTGTATTCCAGACTTCTGATCTGGAGAAGGTGAGTGAGTTGGAGAAGTTGACTGATGTGCAAAAGAGTTGAGTCAGGTGAATAATTGGAGAGGAGCTGGTTGGAAATCTGTTCAAGGAGGAAGCAGATGGTGGTGTGGGGATGTAGGTGCAGAAGACTGCAAGTCAAAATGAGGATGAGCCAGTTGTGACCAGGAAACTAAAAACTGTTAATGTGGCAGAGGGCATCAAAGATGTCACAACTGGAAGTGGAAGGAACTAGACTAAAGGAGGTTCTTACTGAGTGGAGTGCTGCAAGTTCCACAGGGAATAGGTTAGCACACTGGTCTCACCCAATCAGAATTATTCCCTTTCCCCTATTCATCTAATCCCCACCCACTCTATAACTTTCAACTAACCATTTGTGTTCACTTTCCCAGTTCTGATGAAGGGTTTTCAACCCTTGTTATTTACTCGGTTCCTCTTTCCACAATGCTGCCTAACCTGCTCACTGTGTCTGACATTTCCCGTGTTTATTTTGATAATAATGTTTGTTCTAATCTCTGCTGTGATTGCTTGCTGAGTAATAAGTATCAACATGTAATGATTCATAAAGACCTTGATCCTCAATCCTCCACAGACAAGTGCCCAGCACTGTTTTTCTTACCCACAACAGTTATAGTTGGTGAACCTGTAGCCAATGTTTCAGCCGCAGTGGTTGTTGGTGAACTTGTGGTTTGCTGTTGATGTGCTGGCCTGTTACACGCTGGAGCCTGTCCTTGAGTTTGTACATTCTCTATCACAATTATTTCTGGGGAACTTGTAGGCATTGTTTCAGCCGCGGTTGTTGTGGAAGGTGCAGACATTGTGGATGGTGTGGACGTCGTTTCAGCTACAGTTGTACTTGGGGAGGGTGTAGATGTTTGAGTGCTTGTTTTGTTAATTGAAGGAGCACTTCCTTGGGTTTCTACATTTCCTATCACAATTATTTCTGGGGAACTTGTAGTTGTTGTTACAACTATGGTTGTTGAGGAACGTATTGATGTTGTGGAAGGTGTATTTGTTGTAGAAGATGTAGATGTTGTTTCAGCTATGGTTGTAGTTGGGGTGAATGTTTGAGTATGAATGCTTGCTGTGTTAATTGATTGAGGGTTTCCTTGTGTTTGTACATTTTCTATCACAATTATTTCTGGGGAACTAGTAGATGTTGTTTGAGCTGCAGTGGTTGTTGGTGAACTTGTGGTTTGCTGTTGATGTGCTGGTATGTTACACGCTGGAGCCTGTCCTTGTCTTTGTACATTCTCTATCACAATTATTTCTGGGGAACTTGTAGTCGTTGTTTCAGCTGCAGTGGTTGTTGGGGAGGGTGGAGATGTTGTGGATGTTTTTTCAGCTACATTTGTTGGGACGGTTGTGGATGTTCGAGTCCTTGTTTTGTTAATTGAAGGAGAGTTTCCTTGTGTTTGTACATTTTCTATCACAATTATTTCTGGGGAACTTGTAGACATTGTTTCAGCCGCAGTGGTTGTTGGTGAACTTGTGGTTTGCTGTTGATGTGCTGGTATGTTACACGCTAGAGCCTGTCCTTGTGTTTGTACATATTCTATCACAATTATTTCTGGGGAACTTGTAGTTGTTGTTACAACTATGGTTGTTGAGGAACGTATTGATGTTGTGGAAGGTGTATTTGTTGTAGAAGATGTAGACGTTGTTTCAGCTATGGTTGTGGTTGGGGTGATTGTTTGAGTATGAATGCTTGCTGTGTTAATTGATTGAGAGTTTCCTTGTGTTTGTACATTTTCTATCACAATTATTTCTGGGGAACTAGTAGATGTTGTTTGAGCTGCAGCGGTTGTTGGTGAACTTATGGTTTGCTGTTGATGTGCTGGTATGTTACACGCTGGAGCCCGTCCTTGTGTTTGTACATTCTCTATCACAATTATTTCTGGGGAACTTGTAGTCATTGTTTCAGCTGCAGTGGTTGTTGGGGAGGGTGGAGATGTTGTGGATGTTTTTTCAGCTACATTTGTTGGGACGGTTGTGGATGTTTGAGTCCTTGTTTTGTTAATTGAAGGAGAGTTTCCTTGTGTTTGTACATTTTCTATCACAATTATTTCTGGGGAACTTGTAGACATTGTTTCAGCCGCAGTTGTTGTGGAAGGTGCAGACGTTGTGGATGGTGTAGACGTCGTTTCAGCTACAGTTGTACTTCGGGAGGGTGTAGAAGTTTGGGTGCTTGTTTTGTTAATTGAAGGAGCATTTCCTTGTGTTTGTACATTTTCTATCACAATTATTTCTGGGGAACTTGTAGTTGTTGTTTCAGCTGCAGTGGTTGTTGGTGAACTTGTGGTTTGCTGTTGATGTGCTGGTATGCTACACGCTGGAGCCTGTCCTTGGGTTTGTACATTTTCTATTACAACTATTTTTGGGGAACTTGTAGCTGTTGTTTCAGCTGCAGTGGTTGTTGGTGAACTTGTGGTTTGCTGTTGATGTGCTGGTATGCTACACGCTGGAGCCTGTCCTTGGGTTTGTACATTTTCTATCACAACTATTTTTGGGGAACTTGTAGCTGTTGTTTCAGCTACAGTTGGGGAGGGTGTAGATGAAGTCATGGAGGGTGTAGCTATAGTTGTGGAGGGTGTAGATTTTGTTGTGGAAGGTGCACGTGTTGTTGTGGAAGGTGTAGGTGTAGTTATGGAAGGTGTAGATGTTGTTGTGGAAGGTGTAGTTGTGGAAGGTGTAGATGTTGTGGAAGGTGTAGGTGTTGTGGAAGGTGTAGGTGTTGTGGAAGGTGTAGGTGTTGTTGTGGAAGGTGTAGATGTTGTTGTGGAAGGTGTAGATGTTATTGTGGAAGGTGTAGGTGTTGTGGAAGGTGTGGGTGTTGTGGAAGGTGTAGATGTTGTTGTGGAAGGTGTAGGTGTTGTGGAAGGTGTAGGTGTTGTGGAAGATGTAGATGTTGTTGTGGAAGGTGTAAGTGTAGCTGTGGAAGGTGTAGGTGTTGTGGAAGGTGTAGGTGTAGTTGTGGAAGGTGTAGGTGTTGTGGAAGGTGTAGGTGTAGTTGTGGAAGGTGTAGGTGTTGTGGAAGGTGTAGGTGTAGTTGTGGAAGGTGTAGGTGTTGTGGAAGGTGTAGGTGTAGTTGTGGAAGGTGTAGGTGTTGTGGAAGGTGTAGATGTTGTTGTGGAAGGTGTAGGTGTTGTGGAAGGTGTAGATGTTATTGTGGAAGGTGTAGTTGTGGAAGGTGTAGGTGTTGTGGAAGGGGTAGGTGTTGTTGTGGAAGGTGTAGGTGTTGTTGTGGGAGGTGTAGGTGTTGTGGAAGGTGTAGTGGTTTTGGAAGGTGTAGATGTTTTGGAAGGTGTAGGTGTTGTGGAAGGTGTAGATGTTGTGGAAGGTGTAGGTGTTGTGGAAGATGTAGTTGTTATTGTGGAAGGTGTAGGTGTTGTGGAAGGTGTAGGTGTTGTGGGAGGTGTAGGTGTTATGGAAGGTGTAGTTGTTTTGGAAGGTGTAGATGTTTTGGAAGGTGTAGATGTTTTGGAAGGTGTAGGTGTTGTTGTGGAAGGTGTAGGTGTTGTGGAAGGTGTAGATGTTGTGGAAGGTGTAGGTGTAGTTGTGGAAGGTGTAGGTGTAGTTGTGGAAGGTGTAGGTGTTGTGGAAGGTGTAGTTGTGGAAGGTGTAGATGTTGTGGAGGGTGTAGTTGTGGAGGGTGTGGATTTTTGAGATGGAGTGATCTTTTTGTTATTTGAGGGACCTTTTTCTTGGGTGTCTCGTACGTTTTCTACCCGAGTTATTTCCGGGGAACTTGTCGAAGTTGTATTAGCTGCAGTGGTTCTTGGAGAACTTGCGGATGTTTGTTTTTGATGTACTGGTCTGTTACATGCTGGAACTTGGCCTTGGTCTTTTCCTCTTCTAGTCCCTTCTCCCTTTGTTTTTGTAAGTGTTTCCATACCATTTGTGTTTTGGAAATTTGTTTCAATCTCCTTTGAATCTGAAGTTATTTGAGATGATGTTTCTTTTGATGTTATTTTTGTGGAAGCTGTTGGAACAAAATTGAAGTTTGTTTTACACAGAGGAAGAACATAAATCTTTTTGTCTGAAGGTTTTGCATGCTTTGA
The DNA here is from genome assembly GCF_009764475.1 of Pristis pectinata. Lineage (NCBI taxonomy): Eukaryota > Metazoa > Chordata > Chondrichthyes > Rhinopristiformes > Pristidae > Pristis > Pristis pectinata. The sequence goes on along the minus strand of NC_067428.1, from coordinate 33,040,016 downwards.
ATTCAGATAGTGCTGAAGTTAGCCTCTTTCTTTCTTTGCAATATGTTCCAGACATGTAGTGTCCTCCCTTTGCTGTGTCAAACCTTGCACTGCAACTTACCTGCAGTATACAGGTTCAAGTATTCATAACCAAACTTGGTACAACCAAGGTCAAAACCTGTCTGACGCTCTTTGTGCTTTTCAAGCTTTCAACATCTGCCTACTTCAGAAAAGTTTACAACTTACCGAGTGGTAACATAACATGAGAAGAAAGGGGCTTTCTTCTTCCCAATGGTCTCCCTCCCTACCTCCTTCCCTTTATTCCAAGTTCCACTGTCATCTCCTATCAGCTTCCACTCTGCATTGTCCCTAACCTGCCTATCACCCCCGCCCCCTCACCTGGATCCATCTATCACCCAGCTCTTGTCCCCACCCCCCCCCCACCTTCTTACACTGGCTAATCTCCCCTCTTTCTTTCCAGTATCATGAAGGGTCTCGACCCGAAATGTTGACTATTCAATATCCTCCACAGATGTTGCCCGACTCGCTGTTCCTGCAGCTCCTTTGTGTGTTGCTCCATTACTTACTTTGTAGAGCTCGTGGTCAACATTCCATTATGTGAGTGTTCACACTGATTAGGTGTGAAGTTGAAAGTCTCACTCTTGGATCAAATAGTACCTTTTCATCCTGTTTCTACTTCCACCCGCTCACAATAGACAATGCCAGTGTTTGATTTCAAAAGCATCAAAGGCAGCCTGCAAGGTAAGTCGGTGAACATCACAGACACACCGCTACAATAAACATTAGGTTATGGCATTTTGCCACCCACGATAACTGCAGACTTGACATCACTTTCTGGGATTGCATAAGATTAACTCTTTCTGGAGGCTCCGTCCTAAAGCAGCACAGTTATTTGCCTATAGATCACTAAATATGCTCTCACAGAACCAGGGCAAATGGTGTGTAGATGTCCACTTCCTCCCTGATCTGTTATGTTTGTGACTCCCTCCAGCTGAGAATGAGGGTCATCAGTGTAATTGACAAATGTTCTGCCAGTGGACAGAGTAGACCATTCCTCAGGGTGAGTAGAAGCAGTGCCCTTCGTACTGTTTAGCAAAGTCAGCTTGACATCATTTCTAGTTTTATGTCATTGACAGAATTTTCGAAACCTACCTGGATCAACTTTCAGCCACTCACTGATCAGGAATTCAAGTTGTTTCAGGGAAATAAAGATTTTCATCAACAATGCAATACTTTCATTCTGAAGCAAGTTTCTTTGTTAGTTTTATTTAGTGGCAAAAACTGCCTACAAAGTTTCAAGATTTCATGCATGTGTTGGCACTCTCACCCATATTTGCAGAGAGACCGAGATAGTTTAGGAGAATGGGCAAGGAAATGGCAGATGAGATTCAATGTTGAGAAATGTGCAGTTGTACACTTTGGAAACCGAAATAAATGGGCAGATTATTATCTAGAAGGAGAGAAAATTCAAAGAACAGAAGTACAAGGGGACTTGGGGGTACTCTTGCAGGATACCTTAAAGGTTAACCACCAGGTCGGATCGGTGGTAAAGAAAGCGAATGCTATGTTGGCATTCATTTCGAGAGGTATAGTGTATAAAAGTAAGGATGTGTTGGTGAGGCTCTACGGGGCACTAGTGAGGCCTCATTTGGAATACTGTGCACAGTTTTGGGCCCCGTATCTTAGGAAGGATGAGCTGATGTTGGAGAGGGTTCAGAGGAGATTTACGATGATGATTCCCGGAATGAAAGGGCTTACGTATGATGAGTGTTTGTTGGCTCTTGGACTGTACTCACTGGAGTACAGAAGAATGAGAGGGGACCTCATAGAAACATTTAAAATGTTGAAAGGACTGGACAGAGTAGATGTGGCTAGGCTGTTTCCCTTGGTGGGTGAGTCCAGGACCAGAGGGCACAACCTTAGAATTAGAGGGTACAGGTTTAAAACAGAGATGAGGAGAAATTTCTTTCACCAGAGGGTGGTGAATTTGTGGAATTCCTTGCCGTGTACAGCAGTGGAAGCCAGATCATTGGAGGCGTTTAAGGAAGAGATAGATAGATATCTAATTACTCGAGGTATCAAGGGATATGGGGATAAGGCCGGAAATTGGGGTTAGAAAATCCCCTCCCCCCAATTTCTCATTTCTTTTTCTTTTTTCCCTTTTCTTTGGAGCAGATTCGATGGGCCGAATGGCCTACTTCTGCTCCATTGTCTTGTGATCTTGTGCCCAGGTGTAATAAGACCTGAGCAGCTAGTAGAGTCTTTTACAGAGAACACCTTCAGCATCAGATGTCAGGGACCTCTGGCACCTATCAACAGTAATGTCATCAAACAGGCTGATCACATTGAAGAATGCTCTACAGCAAACCACGATCATGCAGAATTTTAGGTTAATAATAACATAAACAGCACCAAATAAACATTAAGGTAGAAACTGAAATATCATGATCAAATTTCTTTTCAAGAAGATAACAAATATTCTTTATTGTTTTAAAATCAATTTTGAATTATTGTTTTCTGAGGAAGTTACAATGTGCTAAAATTGTTTTTTGGACCATGGCATTTGATGGGGTGTTGTGCCATTAAAACCTCAATGACCTCTCTTGCATCAAAATGTAAAATTTTCATGCAATTGTACACTGGCGATAGGTGCTAAGTGTCTTGAATTTTTGTCACTTGATTTATTTATCTTATGTTGAATTAGGCTGTAAAACGCCAGGGGCATTTTCGATGTTTCTTTGCTGTAGTATGCATGCCTGAAAATCCAAAGTTGTCACTTTAATTGGGTAATGATGGAGAATGCTGATGGTCCTGCAGAATTCAAAATCTAGGTCATGAAGTGACTATTTCCATATGTAAAGCCAGAAACACCAGGCACACAATTAAAATGAGAACTATGTCATTATGGAGTAAAACTGAGGCATTTCATCATGAAATGTGTTAAATTCTCTTCTCCAAAAGGCTGAAATTTTCAATCTGGAGGTTGAGAGATTGTTTTTATTAAAGAATCAAAGGCAAAATTTGATGTTCAGCTATAGAATCAGGTCTAATCCAATTAGTGGTGGAAACAGAGTCACTGATAGCATTTAAGAAGTGTTGAGATGGGCATTTGAATCGCCCAGGCATAGAAGACCAAGTGCTGGAAGATGGGATTATTACTGGTCACTGTGGATGTGGTGGGCCGAATGGCCTGTTTCCATGCTGTATGACTCTACAAAGGGTAGTAGGGGCTCGAGGGAATAAATGATGCACACCAGTTTCTGTGTCTGTTTACACAGTCTGAGGCCCAAAAAAGCAGTTTCTAGAGGAGCTCCTGTCAGTTATGCCATGAGTCAAAGGCCTCTGGAAGTTGTTAATCACATTGCTGAGCCCTTGATTCCCATTTATTTTGTCAACTGACCTGTAGTAACATTTCCCAAAAGAAACCCCGACACCTTCATTCTGGCCAACCCAAAAAATAGCCAAACTGTTATTTGATTTAAAAAATCCCAACAACCATTCCAAAAATCAGCCATGTAACATACGGGAAAGAACAGCTAAATTGAAAATGTGGTGGATTCAGTGTAATTTAAGCTGTAGGCTTCACCTTTCTTGAAGGCGAAAGGACCCAAAACATTTCAATCCTATTTCCTTTCTTATTCCTAAATCCATGGGAGTAATTGTCCTTGGACACATTAGAAATGAAGTGGTCAGGATGGGGGTTTAAGTAGAAACACCAGTTTAGATAAGATAAGATATTTATTAGTCACATGTACATCGAAACACACAGTGAAATACACCTTTTGCGTAGTGATTTTGGGGGGCAGCCCGCAAGTGTCGCCACGTTTCCGGCGCCAACATAGCATGCCCATAACTTCCTAACCTGTATGTCTTTGGAATGTGGGAGGAAACCGGAGCACCCAGAGGAAATCCACACAGACACAGGGAGAACGTACAAACTCCTTACAGACAGTGGCTGGATTTGAACCCGGGTCTCTGGCGCTGTAAAGCATTATGCTAAACACTATGCTACCATGCCTGCTTAAAACATGTCCTGATTAAGGATTGAATCAAGTGCTAGAAGTACGCCTTCAGGATTTACACGGGGCTGATTACAAATCATTAGTGAAGGTGCAGTGTAATTTGCTGGATAACACTTAATTCAGTGGCCTTGCTGAACCTTAATCAGTTAATTAGTGGTGAAAAAAATAATTGTTGCAGATTTTAATTACCAACTAAACATGTCTCTCCTATTCACCTTTTATTGTTCACTTGCTTCTGAAGGTTCAGAGAACTTTATGAAATATATCAGGGGATTTTGAATCAAAACTTAGTCAAACTTTTATCTGACAATTCTCTGATCTAAACAAATAAGTACTCCCCAACTCTATTTCAATGGCAAACCTACAGGAATCATCAGAAAAATGATTGTTTAGTCTTCACTGTGGTTTTTCATCATATTTTTCCCAAAAACTAGATCTGCATCTCCTTCTTCCCAATAGTGTGCAAACATACCAAACCAGGTGAAGCAAAACTCCAGAGCGAAAGGTGCTGGAGGAGCCTCAGGATGGGATGTCCAGAGATCTGGTTCTTGCCCATAGCCCAGACACTCACATCACTACCTTGGAGCCTTGTAAACAGTTAAAGCAGCCACAGAGGGAGCGTAGGGCCTATTTCTATACGCTGCTGATTGGAGAAAAAGGTGATGGAGGAGCAAATCTGCAGGAAATTACACGATTGCAGAAGTATAGATGATGATATTGGAGGATTTCAACCTCCAAGTATTGATTGGAATAATGTTAAAGTACAAAGAAAGGGAGGTCATTCTGAAATGTTTAGAACTGCCTTGATTAGTATGTTTCTGGGGGAAAGAGAAGGAATCCAAAGTAGGAGCTCCCTGATGTCAGTGGAAGTGGAAGATAATGAAAGGAAAAGTTTGGTTAATGTTAACTGAACAACTTCAGTGAGACAATCAGTGAGAAAATGCTGAAGATCTGAAATGCTGGAAACACTCAGAAAAAAATAATCCACTTGGTGAAACTTGAATTGATTACAGTTAGCCAGCATGGATTTTTTGAGGTAATTGGGAAAAGAATAGATGCTGTCCTCATCAATTTTCTGAAAGTGGAGACACCAGAGACTGCAGATGCTGGACTCTGAAGCAACAAACAATCTGCTGGAAGAACTCAGTGGGCCAAACAGTATCTGTTGGGGGAAAGTAATTGCAGACGGTTTGGGGTGAAACCCTGCATCAGGACTGAAATTTTTCAAAGACATTTAAAGTCTCACTCAATGCTGGTTTGCAAACATGAGACCCATAGGATTAAAGGCTTGTTGGCAGCATGGATGGGAAATGAGCTTAAAGGCACAAAACAGTGGCAAATGTTTATCTTTCAGACTGGAGAGTGGTGGATAGTGGCACTTTCCAAGGGTCATTGGAACATGTCTGTGTCAGGAAGGAGGAAATGTTACCGTTGGCACACATTAAGATGGATAAATCCCTAGGGCTTACCTAACCCAGGATGCTATGAGAAGCAAGAGAGGATGCTACTGGGGCTCCAGTAATTTTTGAATCGTTGTTAGCGTAGGTGAGGTATCAGAAGATTGGAGGATAGCTAATATTGTTCCGGAATTCAAAAAGGGCAGTAGGGATGAGCCAGGAAACTACAGGCCGATGAACTTTACACCCATAGCAGGGAAATTATTGGAAAAAATTTTAAGGGACAGGATTTACATTCACTTCAAAGTGCAATGACTAATTAGGAGGAATCAGCATGGTTTTGTGCAGGGGAGATCATGCCTCACAAATCTGATTGAGTTTTTTGAGGAGGTAGCTATGAAAATTGAAGGCAAGGTAGTAGACATAGTTTACATGGACTTTAGCAATGCTTTTGACAAAGTCCCACATGGTAGGCTGGGATCCATGGTGTGTTGGCAAACTAGATCCACAATTGGCTTGGCAGTAGGAAGCAGAGGGTTGTGGTGACTGCAAGTCTGAAACCAGAGGTGTGGTGCAAAGATCGGTGCTGGGACCATCGTTGTTTGTCATGTATGTGATAAGTTGGATGAGAATGTAGGTGGCCTGATGAGTAAGTTTGCTGCCGACACAAAAATTGGCGGAACAATAGATGACAAAGAAGGTTGTGAGAGGAAACAGAGAGACATCAGTTGGAAAGTTGGGCAGAGTAATGGCAAATACAATTTAATCCAGGCAAATGTGAGGTAATGCACTCTGAGCATAGAACATAGACCAGTATAGCAACAGTCCCTTCACCCCACGATATTGTGCTGAACTAATTAAGTTAAGATGCCTAATTACACTAATCCCTTCTGCCTGCACGTGCCCCATCTCCCTCCATTCTCTGCACACACATATGCCCACTGAAGAGCTTCTTAAACACCTCTATCATATTTGCCTCGACCACCACCTCAGGCAGCACATTCCAGGCACCCACCACTCTCCGTGTAAAACAAACTTTCCCCGCACATCCTCCTTAACTTACCCCCTTTCACCTTAAATGCATTCCCCTCTCGTATTAAACACTTCGGCCTTGGGATGACCCTCTCACTCTCAAGTATATCTTTCATTCAGTAGGGAGACCAGACCCATACAAGGCACTCCAGCTGTGGTCTCACCAGAGCTCTAAGTAACTGGACCAAGACATCTCTACTCCTTTACTAAGCCCAGTGTATCCTTGCCTTTCTAATAGTCAGGTGCATTTTCAACTTTCAGTGATCCATGTGCGAGAAGCAACGGGAAAAATGTAATATTGGTTGTGGGGATGAAATACTTCAGCTGCAAGGTTAGACTGGAGAAGCTTGGGTTGTTCGACATGGAGCAGTGGAAGTTGCGGATATTCTTTAGACATGTAGACTGGTTATAAATGGTTAATAGAGCAGTTGTTCCCATTAGCAGATGGTTCAAGGACCAGAGGACACAGATTTAAAAAAACTGGCCAAATGTTGCAAGGGAAATATGAGGATATTTCTTCATGCAGGTAATAGTTATGGTCTGGAACTGACTGCCTAGGGTGGTGGTACAAGCAGAATCAATCAGGGCTCTAGTAAGGGGATCAGGTAGGACTTGATGGAGTCATCTTCAGGGCTGTGGAGAAAGAGCAAGGGAATGGGACTCACCAGGTCGCACCACCAGCAGCTGGAATACACTCATTGGATGCAATGGTCCTTCTCTGCTTTGTAACAATTTGACAACCAGATAATCTGGAGACACAAGAGACTCCAAATGCTGGAGTCAGGAGCAGCAAACAATCTGCTGGAGGAACTCAGATGGTCAAGCAGTTTTCTTTAAGTCTTTTTGGCTGAAGTATAAATGTTGGTCAGAATTATAGACCTGTGTTCTTTTACAGTCACTTGAGACAATATATTGGGGTCCTTGCATGAACAGTTCATCCAGTAATCCCTCAGTACTGCTTTTGGCTGCCAGCCCTGATCTTGAGCTCAAGTCTCTGGGGTAGAAATTGACCCAACAGTCTTTCTGAGTCAAAAGTGAGTGTGACTTCTGAGTTGGAGTTCACACTTGCATCTCTGTTTGCTCATAAAGGATAGCATGATGCACAATATTTTATGCTCCTGTCCACTTCAAAATCATTTATTCTATTTGTCGACCTTGGTAATACAAGCAGAAGCGAATGGGTGTGGTCTGGAGAGGCACAGAGCATCAAGCCTTTAGTGCAGTTAAAGAATCTGCTGTCCATTGACATGGGGAACATAGAGGACATGGAGGGAGTGGCTGAAAATGCAAGCCCTCTTCCCAGATCACCACTTGAAATGTCCTTCTTATCTCTTTCATGTCTCACCTGTTCTACACTTGATTCCTAGGTACAATACGCCTTCCAATATGTTCTACTATAACCACTATTTTAAAGGTGATTGAAAAATGAGTTCTTTCTGGATGCCACACACAAAGCAGTAAAATATGCATTAACTGTTTAAATACATTTTGTACAATACCCAATAATCTCATTACTTCTGAAGTAAGATTTCTAACAATGCATTTTAACCCCTACATCACTAATATGGCATTCACTTCAATTCAGACATAATCATAATTGAACAAGTTTTTCACAATAATATTCTTTTGTGGAATTACTGAGATACGACCAAACATGTACTGATTTTTGCAATTAACGCAAGTTACCATTTTTATGTTACTTTGCACCTGGAAAATATTTTCTTACCCGTAACTTAGTTTCCTTTCTTATTGTTTTGAAATTAAAACATTCACATAAGTACCACAAACTTAATTGTTTTAAGCTTATTTTTACAGAAGTAAAATGCAACAGGCGCTGGTAATCTTAAGGAAACCAAAAATATTGGCAGTAATCATAATCCACTTATTTCTTACCTGAAGTATGCAGCCAACATATTAAAATATTCCATAACAGTGCCTTTGAGTAAAATGTTCTGGAAAACATTTTGCTTTAAGAAGCTATCTCAGTGCAACATAAATTGGGACTACCTGAGGAAAATTAGTTCTCCTCATATTTAAGACCTTCATATTGATGTGATGTCACATCACTCAGCCACAGGTGTCCAATAACACACCTTACTTTAAGCCTTGAAGCACAGGTGGATACTAAATGAAGCAGCAAAAGGAAATTTTTACGTAAGAAACTAAGGGCTAGAAACGTGATTTTCAGGTATTCTGGAAAGAGGGAAAGAGAAATTAAAGTTGGCTGTCTCTAGGTGATGAGAAATAAAGGTACATACTCATTATTAATTTTCTCATTAATGCTATAACGTTTATTGCCTAACAAATTTGTTACTGACCTGAGGTCTTACAGCCATCTCATTTTCATCACTGATTCTGTCTTGGAAACTTTATACTGGGACTAATTTCGAGCAGTGCTGGAATATCTTGTGTTTAGGAGGCCATTTGGCCCAAGGGTATAAGCCAGCTTCTAGAGGAGGAATCCCCCATTGATCCTATTTCCCCTTATCCCTACAACTTCTGTTTCACAGATACTCATCAACTTTCTCTTGAATGTCACCTTTTTGACACTAACCTACACTAGGGGCAATTTATAGCACCCAATTAACCTACCACCAGTCTTTAGAATGTCAGAAAAACTCAGTACCCAAAGGAAACCTGCTTGATCACAGAGTGAACATGCAAACTCTGCAGAGTCAACGCAAGGTCGGGATCAAACCTGGGATCCTGGAACTGAGAATATGAAGTCAAAACCGAAAGCAGAACCAGGCCATTCAGTGCCTTGCGGCTGCTCTTCCATTCAGTAAGATCGTGACTGACCTTCCACCTCTGTTACTTTCTTTTACTAACCCCTTGATTTCCTTAGCAGTCAGTCAAAACATTGATGTGGCAGGTTTTACAATGAAAAGCTGTCCCTTCAGGTTTTAAAAAAAGGACCAGACATCTAGCAAGAGTTTTTTGGATGGGATGCTTTGCATTGGTTGCAGGAATTGGACTAGATATCCAAGAGGTATAGATTTAAGGATGAGATATGGAGGAAATTGGGAAAGGAATTTTCGAATGTTGGAGCAAGGCAATTAACTATTATATCACCAAATATTGTAAGGTGAGAGGCATTGACATCAGAATAAGAAATATGTGATTAGAAATATAGGATGCAAAGGGAAAATGAGGTCTTAAAGGGGTTTCTGAACAAAAATAATGACTTTGAAATCAATTTGCAGATGTGTGGTGAACTGGTGATGATCTTTAAGGGCAGGTTTCCCTTTAATGATCACCGCCAATTCACTGCACAACTGCAAATTGATTTCAAAGTCAATATGGATGTGGAATTGGATATTTTAGTTGACAGAACAGCTGAATTTCAAAATTCAGTTCCGACTCAACGAGGTGACAAAGTTGTTCTAATTCTATGATCGGGGTGAACACAATGAATCGGGATATGATGGATCATAATAGGTAGGAGTTCAAGATCTTGAACCTCAGTCATAAAATTGATAACATGCTGGAGAGCTAAGTTTTTACAATACCAGTGTAGGGCTCGGTCCTGCAGAGGCATCTTGCTGGGATCCTGATGTATATGCATAATAATTTTGATCGTCAAAAATGGGATGGGTAAATTAATTCAGCATTATGTTTAACAGGAAACCTTCTTGCTCCATGTGACTCAGTAACAGCCAACCTGCATATCTAATCAGCTGTGAGAAAAAGAAACAGCAGAATTTCATTCTGACTTGCATGAGAGAAACATTGGTCTAAGGTGGTTTATCATGTTACTGTGGGCATTCGGAAAATATGCCATTCGAGTCTGAACCTGTTTCAGCTCAGTTATACATGAAATGTTTTAGTGCACCAAAAGGTTAAATATCTTAAAACCCTGAAGAAGGTTAGAATTTACGTGAAGCAACATGTATTAGCTGTTTCCAACTTAAACCTCCTGTCCAAATTATCGTGCTTGATTGCATATGATGGGTTTATGATTTGTTCCAAGAACAGTCTCTGTTCATTATTTCCCATGTTTGGAGGTAGTACCATGATATCATAGAACATAGAAAGATGGAAAACCTACAGCACAATTCAGGCCCTTCGGCCCACAAAGCTGTGCCGAGCATGTCCCTACCTCAGAAATTACTAGGCTTACCCATAGCCCTCTATTTTTCTCAGCTCCATGTACCTATCCAAAAGTTTCTTAAAAGACCCTATCGTATCCGCCTCCACCACCGTTTCTTGCAGCCCATTCCACGCACTCACCACTCTCTGAGTAAAAAACTTACCCCTGACATCTCCTCTATACCTACTCCCCAGCACCTTAAACCTATGTCCTCTTGTGGCAACCATTTCAGCCCTGGGGAAAAGCCTCTGAGTATCTACCCACTCAATGCCTCTCCTCATCTTATACACCTCTATCAGGTCCCCCCTCATCCTCCGTCTCTCCAAGAAGAAAAGGCTGAGTTCCCTCAACCTGTTTTTATAAGGCATGCTCTGCAATCCAGGCAACATCCTTGTAAATCTCCTCTGCACCCTCTCTATAGCCTCCACATCCTTCCTGTAGTGAGGTGACCAGAACTGAGCACAGTACTCCAAGTGGGGTCTGACCAGCGACCTATATAGCTGCAACAATACCTCCCGGCTCCTAAATTCGATTCCCCGATTGATGAAGGACAATACACCATATGCCTTCTTAACCACAGAGTCAACCTGCGCAGCCGCTTTGAGCATCCTATGGACTCGGACCCCAAGATCCCTCTGATCCTCCACACTGCCAAAATTCCTACCATTAATACTATACTCTGCTATCATATTTGACCTACCAAAATGAACCACTTCACACTTATGATGAGTGTTTGTTGGCTCTTGGACTGTACTCACTGGAGTACAGAAGAATGAGAGGGGACCTCATAGAAACATTTAAAATGTTGAAAGGACTGGACAGAGTAGATGTGGCTAGGCTGTTTCCCTTGGTGGGTGAGTCCAGGACCGGAGGGCACAATCTTAGAATTAGAGGGTACAGGTTTAAAACAGAGATGAGGAGAAATTTCTTTCACCAGAGGGTGGTGAATTTGTGGAATTCCTTGCCGTGTACAGCAGTGGAAGCCAGATCATTGGAGGTGTTTAAGGAAGAGATAGATAGATATCTAATTACTCGAGGTATCAAGGGATATGGGGATAAGGCCGGAAATTGGGGTTAGAAAAGTCTCCTCCCCCCAATTTCTCATTTCTTTTTCTTTTTTCCCTTTTCTTTGGAGCAGATTCAATGGGCTGAATGGCCTACTTCTGCTCCATTGTCTTGTGATCTTGTGCCCAGGTGTAATAAGACCTGAGCAGCTAGTAGAGTCTTTTACAGAGAACACCTTCAGCATCAGATGTCAGGGACCTCTGGCACCTATCAACAGTAATGTCATCAAACAGGCTGATCACATTGAAGAATGCTCTACAGCAAACCACGATCATGCAGAATTTTAGGTTAATAATAACATAAACAGCACCAAATAAACATTAAGGTAGAAACTGAAATATCATGATCAAATTTCTTTTCAAGAAGATAACAAATATTCTTTATTGTTTTAAAATCAATTTTGAATTATTGTTTTCTGAGGAAGTTACAATGTGCTAAAATTGTTTTTTGGACCATGGCATTTGATGGGGTGTTGTGCCATTAAAACCTCAATGACCTCTCTTGCATCAAAATGTAAAATTTTCATGCAATTGTACACTGGCGATAGGTGCTAAGTGTCTTGAATTTTTGTCACTTGATTTATTTATCTTATGTTGAATTAGGCTGTAAAACGCCAGGGGCATTTTCGATGTTTCTTTGCTGTAGTATGCATGCCTGAAAATCCAAAGTTGTCACTTTAATTGGGTAATGATGGAGAATGCTGATGGTCCTGCAGAATTCAAAATCTAGGTCATGAAGTGACTATTTCCATATGTAAAGCCAGAAACACCAGGCACACAATTAAAATGAGAACTATGTCATTATGGAATAAAACTGAGGCATTTCATCATGAAATGTGTTAAATTCTCTTCTCCAAAAGGCTGAAATTTTCAATCTGGAGGTTGAGAGATTGTTTTTATTAAAGAATCAAAGGCAAAATTTGATGTTCAGCTATAGAATCAGGTCTAGTCCAATTAGTGGTGGAAGCAGAGTCACTGATAGCATTTAAGAAGTGTTGAGATGGGCATTTGAATCGCCCAGGCATAGATGACCAAGTGCTGGAAAATGGGATTATTACTAGTCACTGTGGACGTGGTGGGCCGAATGGCCTGTTTCCATGCTGTATGACTCTACAAAGGGTAGTAGGGGCTCGAGGGAATAAATGATGCACTTCACACCACATATCAGAATTAACAAGAGTTAGTTATGTTACAAACAAATCAAAAGTGATTCAGTTTTTATTTGCATTTGCCTCTTGGGGAGAAGGAGTGGTTTAATCCAAGAGTACAATTAACCCTCATTGACATTAACACTAAAGAAATAATTACTTTGTTGAGCAATTGTATTGGAATGGGAAATGGGTAAATTATACAAGTCACATTTAAACTGGAAGCTTCAATGAGTTGAAACTTTTTCTAGTGCCTCCCTGCACCACTTTAACCAGAACTCTTCTGCTGTTTTGTCTGTTGAGATGGAAATTCTTTAAGAGAATAGAAATTTCCAAATACGTTTTTTTTTCTAAAAGATTGGACAATCCTGATTTATACAATGCAGGTAATTAATTGTCAAAAATAATAAAATACAGGGCCATTTGAAAGCATTGTGCTTCTGACAAGGAATGTTATCCACCTGGAAGATATATCAAAAAATCATGTGTTTTAAATGTATAATTCTGTTAATTAATTAAATCTAAAATAAACAGCTCATATCCCTAATGAACATAGAACATTACTGCACAGTACAGGCCCTTTGGCCCACCAAATTGTGCCGACATTTTATCCTGCTCTAAGATCTTTCGAACCTTCCCCCCGCATAACTCCTCATTTCTCTGTCATTCATGTGGCTATCTAAGAGTCTCTGAAATGTCCCTAATGTATCTGCCCCACAACCTCTGCCGGCAGTACATTCCACACACCCACCGTTCTCTGTGTAAAAAAACTTACCCCTGACATCCCCCTTAGAGCTTCCTCTAATCTCCTTAAAATTATGTCCCCTCATGTTAGCTATTGTCACCCTGGGAAAAAGTGTCTGACTGTCCACTCGATCTATGCCTCTTATCATCTTGTACACCTCTATCAAGTCACCTCTCATCCTCCTTCTCTCCAAAGAGAAAAGCCCTAGCTCACTCAACCTATCCTCATAAGACATGCTCTCCAATCCAGGCAGCATCCTGGTAAATCTCCTCTGCACTGTCTCTAAAGCTTCCACATCCTTCCTATAATGACGTGACCAGAACTGAACGCAATACTCCAAGTGTGGTCTGACCAGAGTTGTATAGAGCTGCAACATCACCTTGTGGCTCTTGAACTCAATACCCCGACTAATGAAGGCCAACACTCCATACGACTTCTTAACAACTCTATCGACCTGTGCGGCAACCTTGAGGGATCTATGGACGTGGACCAAGATCCCTCTGTTCCTCCACACTGCTAAGAGTCCTGTCATTAGCCTTGTATTCTGCCTTCAAATTCAATCTCCCCAAATGTATCACTTCACACTTATCCGGGTTGAACTCCTTGTGCCACTTCTCAGCCAATTCTATCAATATCCTGTTGTAATCTACAGCAACCTTCTACACTATTCACAACACCACCAAATCTTTGTATCATCGGCAAACTTACTAACCCACCCTTCCACGTCCACATCCAAGTCATTTATAAAAATCACAAAGAGCAGGGGTCCCAGAACAGATCCCTGTGGATCACCACTGGTCACCGACCTCCAGGCAGAATACGCTCCATCTACCATCACCCTCTGTCTTCTATGGGTGAGCCAATTCTGAATCCACACAGTCAAGGTTCCCTGGATCCCATGCCTCCTGATTTTCTGAATGAGCCTTCAATGAAGAACCTTATCAAACACCTTACTAAAATCCATGTACACCACATCCATTGTTCTACCTTCATCAATGTGCTTTGTCACATCCTCAAAGAATTCAATCAGGCTCGTGAGGCACGACCTGCCCCTCACAAAGCCAATGCTGACTGTTTCTAATCAGCCTATGCTTCTCCAAATGCCCATAAATCCCATCTCTAGAATCTTCTCCAGTAATTTGCCCACCACTGAAGTAAGTGACCATAAAACTTCCATCAGTCACAAACTCCTCGAGCTCATCAGTGTTCTTCAGCGAAGTAAATCTGCTTTGCCTGTTTGTAACTTCAAACCCACCACAACATGGTTAACCATTTCCTGCTCTCTGAATTCACCAGGAAAGATATTCATTCCATCAGTGTATTTTACATAAAATCACTTCCCATCCATCTCATCGTCCAGAGACTCAAACAATTCTCCTGGGTGAAGCAGCAATTCACTTGCAGTACTTCTTCCAGACGAGTGCACTGCATTTGGTGTTCACAACGTGGCCTCCTCTGCATTGGAGAAACCAAATGTAGACTGGGTGATCACTTTGCGGAGCTCCTGCTGAGTAACCCTGAATTTCTTGTTGTCTGCACTTTAATTCTCTATTCCACTCCCGCTCCGACCTATCAGTCCGTAGCCTCCGTCGCTGTTACAATGAGGCCCAATGCAAGCCTGAGGAACAACATCCTTCTCAGCACCTTGTAGCCTTTGGACTTGATAGTGAGTTCTCCTGTTTTAGGTAACTCCTTTCCCCTGCCTGTACCAGAACCGGCCGTTTCTGCTGTAAATCATCCATAGGTGATAGATTAATGTAGCTTTTTTATTTTCACTCTCCATTAATGCAACCTGACCTGCTGGACACATCCCACAGACCTGCTATTAACGATATGTCACATTTCTTTGTCCATATAATCACCTTTGAACTGACCCTATTAACCTGTTTAACTGGAGGACTGCCTACAACTCATTGCCATGGCAACCCTGGCCTTATCCTATCAACCATCTTCCCCTTGTTCTTTCCTTCATTGCTGACACCTTTTCTGCAACTTAAAAATACCTTTTGTATCTCTCTCCCAGTTCTGATGAAAGGTCTATAACCTGAAAATTTAGCTATGTTTCCCTTTTCATAGATGCTGCCTGCTGAGTGTCTCTAGTATTTTCTGCTTTTATTTCAGATATTCAGTGTTTGCAATTTTTATTATTTTCAAAATAAGAATTAAATCAAATAGATTTTGCTCCCTGAAAGTAGCAACGCAAGTGGATGGAGTGGTGAAGACCGTGCATGGCATCAAACCTTCATCGACCAGGGCACTGAGTGTAAAGATCGGGCAGTCATGTTGCAGCTGTATGAAACTTTGGTGAGGTCACATTTGGAGTATTGTATGCGGTTCTGGTCAGGACACTATAGGAAGGATAGAGACTTTTGAGAGGATGCAGAAGAGGTTCACAGGATGTCACCTGGATTAGAGAGTATTAGCTGTAAGGAGAGGTTGGACAAGTTTGAAATGTTTTCTCTGGAGTGTCAGAGACTGAGGGGCAGCCTGATAGAAGTGTATAAAATCATGAGAGGCATAGACAGGGTAGATGGCTGGAGTCTTTGTCCCAGGGTGGAAATGTCAAATACCAGAGGACAGAGCTTTAAGGTGAGGAGGAAAGATTAAAGGAGATGTGCGAGGCAAGTATTTTATACAGAGAGTGGTGGGTGCCTGCAACGCGCTGTCAGGATGTGGTGGAAACAGATATGATAGCAATATTTAAAAGGCATTTAGACAGACGCATGAACAGGCAGGGAATAGAGGGATATGGTAGTGCAGTGGTTAGCGTAACACTATTATAACGCCAGCAACTCGGGTTCAATTCCGGCCGCTGTCTGTAAGGAGTTTATACATTCTCCCCGTGTCTGCGTGGGTTTCCTCCGGGTGCTCCGGTTTCCTCCCACATTCCAAAGACGTACGGGTTAGGAAGTTGTGGGCATGCTATGTTGGCGCTGACAGCGTGGCGACACTTGCGGGCTTCCCCCAGAACACTACACAAAAGATGCATTTCACTGTGTGTTTTAATGTACACGTGACAAATAAAGACATCTTATTTTATCTTATGTGATGGCAGATGGGATTAGTTTAAATTGGCATCGTGGTTGTACAGACATTGTGGGCCGAAGGGCCTGTTTCTGTGCTGTACTGTCCTGTGATCACACAGAGCGGATGTGGGGACTGGATAAATCAGTAGCCAGCAAGAGCAAGTTTAGTAATCAGGATAGCCAGGGACACAGTAAAGGGAGGGAAAAGAGTCCTCAGTTAAACTGCGCTTATTTTAATGCACGAGGCTTTAAAGGTAAGGTGGATGAACTAAGAGCATGAATTGGCTCTTAGCACCTGGATGTTCCAGCCATAAGAGCAACATGGCTGAGAGAAGGACAGGACTGGCAGCTGAATGTTCCAGGATACAGATGCTTCAGGTGTGACAGAGGGACAGGTAAGCGAGGAGGGGGTGTTGCCTTTTTGATAAGGGAGAACGTAACAGTAGTACTTAGAGATGACGTTCTTGTGGGATTGTCCAGTGAGGTCATATGGGTAGAACTTAGAAACAAGAAGGGAAAGGTGACTCCAGTGGGGCTCTATTTGTCAGCGGGAACTTGAGGAGCAGGTGTGTAGAGAAATTGCCCATTGTTGTAAGAATAATAGGGTTGTATTAGTAGGAGATTTTAATTTCCCCAGTATTGACTGGGCCACCTAGAGTGTTAAGGGCCTGGACAGGGTAGAATTTGTGAAATGTGTCCAGGAAAGTTTCCTGAGTATATGCAGTATGTAGAGGGACCTATGAGAGAGAGTGCAACACTGAATCTCCTCCTGGAGAATAAGGTAGAGCAAGTGGCAGAAGTGTCTGTCGGCGAGCACTTTGGGTCCAGTGACCATAATTCTGTTAGTTTTAAGATAGTGATGGAAAAGGATATGACATGTCCACAGGTTGGGGTCTTAAACTGGAGCAGGGCTATTTCTGGGGGAATTAGGCAGGATCTAGCAGAGGTTGATTAGGAGAGCCTGTTTGAAGGGAAAGGAATGAATGGCAAGTGGGAAGATTTTAAGAGTGTGATATCAAGAGTCCAGGAGCAGCATGTTCCTGTTAGGGTGAAGGCTAAACCCGGCAAGGTTAGGGAACCCTGGCTGATGAGAGATATTGAGGCTCTAGTCAGAAAAAAGAAGGAAGCATACATTGGGTTTAGGAGATTGGGGACAAGTGAATCACTTGATGAGTACAAAAAGATTAAGAATACACTTGATGAAAATCAGGAGGGCAAAGAGAGGTATGAGATAGATCCGGCAGGTAAGGTTAAGGAAAATCCCAAGGGATTCTATAGATATATTAAGAGTAAAATGGTGGCTAGGGAGAGAGTAGGTCCCCTTAGAGAACAGCAGGGCCGCCTATGTCTCGAACTGCAGGAGATGGGTGGGATTTTTAATGTATATTTCTCCTCTGTATTTACTGAAGAGAAGATCATCATTGCTCAAGGGATAAGGGAAACTAGTATAGATGTTTTGAAGAAAATGTATATTCCCAAGGAAGCGATATTTGCAGCCTTACAGTACATTAAGGTGGATAAATCCCCATGCCTGTCCGAGTGCCTCCTTGGACTTTGTGGGAGGCTAGAGAAGAAATTGTGGAGGCCCTTGTGGAGACATCCCCAGTAAACACCCATTTCAAGAATCTATCCATCAAAGATAGTCCCATTTGTCCATATTTGACCCATATCCCTCTAAACCTTTCCTGTCCCTGTACGTATTTAAATGTCTTTTAAATGTTTTCAATGTACCTGCCTCAACCACTTCCACTGGCAGCTCGTTCCATGTACGCACCACCCTCTGCTTGAAGAAGTTGCCCCTCAGCATCCTAATAAATCTCTCCCTTCTCACCTTAAACCTTCATCCTCTAGTTATTGATTCCCCACCCCTGGGAAAAAGACTGTGTGCATTCACCATACCTATGACAACTATCTATGTAAAGCACCTTCACAGAAAGACCTCAGCAGTCCAAGAACGTGATGCCCACGTTTTCCAGGGAAATCGGGGATGGGCTTGCTAGCCCAGATCCTGTAAAAGAAAGTTGAAAAAAACCACCTCAGAATTCACAGAATCCTCATTGAAGCAGTTATTCTTGATCTCGAGAGAGAAAGAGAAAGAGATGACAACTTAAGCAATGTAGAAATTTCTTCTTAACCTCAGCCTTTTATTATTTATGGTATCCTTATTAGATTACAGTTTACCAATGTAAATCAAGGGTAAAGTGTATGCAGTCAGTCTCTGTAACAAACCTTTAAGCCCTAGAAGGTAATAGATCAATGCTCCACCCCCTCCCGGCCTGTTGTAACTTTCCTGAGGTTCAGTTACCAGAACTAATCATAGTGCACCAGAGGAAAAGGGCACCAAGGCTTTTTATAGCTGCATCATCATTTTCTCAGCTGGTGCAGATAAAGGGTCTCGACCCGAAAAGTCAGCCACTCCATTACCTGCGCAGATGCTGCTCAACCCACTGAGATCCTCCAGCAGTTGTTTTTTTCTCCAGGTTCCAGCATCTGCAGTGTCTTGTGTCTTCATCATTCTCTCAGTTCTGTATTTCTGTACCTGCATTGTCTTTCTGAGATCTGTGACATGAACATCTAAATCCCTTTGCTCCTCCAGAGTCTCTCAGCTTTGACAAACCATCTCAGTTTGGTCACATTGAATGGCTGCTCATATCTCCACATTGATCTTCATCTATCCGTTGTTTTGCATCATTATGTAGCTCTTAATGTATTATGGTTTAAAACTTAATGCTTTAAACTATAATACTTCATGTCCATCCAAACAATGTGCTATCTGCCAAACTGGAAATGTGATTTTCATACCACTTATACATGCTGTGGAAAGCTAAGGTTACAATTCAGATGCCTAGGTAATACCATTTTTCATGTCTTGCCAATAGAAGTTTCTTTTCATTCTTATGTTTTGTCTCCTGTCACCCATAGAATGAGCAGTGCATGTCACAAAGTTATTCCAAATTCCATGTACTTTTGTAAAATGACCTCTAACATCGGACCTTAATTCAGTCATAGGGTGATACAACATGGAAACAGGGCCTATGGCCCAACTGGTCCATGCCAACCAAGATTCCCATCTAAGCTAGTCTCATTTTAGTATTGGTTTATTATTGTCACTTGTACCGAGGTACTGTGAAAAACTTGTCTTGCATACCGATCGTGCAGGTCAATTCATTACACACTGCAGTTACATTGAGTTAGTACAGAGTGCATTGATGTAGTACAGGTAAAAACAATAACAGTACAGAGTAAAGTGTCACAGCTACAGAGAAAGTGCAGCGCAATAAGGTGCAAGGTCACAACAAGGTAGATCTTGAGGTCATAGTCCATCTCATCGTATAAGGGAACCGTTCAATAGTCTTATCACAGTGGGGTAGAAGCTATCTGGTGGTACGTGCCCTCAGCCTCCTGTATATTCTACCAGATGGAAGAGGAGAGAAGAGAGAATGACCTGGGTGGGGGGCCACAGGAATGAGGGAAAACAAAGGGGGGAGAAGGGGGAAAAACAGAGGGGGCGGGTTACTGGAAGTTAGCGAAATCGATGTTGATGCGGTCAGGTTGGAGACTCCCAAGGCTGAATATGAGGTGTGGTTCCTCCAACCTGCATCTGGCCTCAACAGAGGAGGTCGTGGACAGACGTGTCAGAGGGATGTGGGTTACCAAAAATTCTGTGACTTAATTTTAGTTCCCATATACCACGAATATTACCATAATAACACCATAATAACAGGTAGAAAGTACTCATTAATAAGTCTATTGTTCCTTCCGGTGGCCAGACGCTTTTTAAAGTAACAAAGCAAGCTATGGGGAGAACTCACGGGGTCGAGCAGCATCTGTGGAGAGAAAGGAATTGTCAACATTTTGGGTCAAGAGTGAAGAAGGAAGGAAGCTGGTACAGAGAGGAGGGGGAGAGTGAGACAGGAGTGGTCGGTGACTGGTGGACAAAGGAAGGGTGAAGGAAGGTAGGCAGCTAGAGTCAAGTGTGGGGAGGGGAGGGTGAAGGAGACAGCGGCTGGAGGGGGATAAGTGGGAACACAAAGGCTACAGGTGCTGGAGTGTGAGAGTAAGGAAGGTGAGAATGGGAACCATTGAAGGGAGAGGTGGACAGATGGAACCAAACTGGGGAGGGGATCTGGTGGATGAAGTGGGGAGTAGGTGGATGAAAGCAGGAGGGGGAGGGGGACAAAACTGGGTGATCGGGGGCCTGGAGGGTGAGGGTGAGATATGGTAAAAGGAACAAAAATGGGAGGACCACTGGTAAATCAGAAGAGAGTGAGGGGAAGTGTATTGGTGGGGGGAGGGGGTTAACATAAGGGGTGAGGCTTACCTGAAGCTGGAATATTCAATGTTCATGCCATGGGCCATGGACTAGCCAGGTGGAATATGAGGTGTTGTTCTTCTAATTTACCTTTGGCCTCACCCCAGCAGTGGAGAAAACCAAGGATGGATAGGTCGGTGTGGGAATGTGAAGGGGAATTGAAATGGCATGTAAGTGGGAGCTTGGGATGGCCAGTGCAGACCGAGGGTAGGTGCTCTGCAAGATGCTGGCCCAGTCTGCGCTTGGTCTCACCGATGCAGAGAAGGCCACATTGGGAGCATTCGATGAGGTTGGAGGAGGTGCACATGAATTCCCCTCACCTGGAAGGGCTGTTTGGTCCCTGGATGGTGGAGAGGGAGAGGGTGTAGGAACAAGTGTTGCACCTCCTACAGTTGCAGGGTATTGTGCCAGGGGTCAGGGAGGGGTAGGTGGGGAGGGATGAACAGAGGGAATGGCCCCTGTTGGAGGTGGGAAAGGGTGGGAAGGGGTAGATGTGGCTGGTGTTGGGATCTCGTTGCAGCTGGCAGACACGATGAAGGATGATATGCTGGGTGCAAAGGCTTGAAGGGCGAAAGGTGAGGATTAAGGGAACTATCCCTGCTGTGTTTGGAGGGAGGGGTGTGAGATCAGAAGTCTGAGAAACGGATGAATTTAGAGAGAGGGCTCCATCAACCACAGTAGAAGGGAAACCATGTTTCCTGTTTTAACCTAACGTTTATCACCAAAGAGGTATTTTGATTTGGATTTGGAAATACTTTCTGAATTCTGCTTGATGGGTTTGATGTTTGGCAAAGTTATTTCTCCCTAGGGTGTGGGTGGTAGCTCCAGAAACACAATTGCAACTGGCTTAACTGCTTAGCTCGTCATCCTGAATCCTGAAGGTCTGCCAAAGAAAATGATTTAAATTATAATACTCTTCATTTCCTTAGGCTCTTTGAAGAAATAAACAGGTTTCTGTGGGAAGGGCAGAAGAGAATATTTATTGCTGGAACCAAAATTCCTGTGTGCCAACCGTATTAAACAGGATATTAGAATTGTTTGAACTTCGGCAGGGACAGTGCCAGCTGCTGAGACCTTGCTTATTTTAGTTGGCATTTGACTGGTTTGGTTTGTCCATCGAGAGCAGGAGCGGGGTTGGGTCGGACAGTTTGCTGTGGGGCAGAGTGAGGGGCACTGAATTATGATTGAGGAGTTCTTCAAAGTGTCCCATCCAGTGAGCCCTGTTAGCCTCTCTGTCATTGCAAAGATCTCCTCTGTTCTTGGTTTTCATCAAAGCAGGCTTTTGATGATGCTAAGGAATCTGTGCGCACTACAATCATCAGCTAGCTACTGGACCCCCTGCACTCTTTTCACTCACCTTATCTTCTTTTGGTCAAGTGTATTTTGTTGGAACTCAGTTGCCATTGGAGCAGTCTGTTTACCCCTGAGGTGATGGAACTTTCAATCCAGGAGTGCCTTGCATTTATGATTAGTTAGCTCTTGGCCCTCCTGCCATTTTCATCAGACCAGTCCTGCTGTGGGAGCCAAGTGTGTCTTCATGGATGTGAATTACGAAGGATATCAGGGCAGTCTAGATGCTGTGGACACTGTGCAGCCCCCACTGGTTGGAGATCAACAGGTGATCTGTGAAGTGCTGTCTGAGAAGAGTTTTCTTTACCGAGTCCTTGAAACCTCCACCATTTGGGTCCAAGCGAGTGAAATCAGCACAGGAGATGAGGTGGTGTTCAGCACCTGTCAGGGTGCAGATGATGTGGCCCCTCTGCATTCTCTCACTGGGTATCGACTTAATCTAACAGGTGCCCGTGCCCAGATCAGGGTGTTTGTCATCAGGTCCTGTCCTTGTCACTCTGACGAAACAGGGTGTTGGTTAACACAAGACAGTGCTCCATGCAATTTATATGAAGGAGGAATGCTTTTCCTACTCCTTCCTTGCGAGCTGCACCCTGTGTGTGTTTGGTGTGTGGACCCAAAGTACGTGGGCACCAAGTGTCACTACGTGCTGAGGTTCTACCTGTCCCCAGTGTTGCAGAGGATGGGCCCGGCCCCTCTACCGCCCAACGTCCCAGTCAGCTGGACGTTGCCGCACTACCCGTCCTTTGCGGAAGAGATCTTCCAAGTAAACACCTTTGACCACAAGTCCATCAGATAGTGGTCAGTGCGGAACGTCCTGCAGACACTGCAGGACAGGGACACTGTGGATTCTGTGGGTTTGTTCCCTGATCAAACAGTCCAAACCATCTGGCAGAATGCCTCATCACCAGATCTGACCAACAAGAACTGAGACCTCGCTTGGCTGGTGATGAGAGGTGCCCTCGCAGTCAGAGCTTTCCCCTACAGATGACACATCACCCCCAATGCACGCTATCCTCGGGACGGCTGCGGTGGGGAGGAGACGGTCACCCATCTCTTTGCAGACTGTGGGTTTGCTGAGAGGGTGCGGAGACAGATGCGAGGGTCCATGTCCTGGTTCATCCCCGGCAGCTGCGTGACAGAGGACTCTCTGATCTCCAGGCCGTTCCCGGGGACACACACCGAGATAGACATCAAGTGCTGCTGGAAGGTCATCAACTCGGTGAAGAACGCCCTTTGGTCTGCGTGAAACTTGTTGGTCTTCCAGCACAGTGAGATGTCCGTAAGGGAATGCTGCCGACTGGCAGTCCAGAATGCAGGAGTCCGTATGAGGGACGCACTGAAGCTTGGTGCAGCTAATGCTAAGGCTCTGTGGGGAAGGACCACAGTCTGGGCTCCTTCCACCACTGCACACGGAGGGGCAGAGAGGGGTGGGGAAGCCCCTCGAACAATAAAAGGAGGATCACCTCAGGGAGCCACGTCAGTGGCAATGGTGCTGTGTTTGTTTGTGTGGTTTTTTTCTCTTTAAGTTTTACTCTACTGAGTGTAATGACCATGAATGTTAAGCTTTTGTATTTTTCAATGTGTTCTTCCTTTGTATATATTTTTTATTATAAACAAACTTTATTTTTGAAAAAAAAGTTACACTCTGCCAGTAGATTGTGTCTTTTGTGACCCTGGCACTGAAGCTGAATGCCAGTTTCAGTCTGTGACCCTCTGGGTCTTGGCCAGGGTTTCTTCACAGCAGAAGCCCTCCTCGGCCATGCTGATAGCTCCCTGGAACACCGTGCATGTACTGATGTCTGTGGTGTGAAGTTCTACGTTAGAGTTAGTGGGAGGGTCACAAGAAGATCACTTATTCCATAGGTTCTGACTTGAAACCTATGCTCTCTGGTTTATGAAACTCCTACCATAGGAAAAAGATTTGAACTATCTCAGAATCAGAATCAGGTTTATTATCACCGACATATGTCGTGAAATGTATTGTTTTGCGGCAGCAGTACAGTGTAAGACATAAAAATCACCATAAGCTACAAAATAAATAAATAAATACTGCGACAGAGGAATAATGAGGTAGTGTTCATGGGTTCAAGGACCGTTCAGAAATCTGACGGCGGAGGGGAAGAAGCTGTTCCTAAATCATTGAGTGTGGGTCTTCAGGCTCCTGTACCTCCTCCCCAATGGTAGTAACATGAAGAGGGCATGTCCCAGGTGGTGAGGGTCTTCAGTGATGGATGCCACCTTCTTGAGGCACCACCTCTTCAAGATGTCCTCGATGGTGGCGAGGGTGGTGGTGGGGATCTACAATATCTATTTCTCTCAGAATCTTATATACTTCTGTCAGGTCACCCCTCAGCCTCCTCCATGCCAGGGAAAACAAGCCTAGCCTTTCCAATCTGTCACCAAGACTGTCTTCCAATCCAGCCGACACCCTGTGCACTCTCTGCAGAGCAATCACATTCTTCCTGTACTGTGGCGAATGGAATTGCACACAATATTCCATGTGTAGACTCATCAGTGTTTGGTAAAGTTGCAACATAACGTCTCAACTCTTATATTCTATGCCCTGACCCACGAAGACAGGAATGCCAGATGCCTTCTTCACCTCCCGATCCACCTGTGTTCCCATTGTCAGGGAACTATGGACTTGGACCTCCAGGTCTCTCTGTTCATCAACATTCCTTAGTGCCCTCCCATTTACTGCTTATGTCCTCCCCAGATTTGACTTCCCAAAACGCATCACCTCGTACTTGTTGGGATTAAATTCCATCTGCCGACGCTCTGCCCAACTTCCCAATTGACCTATATCCTGCTGTAGCCTTTGGCAATCTTCAATATCCACAAAACTATCAATTTTTGTGTCATCAAAATTTACTAATCACACCCCCCATATTCACATCCAAGTCATTAACATATATCATGGACACCATAGGTTCCACCACCGATCCCTGTGGTGCACAACTAGATGGACTTCCAATCAGAAAATCATTCTTCCACTCCTCCTCTCTGCCTCCTATCACCAAGCCAATTTTGGATCCAGTTAGTCAGCTTGCCTTAGATCCCATGTGCCTTAATCTTCTGGACCAGCCTACCATGCAGGACCTTGTCAAATGCCTTACTAAATTCCATATAGACAATATTTACCACCCTGCCTTCATCAATATCCTTGGTTACCACCTCAAAAAACTCACCAAATTAAATGAGGTCGGACTTCCCCTGCACAAAGCCACACTGACTATCCCTGATCAGTTTCTCTTGCCAGTCATGAACCATTCAGGAAGCAACGAGTGTCCTGGTTCTCAGACTATGAGTGTGGAGTGAAGTTCTGGTCTGTCCCTGAGTGACCTGCTGTTCCAAGTCCTGAATTTCTAATTGAGGATAGAGGTTGCCTGTGGGTGACTTCTGTCATCTGTTGTACACTAGTCACTTGGCAGAGCAAGATCTTGGTTCAGTGGTATGGGGAGCATGTGTATGCACAGACACATGCACGCACACAATTCTATTAGTTTTAAAGTAGTTATTGAAAAAGCTCAAACTGGTTCACAAGTTAAATTCTTAAGTTGGGGCAAGGCGGACGTTGATGGCATTGGACAGGAACTTGCAAAGGTTGATCGAGAGAGGCTGTTTTCAGGTAGAGGGGTGTCTGGCAAGTGGGAATCTTTTAAAAGTGAGATGGAGAGAGTTCAGGACCAACATGTTCCTGTTAGAGTGAAGGGAAAGGCTGTCAGGATTAAGGAACCCTGGCTGACATGATATTGAGGCTCATGTCAGGAAAAAGAAGAAAGCGTATGTCAGGTATAGGCAGTTGGGATCAAGCAAATCCCTTGAGGAGAATAACGGATGTTGGAGTACTCTTCAGAGGAAAATCAGGAGGGCAAAAAGAGGACATGAACTAACTTTGGCAGATAAGGTAAGTGAGAATCCTAAGATAGGGCAATAGGGAGGCTAGAGAAAGAATAGGTCCCCTTAAGGATCAATATTGCTGTCTATGTGTGGAGTCATAGAAGATGGTCGAGGTCTTAAATGAATATTTCTCATTTGTATTTACTGTGGAAAATCTCATGGAATCTAGGGAATTTAGGGAAGAGAATAATGATGTCTTGGAACATGTCTACATTATAAAAGAGGAGGTGCTCATGGTCTTAAAGAGCATAAATGTGAATAAATCCTGAGGGCCTGACCAAGTGTGTCCTAGGACATTGTTAGAAGCCATGGAAGATATTACTGGGGCCCTGGCAGAGATTTTTGCATCATCATTAGCCACGGGTGAGGTACCAGAAGACTGGAGGGTGGTTAAAGTTGTGCCTTTATTTAAGAAGGGATGCAAGGACAAACCCTGGAACTACAGGTTGGTGAGCCTAACATCAGTGGAGGGAAAGTTACTGGATGGGATTCTGAGAGACTGGATCTACCTGCATTTGGAAAAACAAAGACTGATTTGGGACACTCAGCACGGTGCTGTGCATGAGAAATCATGTCTCACGAATTTGATTGAGCTTTCTAAAGAGGTGACCAGGAGAATTAACAAAAGTAGGGTGGTAGACATTGTCTACATGGACTTTAGCAAGACCTTTGACAATGAACCACATGGTAAACTGGTCAGGAAGGTTAAATCCAGGGTGAGCTGGCCAATGGGATGAAAAATTGGCTTGGAGATAAGAGTCAGAGCGTGGTAGTATCGGGTTCTTTTTCAGATTGGAGGCCTGTGACCAGCAGTGTGCCATAGGGATCGATGCTGGGTCCACTGTTCGTCATCTACATTAATGCTTTGAACGAGAATGTAGTTGGCACGGTTAGTAATCATATCTAAGATTACAACAGGATCTAGATCAACTGGGAAAGTGGGCCAAGAAATGGCAGATGGTATTTAACTCAGAAAGTGCGAGGTGTTGCATTTTGGTAAGTTAAACCAGGACAGGGCTTACACAGTGAGTGCAGGGCCATGGAGAGTGTTGTAGAACAGAGAGAGACACAGGGATACAGGTACATAGTTCCCTGAAAGTAGTGACCTGGGTAGACAGGGTGGTGAAGAATTCATCGGCCAGGGCATTGAGTGCAAGAGTTAGGATATCATGTTGCAGATGTTGGTGAGACCACACTTGGAGTATTGTGCTCAGTTCTGGTTGCCCAGCAATAGTAAGGATGTGATTGAGCTGGAGAGGGTACAGAAAAGGTTCACAAGGATGTTACCAGGACTGGAGGACTTGAGTTATAAAGAGAGACTGGATAGGCTGGGTTTTTTCCCATGGACTGTAGGAGGCTGAGGGGTGACCTTATAGAGATATACCATCACGGACAGAGATAAAGTCACAGTCTTTTTCCTGGCGTAGGGGAGTCTAAAATTAGAGGGCATAGGTTTAAGGAGAGAGGGGAAATATTTAAAAGGGACTTGAGGGGAAACATTTTTCATACAGGTATGTGGAACAAGCTGCCAGAGGAAGCTGTAGAGGTGGGTATAACTACTTTTAAAAAGCATTTAGACAGTTACATGGAAAGGAGAGGTTTAGAGGAACGTGGGCCAAATGCAGGCAAATGGGACTGACTCAGGTGGCAACATGGGCGGTATGGACGAATTGGGCTGAAGGGCCTGTTTCTGTGCTGTATAATTCACATAGAACAACAGAGGACACAATTAGAACAACAAAAAGCAAAGTCCATTGCAGTGCAAAGTGGTCATAGTGTTGTTATACTGAGGTATTGATTGGGGTAGTGCAGGTTGGTTCAAGGACCAAATGGTCTTGAACCTGGTGTTGTGGGACTTCTGGCTTCTGTACCTCTTGCCCAATGGTAGCTGTGAGAAGATGGCATGGCCCAGATGGTGGGGATCTTTGATGATAGAGGTGGCCTTCTTGAGGCAGCGCCTCATGTAGGTACTTTCAATGGTGGGGAGGGATGTGCCTGTGATGTATTAGGCTGAGTCCACTACTCTCTGCAGCTTCTTGCATTCCTGCACATTCGAATTGTCATCCCAGACCATGATGCAACCAGTCAGGATACTTTCAACCACATCTGTAGAAGTTTGTTAGGCACTAGCCAGAGGCATTCAGTGCAAAGCTATTTTATCCAACTAGAATATGGAAAATCAGCAATTTAGAAACTATCATTAAATGAATCTATTGGAGGAACATTAACACTTAAGACCACAATACTGATTTACTGTAGATTTTGAAGATGCTTGAAACAGTTTAGTGTGGTCATTTGCTGCTCCTTTTCATTCTACATGACATCCCAGGAGAGTTACCACTTCAGAGTCCTCCTGCTGTCACGACCAAAAAAATGGTTGCATTGAGGTTCAGTTTAATGTTTCTCTCGATGACGTTTCCTGTGCGTGTTCAGGAGCCTGGTTACATTGCTACACTTGGGGTGCCCACTTCTGTCGTTTATATCACCTTATCCCAAGTTACAAACAGCTTTCTGGTTTCAGATTTTTGTGTTTGCCATTCAGGCTCCTGTGTACTTATGCACGTTTTGTCCTTTCAGCAGAAGGGAAGGAATGTAATCTGTGCAAAGTTACAAATAACCAGGTCACATAACTATTTGTTTACATGTGTCATGGCCTATGGTTTGGTTGTAGATCTCTGAGGGCTGTAAATTTCAATCATATAAAGGCCAATAAATGGTGCTGAGGACAGGTCACCTTACGCTAACTGAATGGAAGAACATGGTTGAGGAGCTGAAAAGTCTTCATCTGTTCCTATTGCCAGCCAGCATTGGCTTGTTTCCCAGTTTGAAGTGAACACTTCAATGTTATACACAGCTTCTGTTCATGCCAAGAGAGAATTTGCATTCCTGTGGTATCTCTAACATCCTGAGGATCCGCCAAAGCAGTTTGCAACCAATTAACTACTCTTCAAGTGTTGTGTTGTACTATGGGTGTACCTTAAGTAAACAGACAGTGAGGTTCAAAAGGCAGCCCACCACCAAGAGCATTTGGGGATGAATGATGAATGTCAGCCTTGTCCGTAATGTGTAGAACCAACCACTCGACAAGAGAGCAGCTCCCGAGATAAATCTAAAGTATTGCTGTAACATATAAAATTCCTTCATGCCAAGGACTGAAGTTCTGATATACCAAACTACGTGCCTGTCACGTCTCCTTGTGTCAGCACACAAAGAGGTCACAGAGTCACAGACCTGTCCCCCTCCTGTGTCCATGTCCTATATATTCCAACCCCATTTTCCAGCACTTGGCCTTCTGTTCCTCAGTGATTCAAGTCCTCATCGAGATACTTAAATGCTGTGAAAGTCTCTGCCTCCACCACGCCCTCCGGAAGTGCATTCCAGATTCCAACTTTTGTGTGAAAAATATTCCTCCTCAGGACCTTGTAAATCTCCCACCACTTACCTTAAACTGATGCCCAACTGAGGGGAAAGATTCCAGTATCTGCAGTCCTTTGTTTCTCTGAGGGGAAAGATTTTCTCCCTATCTATCCTATCTATGCCCTTCATAATCTTCTATATCTTAATCAGATAACCCTCAGCCTTCTCTGCTTGGAGGAAACAAAACCAGCCCTATTCAGGTTCCATAGCAGAAGTTCTCCATCCCAGGCAATATCCTAGTGAGCCTTCTCTGCAACCTCTCCAATTAAATCACATCCTTCTTATCGTGTAGTGCTCAGAATTACACACAGTGCTCCAACTGTGGCCTAACCAATGTTTTATAAAGTTGTGCCATATCCTTTGCTTGGCCAATTGAAGACGGTTATCCCATATGCCTTCCTAACCAACCTTACCTACCTGTGCTGCCGCCATCAGAGATCCTTGGCCAAGTACACCAAGGTCCCTCAGTTCCTCAGTACTTCCTCAGGTTCTACCATTCATAACCTAGCCTTATTAGTCTTTCCAAATCACGCCCTGCGGTGAGATATTTCATCACCTCTTCAAAAAAATTCAGTCGTTAATTTGATAGGATCTCCCCTTAACAAAGCCACGCTGACCATCCCTGATCACCCCCTGCTTCTCCAAGTGCAGATTAATTCTGACCTTCAGAACTTTTTCCCAGTAACTTCCCAACCACTGACATTAGTCTCATTGATCTGCAATGCCTGATTTATCCCTGCTGTCCTTCTTGACTAAAGCTGCCACATTTACTATCCTCTGGTTATCTGGCACCTCACGTGTGACCAGAGGAAACTTGAAAATCTCTGCCAGAGCTCCAGCGATCTCCTTCCCTGCCTCCTACAGCAGCCAAGGATACATCTCATCAGGCCCAGGGGACTTATTCACCTTTAAGATCTTTCTCTGACTTTCAGATGGCCAATCATTTAGCACACTGACCGTTTCAAAAACAGAGGGCTGGTTTCCAAAAACGAGCTGCTGGAGGAACTCGGTAGGTCAGCAGCATCTGTGGAGAGATGTGGCAGGAAAGTGGAGTACCCAGAGGAAACCCACGCAATCCTAGGGAGAACGTGCAAACTCCACACAGACAGCACTGGAGGTCAGGACTGATGAAGGGCTTGACCCAAAATGCCAACTGTCCCATTCCCCTCCACAGATGCTGCCTGACCCACTCAGTTCCTCAAGCAGTTTGTTTGTTGCTCCCGGTCCCAGCATCTGCAGCCACTTGTGTCTCCAGAGGGCTTGTTTCAAATATTCTCAGAAGCTGCTGACTAGAATAATACCATACCAAATGCTGAAATGAGTCAGATACTTGTTTTTTTTTTCTCCAGGGGTGGAGGGCTTTACTTTGGATGCCCTAGGCCCAGCAAAGGGATGACATGGCAAGAATGTGTGCAGTGGGAGAATCAGTAAATTGGTTTATTATTGTCACGTGTACCGAGGTACGGCGAAAAGCTTTGTTTTGCGTGCCGTCCATACAGATCATTTCATTACAACAGTGCATTGAGGTAGTACAAGGATAAACAGTAACAGAATGCAGAATAAAGTGATACAGTTACAGAGAAATTGCAGTGCAGGCAGACAATAAGGTGCAAGGCCATAAAAAGGTAGATTGTAAGGTCAAGGGTCCATCTTAGGGGTCCATTCAATAGTCTTAAAACAGCAGGATAGAAGCTGTCCTTGAGCCTCATGGTACATAGCTTCAGGCTTTTGTATCTTCTGCCCAATGGGAGAGGGGAGAAGAGAGAATATCCGGGGTGGGTGGGGTCTTTGATTTTTGAGAGAAGTGTAGAGAAAGTCCATGGAGGGGAGGCTGGTTTCCATAATGTGCTGAGCTGTGTCCACAACTATCTTCAATTCCTTGCAGTCTCAGGCAGAGGAAAAGTTGCCATATAAAGCTGTGATGCATCCAGATAGGAAAATTTCTATGGTGCATCGGTAAAAATTGGTGAGTGTCAAAGGGGACATGCCAAATTTCTTTTGCCTCCTGAAGAAGTAGAAGCACTGGTGAGCTTTCTTGGCCATGGTATCTACATGATTGGACCAGGACAGGCTACTGGTGATGTTCATTCCTAGGAACTTGAAGCTCTCAACCCTCTCGACCTTAGCACTATTGATGTAGACAGGAGACAGGTGCATGTGCACTGACCCCCCCCCCCCCCCTCCTGAGGCCAATGACCAGCTCTCTTGTTTTGCTGACATTGAGGGAAAGGTTGTTGTCATGACACCATGTCACTTGGCCGGTGTAAGTGCCACATTCCTTCACAAGAGTTATCAGGGCTGCTGAAAGATCAAGAGTCTGAAGTGTTAACTCTGTTTCTCTCTCCACGGATGGTGCTTGAACTGCCGAGTGTTTATTGCTGCTTAAGAAGAGATGGGTGAGAATGCCTGGGGTGGTCCGATTGCACAGGTAGTAATGTCACTTCAATCCCGACCTCCGGTACTGTCTGTGTGGAGTTTGCACGTTCTCCCTGCAATCGCATGGGTTTCCCTAGGGTGCTCCGGTTTCCTCCCACATCCCAAAGATGTGCAGGGTCAGTAGGTGAATTGGCCACTGTAAATTACCCTTCGTGTGTGGATGAGGGGTAGAATCTGATTGGGATTTGTCGGGAATGTGAGAAAAATACAAAATGGGACTTGTGCAGGAGTGGTGGAAAAATGGATGCTTGGTAGCACAAACACAGTGGGCTGAAGGGCCAGGCTCTGTGCTGTATATCTCTGTGGCTTTCTCTGTGGTTCTACAGTCAGAGCACTTTCTGAAATAACGAGGCAACAATATGTACACAGGGAAGTAGTTCAACCTCAAGGAAAACTTTGCTTTATGTTGATTCTGTCCAAGTTCCCAATAGACATGTGTACTGGCACGTTTAAAAGCCTACTTGGTTACAAAACTGAGATCATACTTTAAATAATCTACATAGGTAAGTTTCAAATACACAGCCTGCTGACCTTCAGTTTGAAGACTTCCATATTGATACCCACTTCACTGCAGACGGTCTGCCAACATCTGGGGTGACTTGTGAGATGTGCCCTTGTTCACATCCATGCTTGAACAGCACACCATCTCTCACACAAGTGCAGAGAATCCAATTTTACAAAAATATGAGCAGACAAACAGTAAAGGTGAGTTGACTGTGCACTTTGACAAAGCTGAATTTTTGAGCCAACTTTCAGCCAATACTCTCTCAAAGTCTGAAAATTAAAAAATAAACTGCAGATGTTAAAAATCTGAAATTAAAACAAAAAATTCTGGAAACACTCAACAGTCAGGCAGCATCTGCAGAAGGAGAAACAGAGCTAGCAGTTCAGATCGAAGACCCTCCATGAGAGCAGCTGATGTGAAACATGAACCTTGTTTCTCTTTTCACGTATTCTACCTAATCAGCTATGTATTTTATCCCAAAGATAATTATTTTTAAGTTGGATCTGTCTTATTCCCTTGCTCAGGTTCAGTCAGCAACTTCTGAGAACAGTTTGAAAAAAGGGAAGGAAAAAAGCTACAGAAGACGGGAAAACCCAGCCATACCAAGGAGCAAATATGTCAAGTGAAGCTTGATTATCTCCACAACACTTGATAGTTCTGGAGCAACAAACAATCTGCTGGAAGAACTCAGCAGGTCAAGAAGCATCTGTGGGAGGAAAGGAATTGGCCATGTTTTGGGCTGAAACCCTGCATCAGCTGGTCGAGCACCGTCCCCACAGATGCTGCTCAACCTGCTGAGTTCCTCCAGCAGATTACTTGTTGCTCCATATTCCAGTATCTGCAGTCTCTTGTGTCTCTACTTGATAGTTCTGATGCTATTTTACGTACTGGAAACTGAAATGATGTCTTTCTCTTTGTTTTTTTTAAAATAAGCATTCTCAGTTTCCTTCAGCCTATCACAAAGGGTCATGCGGCCTATCAAAATATCTCTTGGTTATACTCATGCTAAAAACAATCTTTTTTTTCTGTTTGGATTGAGATGCTGAGACGTTGCTGGACACGACGTGTGGAGGATGAGGAGAGGGGTGGAAGTCACATCGATACATCTGGGGCTGGTGGGAGTTTGAGGGTGAGATGGGAGCGACAGAGAGGGAACTGAGAGGGAGAAACAGAGAGAATGGGGAAAAAACAGAGAGAGAGAAATAAAAAGAGAAAAACGCAAAAGTGAGAAGGAGAGAAAGAGAAAAAGAGAGAAAGTAATGGAGAGGGGCAGAGAGAGGAAGGTAGAAATTTCTATCAAATAACAAAACACTGCAGATACTGGATATCTGAAATAAAAACAGAAGATGCTGGAAATACTTGAAGTTCAGGCAACATCTATAGAGCGAAAATCAGAGGTAATCCTTCATCAATGACCTTTTATCAGAACTGGGAAAAGTAAAAAAGTAAAAAGTAAAAAATGAGTAATTAGTTTTAAATTGTAGGGAAAAGGAGGGAGGTGAGGGAAGGACTGCGGGAATAAAAGTAGAGGTCTGATAAGGTGGCAGTGCCAGCTGACAGAGGGTAAAGGTCAGTCACAGTTTCCAGGGGAAACAAATAAAATGTACAGAAAGAAAATAACTGAATGGTGGAAATGTTGGATCCAAGGCAGGACTGACTGATGATCTGACATAGTTGAATCCACGGTTGAAACCTAAAGGCTGCAATGAGCTCAGTCAGAGGACGAGATGCCATTCCTCAAGCTTACGCTGAGCTTCATTGGAAGTGCAGAAGAAGCCAAAGAAGAAATGGTCAGAGTGAGTGGGGTGGAGAACTAAAGTCACACCAGTTGGAAGCTCAGTGTTAGTCTGAACCCAAGGCAGTCACCCAATCTGCGGTTAGTTTTCCAGGTCCTAACAGGGAGAAGTGAGATGTTAAAAAAAAAGTCCTGCAGATTGTGCTGCTCCCAACTGTACTTCCATGCCTCCCCCCTTACACGAGGGTGCATGCCACAATGAGAATACATTTGCATACCGGAGTTCTGCACTGATGTACCTGCAACACACGGACAGATTTCCCATTAAATCTAAATGTACACATATGGTTACAGAATTTGTTTCCATGCCAATGGTACAGTTACTGGAAGCATGCTGAGGAGGCAGATCCTGATGGTGAGTTATTGCTCATGGTAACAACCTGAAGTTCCACACCACCAGGTTCAAGAACAGCTACTTTCCTTACACCATTCGGTTCTTGAACCAACCTGCACAACCAACCTGCACAACATGGAGGTGTACAAGATGATAAGAGGCCTAGATCGAGTGGACAGTCAGAGACTTTTTCCCAGGGCGACAATGGCTAACATGAAGGACATAATTTTAAGGTGATTAGAGGAAGGTATAAGGGGGATGTCAGGGGTAAGTTTTTTACACAGAGAGTGGTGGGTGCGTGGAATGCGCTGCCAGCAGAGGTTGTGGGGGCAGATGCATTAGGGACATTTAAGAACCACTTAGATAGCCACATGAATGATAGAAAAATAGGGGGCTATGTGGGAGGGAAGGGTTAGGTAGAACTTAGAGCAGAATAAAATGTTGGCGCAACATTGTGGGCCGAAGGGCCTGTACTGTGCTGTAGTGTTCTATGTTCTACATAACCCTAATCACTACAGCTTAGCAACGCTATGACCACTTTGATCACTTTGCACTAAAATGGGCTTTCTTTTTGTTCTAATTGTGTTTTTTTCTTGCACAAATTGTGCATAATTTATATTTATGTTTTTCTTGTGACTCTTGTGTATCTGATGCTCTGTGCCTGTGATGCTGCTGCAAGTAAGTTTTTCATTGCACCTGTGCATAGATGTGCATATGACAATAATCTCGACTTTGATTTATAGACCTAATTGACCCATTCTGTTCTCGTACGTCAGCCCTGCACCATCAGCAATCAGCCAGGTAAGCCCTTGTGGCACTCCCTCCATGGCCAGAACATCCTTCCTCAGGCAACTGCTGACTTCCCCAAGTTCACTACAGTGACTGCACTCATGTACCCATAACAGAAACCCAAAGCATACACGTCGTTCCATTGTAAGGGGAATAGACAGATCTACAGTCACAACCAAGACCTTAGTATTGTACAGTGCGTCCTGGTGTAGGGTCAAGGACACTGTATTGTGGAGAAGGAGGGGGCAAACATACTGGCACTAATGATATATGTACAAAGATGAGATCCTACAAGCTGAATATAAAGAGTGGAGGTAAATTAAAAAGTAGGACCTAAAATCTCATGATCATTCCCTGCGCAATGTACTGATGAGAGTAGAAATACATCAGATGAATGTGTGACTGGTGTAGGGGGCTGGAATTGGGCAGGTTCTTGGGACACTGGGACCGGTTGTGGGATCAGTACAAAGTGGACAGGACCGGATTGGGGCCTACATCTTCAGAGGTGGAAGGGCATGTGGTTGTGGGAGGGTTTCAACTGTGACGGCGGGGGAGGAGATGTTGGACAGGAAGAAAGAGGAGGGGGAAATGAGGAGAGGAACAAAGGATGGAAAAGGAAGGCAGAGTAAAGATGAGAGATCTTTATTAGTCACGTACATCGAAACACACAGTGAAATGCAGCTTTTGCATAGAGTGTTCTAGGGACAGCCCGCAGGTGTCGCCACACTTCTGGCACCAACATAGCATGCCCACAACCTCCTAACCTGTTCGTCTTTGGAATGTGGGAGGAAACCGGAGCACCGGAGGAAACCCACGCAGACACGGGGAGAACATACAAACTCCTTACAGACAACGGCCGGAATTGAACCTGGGTCACTGGTGGTGTAATAGCGTTACGCTAACCGCCACACTACCATGCCTGCCAAAGAATGGTGAGAAACAAATGGCCACAGTGCTCACAAAAACTAAGAGGGCTAATGTTCAAAAGACAAGTCTAGAGGCATTTTGCCTTAATGGGCTGAGCATTCATAACAAGGTTGATGAAATGATATTGCAAGCTGTTATGATATAGTAGCTATTACAGAAGCATGGCTCCCATGTCTTACAGAATGGGAGCTGAACATCCAGGGTTGGGGGTATTCAGTATTTAGGAAGAACAGGCAAAAAGGGAAATGAGGTAGGGTGGTTTTCTTTGCAAAGAAGGAAATCAATGCAACGCTAAGGATAGACATTAGTTCGAGAAATCCTAATGTGGAGGAGGCTGAGGGGAGACCTGATAGAAGTTTGTAAGATTATGTGAGGCACAGATCGAGTAGACAGAGTCTGTGTCCCCGGGTGGAAATGTCAAATACTAGAGGGCATAGCCTTAAAGTGAGAGATTAAAGGAGATTTATGAGGCAAATTTGTTGACACAGAGGGTGGTAGGTGCCTGGAACCTGCAGCCCGAGGAGACGGTAGAAGCAGATACAACAGCAGCATTTAAAAAGCATGCAGACAGACACATGAACAGGCAGGAAATGGAGGGAGATAGACCACGTGCAGGCAGATGGGATTAGTTTAGATTGGCATCATGGTCGGCACAGACATGGTGAGCCGAAGGGCCTGTTCCAGTGCTGTACTGTTCTATGTTATGTGTGGACTGTACTGGTGAAGCTAAGAAACACCAAGGGTCAGAAACTGTAGGTGGGGTTTGTCCACAAGCCCCCAAATAGTAATAATGGTGAAGGGGATGGAATTAAACAGGATCTTAGAGATGGATGCAATTAGGGTAAAATTAGATTTGTGAGTGACTTTAATTTATACACAGATTAATCAAATCAAATTTGCAAAAATAATGTAGAGGATGAATTTCTGGAGTGTGTATGTGATTTTTTTAATAGACCATTATGTTGAGAAATTGACCAGAGAACAAGTTAACCCAGATCGGGTATTGTGCAACAAGAACGGAAATAATTTACAATTTTATTATATGTGTCCCTTTAGAAAAGAGACACCATAATGTAATATCAGGAAGTCATGATACAGTTGTATAAAACTTATATAAGGTTAGGCCACCTTTGGAGTATTGTGTGCAGTTCTGGTCGCCCCATTACCGGAAGGATATGAAGTGCTTTGGAGAAGATGTAGAAGTGGTTCACCAGGATGCTGCCTGGACTAGAGAGTATGAGTTATAATGAGAAGCTGGACAAACTTGGATCATTTTCTCCGGAGCATCGGAGGCTGAGGGGAGACCAGCTAGAGGATTATAAAATTATATGAGGCATAGATAGGGTAGACAGTTGGAATATTTGTCCCAGGGTAGAAATGTCAAGTACTAGAGAACATAGCTTTAAGGTGAGAAGGGGAAAGTTTAAAGGAGATGTGTGAGGCAAGTTATTTTACACAGAGAGCGGTGGGTGCCTGGAATACACTGCCAGGGGTGGTGGTGGAAGCAGATACAATAGAAATGTTTAAGATGCATTTTGACAGGCACATAAACAGGCAGAGAATAGAGGAGCTGAGTGTCTTACTCCTGCTCCCCATTTATATGTATATTCATAGCAAGTGGCATCAGCAAGGGAGAGGGCAAAAAGTATAACTTTAAAAAAGTAAACTGAAATGTTGTGTGGAACAAACTAAACTTGGAGGCATTTTTAAATGCTATTTCATTTGAAGAAAAATTTATACAAAGAAATGTTAATTTAGTGAAACTTTTTTTCACAATTGATGAATAAAACAAGACTTCAGGGAAAAAGGAGTTGATACTTCTTAGTGAAGTGTTATTCAGGAGTTTACTAAAATTGATAAAAAGGGATATTGGAGGTTATAGATGTAGCCAAGACGTAATGTTAAACAAACTCAGTAAAATGTTTTTCAGTGCAGTGACATACTGTAGGCATTGCTGGGTATTGTTTATTAACGGAGATTCTGTGGTGTACTCTTAGTACAATTTTGGTGTAACTTTAATTTATACGCTGTGTAGAATGCAAGAAACATGACTGTGGTACAGCTCCTCAAGAACATTGTCCAGATGCCACACGCAATGCATGCAGCCAAACCATCTATATTGCTGGACGCAATACATCAGTCCTGTATGCCCACTTGCAGTCCTGATGAAGGGTCTCAACCCGAAACATCGATTGTTTATTTTCCTCCATAGATGCTGCCTGACCTGCTGAGTTGCTCCAGCATTTTGTGTGTGTTACTCGAGCATCTACAGAATCTCTTGTGTCTTGTGTATGCCCACTTAAATGTCAGCTGTGACCACAGATCAGGAAACCATTGCTATAAGCTATGAAAGCACAACTTGCTTCTCTTTTGAAAATCAAGCTCTTCACACTGAGGTACACAAGAAAAGTTTCAAGATTTATGGGTTCACCAAGCTGGCCACAACCATCAGTTGTGCCTCCCAGAAGGATTTTTCACTGCATTGGTCACAGTCCATGAGTGAAAGTAAAGACTGCAGATTGTCTTATCTTGCCTCTCTGTCAACTTGATTCAGCCCATTCCATTTTCTCTCCTACTTCTGTCCTGGTTCTATGCCTCTTTCTGTATGTGCTTTATTTAAAGTGCATTGAAATAGTCTTTAAGTATACTGCACAAATGTGTGTTTTCCTTAT
The DNA here is from genome assembly GCF_009764475.1 of Pristis pectinata. Lineage (NCBI taxonomy): Eukaryota > Metazoa > Chordata > Chondrichthyes > Rhinopristiformes > Pristidae > Pristis > Pristis pectinata. The sequence goes on along the minus strand of NC_067428.1, from coordinate 33,001,052 downwards.
TTTGTGGATTGTGGGAACATTTGTATTAAGCAGTACATCCACTGCTTAATACAAAAGGAGATTACCTAACAAAGATTAATCATTATTCTGAGGATGGTACACATGAAATTGACAGTCTCTGTCTCAATGGTATTATTTAATTTAGTTGAACAGTTTTTAACACTGTTATTTGAGCATTTCAAGGAAAATATTTGCCGTAGTATTTATTGTCATATACACCAGGGTGCAATGAAATTCCTTGCTCGCGTGAAGCTCACAGAATTAACAGTGCACGTGGTAATAGTAATGAGCACAAAAACAACGGAATGGTGCAAAGCACAGTCGTGCAAACTGAGGTAGCACAAAAAGAAATGCTGAAGCGACAATAACGGAATAGGTAGGATTATCAGTTCCTTATACTCATGGTGCTCTGGGTCTTTGTTCCCCAATTAAAATGAATTAAAGTGCACGTATCAACCATGTCCATCTGCTAAACTGCTGATTCTATCACATCCTTTAACAATTTCGGTTTCTTTATCCTAACTGGTGATAAAAGAATCTGCCCCTCCCTGACATTCCTTAATTCCAAAGCACTTTCAGTTCCAGAAGTAGGATGCAAATTTACATTCATTCCATATTGCACAGTGCATATGTCATCAAATATATTTGCCATGACGTGTGTCTCTACTACAACCTTTTCACAGCTTTGAATCTGTAAGGAAATAATTGACAACATTCAGATATTTATCTTCCAGTACCGTTTACAAACGAAGGGCTATTCTTACCTTTTCACATGATCAGGTATGGGTTACTTAGATCAACAGGACCTGTTCTTCCATGGCTAATCTGTGATCTAACTCCATATAAACCCTTTGCATAACTCCTTTGATACCTTTGGCCAACAATCCATCAATCTCAGAATCAAAACTAAAACTGACCCTGCAGCAATGGCAGGAAAGAAGTGCAAATCAAAGCTCTGGAGTCCTGTCACATGCATTTGTGAATAGCAGAGGAACTTTGATAGTGAAGAGGAAGAGTGGGCTCCAAGAACATCCCCATCCTCAGACTTCTGAACCAATCACCTCTCTCACATTCCCTTCCCAGTGGTGCTGCCAGGTTCTCGAACCTTTAATTCTCCCCCTTCTGTTATTGTCACTTCAGCATTTCTTTATGCACTCCCTCAGTCTGCACTACTATACATTGCACCATTAGGTTGTTTCTGCACTCATTGCTGTATTTATTGTTGTACTTATTGTTAGCATGTACACCGTTTACTCCGTGAGCTTCCTGTGAACAAGGAATTTCATTGCACTCCGGTGGATGTGACAATAAACTAATCTGCCCTGACCTGTCAAACACTGGACCTCCAGCAGTCACTACTGAAAGAGAAGATGATGGGACTACTCAGCACCTGTGGAGAGAGAAATGGCGTTAATACTTCAAGTCCATGATCTTAATGAGTGAGGGAAGGTTACTCCGACTGCACGCTGATGAGGCTGGAGATTTTTTTCTTCACTTTCTTTCCTCCTCATCTTGTTTTGCCTTCTACAGCTACTCCCCGCTATAGGAGGCACCATTTCAATTCCACAGATGACGTGTAGCTGAGAGAAGCACAATTGCTGGGAGCATTAAATTGGCAGGGTTGGAAACTTCCTAGAATGACATTTAGATGACAAAATGTGAGCTTGCCAAAATCAAGCAGCTAAGTGCACCGCCAATCTCTACAAGCTTTCCTTCCAGCGACTCTAAGTGATGGTAAGTAATCTTACAGTATCTGTCACTCACCAGGGACTCTACACTATGATCAATTTGCCTACAGTTTCTGCGGCTGTTTCTGTGGTCTGACCATCCAGTTGGTACCACTGACATTTTCAGGTGTCCAGATGTGCCAACCGAGACAGCCCTTCTTAATATGGAAATCACATGACGCCACGGCCAAGAAAGCTCACCTGACCCTCTACTTCCTCAGGAGGCTAAAAAAATTTGGCATGTCCCCTTTGACACTCACCAGTTTTTATCGATGCACCATAGAAAGCATCCTATCTGGATGCATCATGGCTTGGTACGGCAACTGCCCTGCCCGGGACCGCAAGAAACTGCAGAGAGTTGTGGACACAGTCCAGCGTATCACAGAAACCAGCCTCCCCTCCATGGACTCTGTCTATACCTCTCGCTGCCTTGGTGAAGCAGCCGGCATAATCAAAGACCCCACCCACCCGGGTCATTCTCTCTTCTCTCCTCTTCCATCAGGTAGAAGATACAGGAGTCTGAGGGCACGTACCACCAGACTCAAGGACAGCTTCTATCCCACCGTGATAAGACTATTGAATGGTTCCCTTATATGATGAGATGGAACCTTGACCTCACAATTTACCTTGTTTGACCTTGCACCTTATTGTCTACCTGCACTGCAGTTCCCTGTAGCTGTGACACTTTACTCTGTATTCTGTTATTGTTTTTACCCTGTACTACCTCAATGCACCCTGTACTAACTCAATGTATCTGCACTGTGTAATGAATTGATCTGTATGAACGGAGTGCAAGACAAGTTTTTCACTGTACCTCGGTACAAGTGACAATAATAAACCAATTCCAATACCAAAATCAGGGTCTGATTTTTACATTTACACTTTACGGCTTAGCTGAGTTTTCTGGGCTCTGTCCATTCCCTGCGGGCGATGGAATAAAGGAGCTCCAGCAACTGGAGGTAATCAACCAGTGTTGTGGCACCCAGATGCCAGGCATGTGATGCATTGTAACAACCTGAGCCTGAGCACTGTCCACAATGCCCTTCACAACCACAAGCCCCTGCCCATTACCCCATCCTTCCTCCTGTTGGGTCAACTCCAGCTCAATTTCCAGGTTTGTCACTCGTAAACCGCGTCAGAACACGAGCCAGACAGCCTGAGGCTCAGCTTCCAAGTATAAAACAAGGCTGAAGCCTCAACATGATGGGAACGCTTTAAACCTGAGTGGGATGTCGGCAGACGTGGTCACCAGTGGTTGTCAGGTGCAGTCACCCATAGATCGGTACTGTGGGCTGGACAGGTAGCAACGGCCAGGGTCTCCAGAGACGGACCATTCCCGACCCAAGCGGCTGGTTCTGTCCTGTCGCCTGTGGCCAATTAATAAGCAGAGACGTGTGCCACTAACATGCTTTAAGTATATCCACACATTACGTGGATTCTGTATAATTTGCATCTGTTAATCCTGATTAATTGACGGCTTTGGGCCCAAAGAAAAATTCCTTTGGGTCTGAACAGAAAGCACGTTTTCCAAGAAGTTCAACCACATCTTTTCTTTTCAGTGTAAGGCAATAATTATAACTCTCAGGTCGTTTGATGTTGCTGAGCAGGCACATGCCATCCTTACGTTCCTGGCATGACTTCCTTCATCAGCGATACAGGGAATGATGTCATTCCTGATACTGACGTTGGGAACTCCCAGGACTTTGCTGTCATTCCAGCCCATCATCAGGCTGGAATGCTGAATAGGTAAGTAAATCCCTGATATCCTCACACCCTACATCGCACTCTGCATTACTTCACCCTGTTGTTCCCATTCCCTTAATTCTCCCACCCCACCACCAATTCCAAGGCATGACGTGCCTATTTCCCACCAGCGATCACCTGATATAAGACCCTGACCCTTAACTCTGGTGTCCCAACCCAGCTATTAGTATCCCTATTTACTCCTGCCTCTGATCGTTCATCACTAGTACACCACTCCTTACACCTGATCATCTATTACCCAGTTTGTATCACCCCCCATCCCAACCATCCTTTGGTCTGCTGGTACACAGAGGCTGGGAACCCTGTGGTGAGTAGCTCACCTCCTAACTCCCCAAAGCCTGTCCACCGTCTACAAGGCTCAAGTCAGGAGTGTGAGGGAACACTCTCCACTTGACTGGTCGAGTGCAGCTTCAACAACACCCAAGAAGCTCAATACCGTACAGGGCATAGCTGCTCAATTGATAGGCCCCCATCCACAGCCATATACTCACTCCACCACTGTGCACAGTAGCAGCAGTTTCTACCACCCACAGGATGCACTGTAGAAGCATACAAAGACTTTTTAGACAGCACCTTCCAAACCCAAAACCTCTCCCAGCTAGAAGGACAAGGGCAGCAAGAGCACAGGGACACCATCACCTGCAAGTTGCCCTCCAAGCCTCACCCCATCCTAACTTGGAAATATATCGCAGTTTCTTCACTCTCGCTGGGTCAAAGTCCCGCAACTCCTTCCCTAACGGCACTGTGGGTACACCCACACCTCAAGGACTGCAGCGGTTCAAGAAGGCAGCTCACCACCACCTTCTCAAGGGCAACTAGGGATGGGCAATTAAATGCTGGTTTAGCCTGTGAAACACACATCCCTTGAATGAATAAATATATAAAAAAATCTTGAGGTACTGGGTTAATGGGCAGCAAGCAAAGAATGTCCAAAGCAAAAAATGAAGGGGTTTAGTCTCAAGTGTTAGTTGGACGCAACATGTTGGAGCAGGGTGGTGAATCTCTGGAATTCTCCACCCTGGAGTTTGCAGGCGCTCGATCATCAGAGGTATTTAAAGAGGAAGTAGATACATTTTTGAAAAATTGAGGAACTCACGGCTTTGGGGAATTGGCACAGAAGAGGAGTTGAGGTCACAGACAAAGGCATTTAGAACAGAGAGGAGAAGAATTTCTTCACTTGAGGGTAATGAACATGAGGAATTTGTTACCACAAAGTCATTAATTTATCAGCCATGGTCATGTTGAATGGCAGGGGCAGGCTTGAGGGGCCGAGTGGCCTACTCCTGCTCTGATTTTCTTGTGTCTTTGTGTTCAGGGAGTGTGAGGTTGGAAAATTAATGTGCTAATTTTTGATTGCATTATTGGACATGTTAATGTGTGTTAACTGACAGCCTTGTGTTAACCTAACTGGTGCACAATTTTCTGATGTACCTCTCTCACTTTTCTCAAAGTGCAGGATCTTCCAATCATAAAATCATCGAATTGTACAGCACGGAAACAGATCCTTGTGGCTCACCTCATCCATGCCTATCTATGCTACTCCCATCTGCCTGCATTAGACCAATATCCCTCGACAACTACCTGTCCAAAGGCCTTTTAAGCATTGTAATTGTACCAGCCTCCACAATCTCCTCTGGCAGCTCGTTCCAGATAACCACTCAAACCTCCTTTAAGTTACTCCCCTCTCGTCTTAAACCTGTGCCCTCCAGTTCTAGATTTCCCTGCTCTGGGAAAAATGACTCTGACCATCTATCCTATCAATGCCCGTCATAATTTCATAAGCCTCTATTAAGTGATCCCTCACCCTTCTATGTTCCAGTGAGAGTAAACCCAACCTATCCAATCTCTCCGTATAACTACAGCCCTCCATTCCAGGCAACATCCTGATGAATCCCTTCTGCACTCTCTCCATTGTGACCACATCCTTCCCACATTGTGGCGACCAGAACTGTTCACTGTACTCTAAGTGAGGTCGAACTAATGTTTGGTACAGCTGCAACAGGATGCTCCAATCTTAAGGAATTGTTCCTAAGTTGAGAGAACTGTGCAAGAATATTCCTAAGGCATCTGTATCAGCTCATCTACTTTCTTCAAAGCACTGACACACAAATTGTTTTGGGGATTTGTTACCCTGTAGTTCCATTAGTTTATTCATCACTACTGTTTGGTTATGTTAATTTTAGTGAGTCCCTGTACCTAAATCAATATTCATATCCTCGGGAAAAGTGCTGATATAAAGTAATGAGTATATTGGACCTTGGTGGGATCACACTTGGAGTACTGTGTCCTGTTTTGGTTCCATTACCAAAGGAAGGGTTTACCTGCTACAGAGGAAGTGCTGTACGATGAGAGATTGAGTTGACTAGACTTGTATTTTCTACAGTTTTGCAGAATAAGGGGGGATCTAACTGAAACTACAAAAGTGTGACAGGGCTGGACAAAGTAGATGCAGGGAGAAAGCTTTCCCTGGTTGGGTGTCCAGATCCTAGGGTCACAGACAAAGGCATTTAGAACAGAGAAGAGAAGAATTTCTTCACTTGAGGGTAATGAACGTGAGGAATTTGTTACCACAAAGTCATTAATTTATTTAAGAAGAAGATAAATTTCCAGCTGGAAACAGCATCAAGGGGAGATGTCTGGTGTTGAGTGAGATCAGCCATGGTTGTGTTGAATGATGAGCAGGCTCAAAGGGCTGAACAGTCTACTCTTGCTCCTATTTCCCAAGTTTCTAAACAACGTGTCCACCAATTTCTGGGTGTTGATCACTTTACTCATTGACAAAGTTGACCAGTTTACCTTGGATGGCACTAACTGCAGGGAAACCAGCCTTAAGCAAACCTAGAGCAACCGACAATCTGTTGGAGGAACTCGACAGGTCAAGCAGCAACTGTGGGAGGAAAGGAATTGTTGATGTTTCAGGTGGAAGCCCTGCATCAGGACTGAGCGTGAAGAGACGAGATGGCCTGTCTCCCAACTCCTGGCACATCCTGCCTGTTACCTTTCACCCCTCCCCAGTCCACCAATCACCTCAGACTCCTGTCTCACCACTCCCCTGCTCCTCTTTATACCAGCCATCTCGTCTCTCCACTCTCAGTCTTGATACAGGGTTTCGACCTGAAACACCAACCACCCCTTTGCCTCCACAGATGCTGCTCGACCCCCTGAGTTCCTCCAGCAGATTGTGTGTTGCTCCAGATTCCAGCATCGGCAGTCTCTTGAGGCTCCATTAAGCAAACCTAGAACCTCACAAGCTCTTTTCTATTTTCCCTTCTGAACACACCATTAAACTTGCATGCACTATGAAAACTGACTACTTTTAGATAAATTATTAGGGCAACTATTTGTTTGAAATGAAACAGCCAACTCTAGCTAGAATTCCAGCCCACGTTGTTATACTTTAACCATGCTACATGCCGGCGCATCTGTCATAACATTCAACAGAATGACTTTGTAGGCAAACAGAGGTTCAATGAATCCACCTTGAAAGCTCCTTGAGGCAATTTCTTTTACACCTAGCAACTACTCCTACGAGAAACACTGCACAGAAACAGCTTTGTTGTCTACGCCAATGTGTTCTCGCATTGGGGACAGAGACTACAAGAACACAACACCCACACCTGATAACAGAAAGGAGTTGTGGGCTTGTCAGGAACATTGTCGATGTGTGTAATTCCATGGGGACTGATCCCATTATCTGCTTGCTTTGTATTTTTCCACTGGCCTTGCCAATGCAACATCGGGTAACACTTATCCTAAGAGTGCATGACTGTAGTAGTACCAACCTTATCAATGCAACACAACTGAATTGTATAGTCATTTTATTCATGTGTGTATAATATATAAATACACATTTTAGGATCAATCAGTTTTTCCAGAAGATATTCCATGGGAATTTTGATTCCTCTGTGTGTTGTTTGCATTAACCATCATCCAGTCAAAGCTTCTGGTTCCAGTGAACTTCAGCCACCTGTTGAGATCAACAGAAGCCACCAGAAAATGGAAGGGCACGGTCGCATCAGTGTCGAGGAATTTGTAGCCTGCTCTGTAAGGTAACGTCCAGCTCTCTTTCATAGCCAGTACAGCCTCCTCTTCTAGTAGACAGATCATGAACACTGACACTGTGAATAGAGAAGCCCCAGCAATGTACAAGGTCTGTGACACCTTCATGAGTAACTCAATGGAGATGTGTTTCCTGTGTATCAAGTGTGAAAACAGAAAATTGTTTAACTACATAATATGTCTTACCTCGCCCAACCGAGGAACTTTGGGGACACAGGAGAGACTGGAATCTGGAGCAACACACAAGATGCTGGAGGAATTCAGCAGGTCGAGGAGCATCTGTGGGGGGAAATGGACAGTCGACATTTCAGGTGGAGAGCCTTTCATCAGCCCAGATGAAGAGTCTCAACCTGAAACATCAACTGCCCATTTCTCTCCTCAGATGCTGCCTGACCCACTGAGTTCCTTCTGCATCTTGTGTGTTGCTCCAGGGACTTTGGGGCCTGTCAACTTATTTTGCAATCTTGCTTTTCCATGATTGGTTGGAATGCTACCGAACTGCTCAACAGTTCTTTTGAATCCACTTGGGCCACTGATGGTCTATAGTGGATAGCTATTTGTTTTTGCATGAATATTGCATATTCCCATTCATACCTAAACACATTCTGAACAGATTGATTGGGATTACAGTACATATGAACATAAGATCTAGGAGCAGGAGAAGACCGACCAGCCCCTCATATCTGCTCCATCATTCACTAAAATCAGGGCTGATCCAATCTTGGCCTCAACACCACTTTCCCACACTCTCTCCATATTTCTTGACTTCCTCGTAGTTCAAATGTCTGTCAGCATCCACCATGAATAGATTGCATGACTCTGCTCCACAGCTCTCTGGGATATAGAACTCCAAAGAGAAATTCCTTCTCATCTCCATATTAAATGGGCAATCCTTTATTCTGAAGCTATGCTCCTTAATTCTCAATACACCTACTGTGGAAAACATCCTCTATGTATCCACCTGCCAATCCCCCTCAGAATCTTAAGTGTTTCAAGAAGATCATCTCTCATTCTGCTGAACAATGAGTGTATACCCAGTCTGTTCAACCTCACTTCAAGCATCGGTCGCTTCATCCCAGGAATCGATCCAGTCAGCCTTCCTTGCACTGTAGAGTGACAACACCCCAGACACTGCCTGATTTGAATGGTGCAGGTGATGAAGTTCACAACTGATCCTTTCTTTGGCCCAACCCAGCAGTTTCCATGTCAGTGGCTGTTCCTTAATTTTATTAGATGTCTATGACATTATTACTGGCCCATTCCTGTACTTTGAGCACACGTGAATTCAGAAGCAAGTGATACTCATTCAGAAGTTAATAAGCAGGGTGGATCAGAGATTTTTCAATTAAAAAAACAATGTGTTAGAAATCGGAATGCATCATAAAGGGTGTCGCTTGTGACCAATTTGGTTGCGAACTTCAGTAGGTGCTAACCAGCTCTCAGTCTCTTACTTAGCAATGACATGGAGCATACAAACAAAAATATAACAGGGCCTGAGGGATTGTCAAAAATGATTTGGATTCATTGTCAAAAATTATTAGGATAATGGAGCTTAAATCAGTCTGCTGAAGGAACTCATTGGGTTCAGCAGCATCTGTGGGAGGAAGGGAATTGTCGATGTTTTGGGTCAGGACCCTGCTTTAGATTTCAGCATCTGCAGTCTCTTATATCTCAATTGTTGGGATAATGTTGTTTCATCTTAATTCTTGCTGCAAATAATCTCAGCTTTCATAAGTAAAATGATTTTGAGGATTACTTTTGTCATTTCTTTGTTACAATGTTTTCAATAATTTAATCCCTTAACATCACCCACCTTGTACTCAATTACAAGTAACAGCTTCCTTTTCCAGAAATAGACTTTTCTTTTTACACGCTAATACATTTCAATTTTAATCATTTACAAGCAGGTAACACCCAATCCAGTTTAGAAGGAGAAACAGGAGAGTGCAGATGCTGGGATCTGGAGCAACAAACAGTCTACTGGAGAGATCCCGATGCAGGGTCTTGATCCGAAATGTTGACGGCTCCTTTCCTCCCACAGATGCTGCTCGACCCAGAGTTCCTCCAGCAGCTTGTCTGTCGCTCCAGTTGAGAAGGATTGCTCCATTCTGTGTTAGCTGCATCAAAGAAATATCTGGGAGGATTTGTACTGCTGGGTAATAGGACATGTGGGCATATTGACCAGATGAAATCTTGTGACACTTGCACTGTTACTAATATTATTACAATTCCCCACTGCAGTGTAGTTGTTGAAGTCTACTCCATTTCATTAAAACTTGTTTCCATTAATTCCCAGTAAGATATCTGCACCTTGCTGTATTTAACCACTCCTACACCTGCTTTGCATTAAGGTCTACAACATGGCATTTGGCTTTTGACTTTCTCTTGTCTGGCCAAAAACGCAAGGTCATTTAAAAAGACAACACAAACCAGAGGATGGCCTTTCTGTGTCAGCAGCATGCAGAGATGAGGAAGGCAATGGACTGTAGCTTTCTGTCAGCTTGATTCAGCCCAAGAATGAATACAGGTGGGTGCCCACCAGTCAACCTGGACATGATGGGCCAAATGGCCTGTTTCCATGCTGTGTGACTGTATGAGAGGCAGAGACGGAGGGGTAGGGGAGTGGAGGAGGAGGGAGGGTAGGTGTGGGGGCAGGGGTGGGAAGGGTGGGATTTGTTGTGTTTTTTTTAAGAAACGAAGTATTTTGGAGTCAGTGCGTAAATCTGGATGAAGGTTTCAACCCAAGTTGACTGTCCATTTCCCTCCACAGACGCTACTCAACCTGCTGAGTTCCTCCTGCATCTTGTTTGTTGCTCCAGGTTCCAGTATCTGCAGTCTCTGGTGTCTTCGTAAGGTGCTGATGTTGCTACTTCGCACTACTGTCAGGGAATGAATGCCTACCTTACATCTGTCAGAAATCTGTCATTGTTTTGACACAGGTTATTCCTGTAATGCATGCCTTTGTAAATTAGCTGCATTATTGTGGTATGTAGGTTGCAACAGGTCCGCAAAGAGCATCATAATGACACTTCAGTAACCAGGCATCCATGAGCAAGGTGTGATCACCAAAACCCTCAACCTATCAGTGTCATGCTGAGTACACTGGTCCACAATCAGTGCTGCGCCCAGCAGGCTGGTGATCAGAGTGTGGTCCCTTCATCTGGATTGCCAAGATGGGCACCTATAACATGGTGGGTGCATCTTGTCTGCACACATTTCTAAAACTGATTTTGTGGAGGGCATTGCACAGCAGAGGATTAGAGTTTGTGTATGTGTCAGTCTCCTTATTAAGGGGTTCAGAGGTACCTCCACAAAATCAATGTTCTGGGATTCAGGACTGTCCTCAGCTTCTGTCAATGCATGGACTGGAGACCTGGTCTATTTCTTGGTTTATTGCCTGTGCCACTGTAATGTTATTATTTGGTGGCCTATAGACAACTCCCGCCAGTAATTTTTTCCCTTTACTATTCCTAAGGGCAGGCACGGTAGTGTAGCGGTTCGCATAACACTATTACAGCGCCAGAGACCCGGGTTCAATTCCAGCCACCATCTGTAAGGAGTTTGTACATTCTGCCCGTGACTGCGAGGGTTTCTTCCGGGTGCTCCGGTTTCCTCCCACATTCCAAAGACATACGGGTTAGGAAGTTGTGGGCACGCTATGTTGGTGCCGGGAGCGTGGCGACACTTACAGGCTGCCCCCAGAAGACTCTACACAAAAAGATGCTTTTCACTATGTGTTTCGATGTACGTGTGACTGATAAAGATATCTTGTCTTGTCTTGTCTCACTTGTCCTGTCAGTTTGACAGTGCCTTTACAAAGGCAAGTAGCTACCAGTCATGGTGTAAGAATCTTTGCACGTGGCCATGTATTGATGACCTTGCCTGAGGCAATCAGACACATTTCAGTAAATCTTGGTGAAGGTTTGCATTCAGGTAAATTGGAAGCAATATTCATTTTAGCAGCATGTCGGAGAAGAAAGGACTTCAGCCTTTCCTGTGACACTTCTTACTGGAAGGTAGCTGCAAGGTCCTCAGACTAGCCTCGAATTCTGGAATTCTTTTAACACTGATATTGTTTTGTACAATATGTCCCCACTTGTGACTTGATATTAAGTTTAACCCTGATTGCAGTGTTAACTACCTTATTCTGAAACCTTTCAGTTTAGAGTCACTTATTTATCACTTCATTCATTTAGAATTTCCTTTAATGTTGTTGTTCCCTTCACCCTTTCCCCAATTTTTCACTTCATTAAATCTATTTATGGCCAGATGTTTCAGGGAAGATTTACTCAGGGCGTGAAAATATCATGTTCTGTGGCAGGTCAGAGTTGAAACGTGATTGGAGACACAGAGACTGGGAATTAGAAGCCGCTGAGGGATTTAAGTGGTTTCTTTGAGAACGGAGCACAACAACACAAGTGAGAAAGAGCAAGGGAGGATGAGGGGCAATGCAGGTGAAACAGTTGCCTCATGTCCCACATCAGAGCTCCTCAGTGAATGGTTCTTTGTTATGGAGCTACAATTGGGACAGACACCCAGGTCAGAGTTGAACAGAATGCAAAGACTTCCTTAATGAGAATGCATAGAAGTAATAAGACTTCCTTAGTCTTGTGCTCCAAACCTCTTGCAATACCGTTCAACACTCCACTTGTATTCTGAATGACTTGCTTCACTGCTGTGGTAACTTTCCAAGTTACTTCCTCAATGGTTACTTCCTTAATGAGAATGCATATGGAGCATTGGGTACAGTTTTAGTTGCCCTGTTGAAGGCAGGATAGACTTGCCCGAGTGGTGGTGCGACGAAGGTTCATGTGATTGATCCCTGGATTGACGGTGCTTTCTTGAGAGGAAAGTTTGAGCAGGCTTGAAGTTTAGAAGGATGAGAACCTTCTCATTGTAACATGAGCACCTGAGAAGTGGAGAGACTTGATAGCGGAGATGCTGTGAAGATATTTCTCCTGGTGAGTGACTCTAAACTGAAAGGTTTCAGGATAAGGTAGTTAACACTGCCATCAGGGTGAAATTTAATATCAAGTCACAAGTGAGGCCATACTGTACAAAACATGTGTTAGAAAATCAAAAAAAGTGCAGATGCTGAAAATCTGAAGTCATGGAGTCCTACAGCACGGAAACAGGCCCTTTGGCCCAACCGGTCCATGCCAGCCAAGATGCCCATCTAAGCAAGTCTCATTTGCCCATGTTTGGCCCATATCCCTCGAAACCTTTCCTACCCATGTACCTGTCCAAGTGTCTTTTAAATGTTGTTAATGTACCCGCCTCAACCACTTCTTCTGGCAGCTCGTTCCATGTATGGACCACCCTCTGAATGAAAAAGTTTCCCCTCGGGTTCCTATTCAGTCTTCCCCTCTCACCTTAAACCTGTGCCCTCTAGTTCTTGATTCCCAAACCCTGGGAAAAAGACTGAGTGCTTTCACACTATCTATGCCCCTCATGATTTTATACCCCTCTATAAGATCACCCCTCATTGTCCTACACTCCTCTGCATAGCCTGCTCAACCTCTGTCCATAACACAGTCCCCTGAGTCCTGACAACATCCTCATAAATCTTTCAATTAAAAACAGAAAATGCTGGAAGCGGTCAGCAGGTCAGGCAGCATCTGTGGAAAGAGAAATCATTACCATTTCAGCTCTGGGACTCTTCATCAGAACATTCGTTTTAGGAAGGAGATAGTGAAACCCAGTATGAAACACCGAATGAATAATTACAGCAGCGTGCCATTCTGAGCTGACAGAGCAGTGTAACTGGCTGCCACATAATGTCAAGGGCTTCAGATAAAAACAACTCAAGGACATGTGTACAGGAAGATGATATTATCCCAGACAGGAGAAACTATCTCAAGAGTTGCCAGGAAAATGGACGTATAATTATTGCTTGTGACAGAACAATTAGTGATTGAAGATGATTAAGCAGGCAACTGCCACACATTTCATACACTGATTCATGGGAAGCTAGCTGGCACTATTAGAAGTACTCTCATGGCACAAAAGTGGATGAAGCCTAGATGGGGGCCTCCCAGTCAGGGCCACCAACTGAGACATCTGTGAACTGAAGATATCATTTCTTCAGTCTGTGATTGGACTGTCGACAATGAGATTTTTAATATTTTGAGGACTGGAACAGAGTTATAACATACTGGGGGACATACTTTAACTCATGCATGACCCACTGCTTTCAGAGTGATGGACTTCATTTTATTGAGAGTTAAAAATGAATGTAATAGATTATGAGCTTTTGATCAAATGTCTGTCAGTAGGTAATTAAAAGTTTGCCAATTTAAAAGTCTGATATATGTATGTATGTTTGATCCTACAAATGTCAGAACTAGTTCCCTTCTCATACTGGGGGATTGATAATGCTTGATGGCAACACAACTCGAGTCACCTGCACAAATGCCAGTCATGTTTAGAGCACCTTATTGGATAGCAGTATTTGTGATTCTTTACAAACAGTACTGTATTGTGTAATTCTTACAGTATTTTGCCAATACCTTGTCTCCCAAAAGCAAAAAAAAAGTACAAGTGATGGTAGTGCATCTAAGAAAAGGAAAACCTTCGCAATGGAAAAGCAAAGCAATGGGTTTTGGTTTTTGTACATGTATGGACATGTTTTCTGACTTACGACAAAATCGATATGGATGTTTGTAAAAACTGAACTTGTTCATAACCCAGCAGTGGCTTGTACTTTTAAGTTATCTACCCATCCCTTAACAAAAAATCTGTTTATTTAATCAATTAAAATCCTTGTTGTTCTTTTGTTTTGAAAATTGGTGAGTGACCATTTGTTGCCTTCCTGATACAAAGACAAACCAAAGATATGCTCAGCTTTTTATTCATAAAAATGCACCTTTAAGCAGTAAATTATCTTAAAGGGTTATAACTGTGATGGACTATAGTTCAAGGAAGAGAAAGAATCAGAAGACAAGAGTACAAGAGAAGAGTACAAGAAGAAATAGTAAAGAGTACGATGCAGAGCTGGGCTGACAAGTGGCAGATGGAGTTCAATCCAGAGAAGTGTGAGGTGGTACACTTTGGAAGCACAAACTCCAAGGCAGAGTACAAGGTAAATGGCAGGATTCTGGGCAGTGTAGAGGAACAGAGGGATCTGGGGGTTCGTATCCACAGATCACTGAAAGTTGCCTCGCAGGTAGATAGGGTAGTTAAGAAAGCTTATGGGATGTTAGCTTTCATAAGTCGGGGGATCGAGTTTAAGAGCCGCGAAGTGATGATGCAGCTTTACAAAACTCTAGTTAGGCCACACTTAGAGTACTGTGTCCAGTTCTGGTCGCCTCATTATAGGAAGGATGTGGAGGCGTTGGAAAGGGTGCAGAGGAGATTTACCAGGATGCTGCCTGGATTAGAGAGTATGGATTATGAGGAGAGACTAAAGGAGCTAGGACTGTTCTCATTGGAGAGAAGGAGGATGAGGGGAGACATGATAGAGGTGTACAAGATATTGAGAGGAATAGATAGAGTGGACAGCCAGCGCCTCTTTCCCAGGGCACCAATGCTCAAAACAAGAGGACATGGCTTTAAGGTATTGGGTGGGAAGTTCAAGGGAGATGTCAGAGGGAGGTTTTTCACCCAGAGAGTGGTTGGTGCATGGAATGCGCTGTCTGGGGTGGTGGTGGAGGCTGATACATTGGACAAGTTCAAGAGATTGTTAGGTAAGCATATGGAGGAACTTAAGTTAGAGGGATATGTGGGAGGAAGGGGTTAGATAGTCTTAGGTGTGGTTTGAAGGGCGGCACAACATGGTGGGCCAAAGGTCCTGTATTGTGTCGTATTTTTCTATGGTCCTACGGTTCTATGAACACATGGAGAGGTGTACAGTGCACTAGGCTGTCGATTCTATGCAAGGATGTGATGTGTAAAGGGGCTTGTAACTTGTACTTCAGGGAAGCACTCTGTCAGATTTTTTTCTCTCCAGTGTAAGCTAAAAACTGCTGGTGATTTGACCAAAGGAACTTTTGTTGAGTGTTGCTGTAACATACTCAGAAACAGGGCAACTTTCCTCTCTCAGGAGGTTTGGAAATCCCTGTCCAAGAGTTGTGAATGAGTCATTAACCTTGTTCAACGCTGAGGTAAATAGATTTTGGAACTACAGTGTTCTGGGAATTGGGGAGGGAAATACTGAGCTCAAAGATCAAATCAGATATAGTGGATTTGGCTTGAGGAGCTAAACGGCCGACATGTGCCTCTATTTTTATAACATTGTGAAATTTGTTTTTGTGTTTTATCTGTAATTTCTTCCTGCTCAGCTCTCTCCTGTTCACATGTTGCTTGCTGCTGAAGAAAGTGTTGGTCTGATGTGCTGGAACACCCTACCTGAGGGGATGGTGGAAGCAGCTCCTCTCTTAATGTCTGAAGAGCAACTCGAGGAACACTTGAATCGCCAGCAAGTAGCAGGCTACAGACCGAGTGCTGGAAAATGGGATTAGTAAAGACAGGTAGCAATCGAGATAGTACAAGGGAGATTCATCAGGATGTCGCCTGGAATGGAGGGCTGCAGAGAGATTTGATAAGCTGGGTTTGTTCTCACTGGAATGTAGGAGGCTGAGGGGTGACCTTATGAAGGCTTATTAAAGTATGAGGGGCATAGATAGGATAGATACTCAGTCTTTGTCCCAGGGTAGGGGAGTCTAGAACTGGAGGGTTCAGGTTTAAGGTGAGAGGGGAGAAATTTAAAGGAGATCTGAAGGGTAAGTTTTTCCACACAGATGGTGGTGAATATAGAGTTATAAAGTTGTACAGCATAGAAACAGGCCCTTCGGCCCACTGGGTCTATGCTGACCATTATGCCTACCTATACTAATCCCACTTACCTGCATTAATTCCATCTCCCTCTGTGCCCTGCTCTTTCAGGCACCTGTCCAGATGCCTCTTCAATGTTGTGACTGTTCCCGCCTCCACCACCTCCTCTGGCAGCTCATTCCAGATACCAACTACTCCATGTGAAAAACTTATCCCATTTAAACCTCCTCCCTCTCACCTTAAACCTGTGCCCTCTAGTCTTAGACACCCCTACCCTGGGAAACAGACTCTGGCTATCTACCCTATCGATGCATCTCATAATTCTAGTCACCACTCAGCCTCCTTTGCTCAAGGGAAAACAGACCCAGCCTATCCAAACTCAAGCCCTCCAATCCAGGTAACATCCTTGTGAATCTTTCCTGTACCGTCTCTAGCTTAATCACACCCTTTCTATCGTGTGGCAACCAGAACTGCACACAATACTGCAAGTGTGCCCAACCAATGTTTTGTACAATGGCAACATGATGTCCCAACTCTTATATGCATGTCCTTGTGCACAAGACCTGGAAGTATGCACACAGTGCATCTGGCGGTTAAGTGTGAATTGATATGTTGGCCTTCATTGCGAGAGGATTCAAGTACAGTGATGCCATGCTGCAGTTATACAGGGTCTCAGTGAACCATTGTCATTCATGTTTAATATCTTCTACTCATGACACAGAAGGAGGCAATTGGTCCTGTCGAGCCCCTGCATTTCTGGTGCACATCTCCAATTTCCTCCACATACTTTTTTTGGAATGAGCTGCAGAGTATGTGGTGGAGGCAACTGCAATTACAATGCCTGAAAAGTGTTTGGATGGGGATAGGAAAGGAGTAGAGGGATACGGCCTAATGCAGGCAAATGGGATTAGCGTAGATGGGGATCATGGTCAATGTGGACAAGATGGGCCGAAGGGCCTGCTTGTGTGCTGTGTGCCTCTTTGACTGTGACGATCTGTGCTTCCCAAGCTGATCTTCTCAGGAGTTGAAAGAAAGCTGTAATTGAACAAGGACTCGCTGCCAGTCATTTGCTGGAAGGAAACTGGATGCAGACACAATAAGTGAGGATTTATTCAGAAATATTGAAGTTCCCCACCTCAAGTTTTGCTGAAGCCTGTCTCCATTTTGCAGTTCAGTTTCCCAAGGTGCTTAAGCAGACCTTGCCACTGCATTGTGGACAATTTAAAGAGAAACCATTAACCTATCCAATTTTGCCAGCAGTCACCTATGCACATCCAACGACTGGACCTTGGGGTCTGCTAGTTGATTCTCTCTGGCATCTAAATCTACTCTATTAAAACTGACATGGAACATACTGGAGTCAGGTTGAACCTGAACTGAACAATTTTTCTCCCTCCCTGTCTGTTGGGACATTTAAGACACTCTTAGATAGACACATGAATGATAGAGAAATGGAGGGTTATGTGGGAGGGAAGGGTTAGATAGATCTTAGAGCAGGATAAAATGTCGGCACAACATTGTGGGCTGAAGGGCCTGTACTCTGCTGTAGTGTTCTATGTTCTATGTTGTAGTTGGCTTAAAATTCTCTTGCTTGTAGCTCAATTTACCACCTTCTGTAGCTGAAAGAGATTTTGGCCAGAATTTTGTTCCAATTCACTCTTTGATGTAATCCTACAATGGCCTGAAGGGGTATCTGCTGCATATTGACCTAATAAATGACCATTATACAAAGTAAATGAGCCTTACTGTGTCAGGAACCATGAGGCAACACATGGCAACAGACACTGTCCTGAACTCTTGAGCAACAAATTTACCTGAGGCTTTTTTTTCCAGAATAAGAAACAAAAGGACAATGAGGAAAGCACCTCGTCCTGCCCCCGTCAATGGCCAACACCCTGCCTGCACGAACATGAGTTGTAAATAACTTGCAGCGATTAGAGAACAATGGCAGAAAAGCAATGAAAAGTGTTTCTTCAGTGACCAAAGATATTAGTGCCATTTTTCCTTCTATTCCACAGTAAAGAATAACAAAAGCAAAATTGGAAAATCTTTTTGGGCAGCCTCTTGGAATTGAGATAAAATAGACTGCAGATGCTGGAATCTGGAGCAACACAAAACGCACTGGAGGAACTCAGCGGGTCAGGCAGCATCTGTGGAGGGAAATGGACAGTCAGTGTTTCAGGTCAAGACCCTTCATCTGGATGGTCCCAACCCAAAATGTCAACTGTCCATTTCCCTCCACAGATGCTGCCAGACCCGCTGAGTTCCTCCAGTGCTTTTTGTGTTGCCCTTGGAATTGCAGGTGACTTACCTGCATAAGTAAGATGGACAATGCTGGAAATAATCAGCAGGCCCAACAGCCTCTGGGGAAAGAGAAACAATTAATGTTTCAGATCCAAGGGCCACGAGTCAGAACCCGGAAAAAGAGAAATACAAGTTAGTTTTCAGTGGGGGAGAAGGTGGGGAAGGAATGGGGTAGAACAAAGGAATTTTCTCTTTTAGGGCAAGTTTAAGTAGGTTAATGGTGGCAGTTACCAGCACATAAAGCTTCTTTTATGAGCACTGTGTAAATGGTGAGGCGGTGGGACATGCCTAAAAGGCCAGACTGAACAAATAGAATAAGAAAAACTGAGCCAAAAAAAAACTGGCAGAAGAGGCCAGTTCTGATAGAAACAGAAAGAACAAATGAGTTACATGAAGTAGGAGAATTTGATTTTGAGTCCTGCAGGCTGTGTTGCAAAATCCTCACAAACATCTGGGGACCGGTGTCTATTTTGGGAAAGCTATTCAACAGACTATTCAAGCAATTAGCAATCTGCTGGAGGAACTCAACGGGTCAAGCAGCATCTGTGGGGGAAAGCAATTGTCGACATTTTGAGTTGAAACCTTGCATCAGGACAAACAATGACCTGACATAGACTTTCTCACAGAGAAATATCTTACAGAAATGTGCCCGATTCCTCCATCACAACCACTGGGTAGGTTTTGTTCCCACCAGCAGACAGACTTGCAGAGCTGGAAGCGGTGTGGTTTGTACGTGGGAGGGCACAGATTCCAGGAAGACTCTGGCATCAGGTCAAACATGGGCAAGGAAAGCTCCTCCCGATTGTCACCACCATCATCCCTCAGCTGATGAATCAGTGCTCCTCCACGCCAAATAATACATAGAACATAGAATACTACAGCACAGTACAGGCCCTTTGGCCCACAATGTTGTGCCGACATTTTATTCTGCTCTAAGATCTATCTAACCCTTCCCTCCCACATAGCCCTCCATTTCTCTATCATTCATGTGTCTATCTAAGAGTCTCTTAAATGCCCCTAATGTATCTGCCCCCACAACCTCTGCCGGCAGTGCGTTCCACGCACCCACCACTCTCTGTGTAAAAAACTTACCTCTGACATCCCCCTTATACCTTCCTCTAGTCACCTTAAAATTGTGCCCCCTCATGTTAGCCATTTTCTCCTGAGAAAAAGTCTCTGACGGTCCACTCGATCTGTGCCTCTTATCACCTGGAAGAAGCACTGAAAATAGCAAGGGCACAGTATGTACTCTGGGTGCAGAAAGTCAGTGTCCATCATCAACTTCCCTCATATTGACTGGCAGAGTGCAAAGGGCTTGGATGGGGCAGAGTTTGTTAAATACATCCAGGAAAGTCTTCTCAAACAATATATATAGATGGCCCTACTAGAGAGGGGCAACATGGGACTTCTAAATGGTAAATGAGGCAGGGCAAGTGACTGAATTGTCAGTAGGGGAGCACTTTAGGACCAGTGACCATAATTCTATGTGCTTTAAAATAGCTGTGGACAAAGAAAGGACTGGTCCCCAAATTAAAGTAAAGTGGGGCAAGGCAAATATTGGAGACATTAGACAGGAACTTGCAAAGGTTGATTGGAAGAGGCTGCTTGCAGGTGAAGGGGTGACTGGCAAATGGGAGGCTTTTAATAGTGAGATAAGGAGAGTTCAGGGACAACATGTTTGTGTCAGAGTGAAGGGCAAGGCTGGCAAGTTTAGGGAACCCTGGTTGACGGAGATATTGAGCCTCTGGTCAGGGAAAAGTAGGAAACGCACATTGGGTTTACACAATTGGGAACAAGCAAATGCCCCGATATGTATAAGTGAGGGAGAACACTGAAGAGGGAAATTAAGAGGACATAAAGAGGACATGAGGTGGATCTGGCAGGCAAGGTTAAGGAAAATCTCAAGAGATTCTCCAGGTACAGTATATTAAGAGTAAAAAGGAAGCTGGAGAAAAAATAGGTCCCCTTAAAGATCAGCATGGCTGTCTATGTGTGGAAATACAGATGGGCGATATTTTTAATGAGTATTTCTCATCAGTGTTTACTGTGGAGAAGACTGTGGATGCTAACGAATTGAGGCAAATGAGTTGTGATGTCTTGGACCACATACAGATTACCAAGGAGGAGGTATTGATGGCCTTAAAGCACATTAAGGTGGATAAATCCCCAGGGCCTGACCAGTAGCATCCTCACAACTTGTTAGAAGCTAGGGAAGAAATTGTGGAGGCCTTTGCAGAGATATTTGCTTCATCTTTAGCCACAGGTGAAGCTCGCTTTATATTTGCCTCAACTTGCTCATCAGCCACACTACTGCTTTGGGTCTCACTCCCCTGTGTCAGACTCATTTAAACCCTGCTGAGTAGCTCCACCATGATATTGGTCCTCTTTCTGTTCAGGTGAAACCCATCCCTCTTATACAGGTCACTTCTGCCCCAGAAGAGATCCCAGTGGTCCAAGAACCTCAACCTTTCCATCCTGCACCATCTCCTCACCCACACAATCATCTGTCCTATCCACCTATCCCAACCCTCACTGGTACATGGCAGTGGGAGTAACCCAGAGATTACAGCCCCTGAGGTCCTGCTTTTTAACCTTCCCCTTAACTCCCTATATTCACTCTGCAGGATTTTTCCCCTTTTTCTGACTATATCTTTGGTACCAATGTGTACAACGACCTCTGGCTGCTCACCCTTGCCCTTGACAGTGTTCTGAATCTGCTTGGAGACATCTTTGACCCTGATACCTGGGAGGCAACACGCCATCCTGGAGTCTCATTCACAGCCATAGGATCTCCTGCCTGCTCCCCTGCCTTTGCTGGTGGTCACCCAGCTACCTGTTTGCTGCACCTTAGGTGTGACCACCTCACTAAAGCTCCTGTCTATGATGCTCTCAGCACCACGATACTCCTGAGTCCAACTACAGATCCAACCGCTCAATGCAGTCAGTAAGGAGTTTGTACGTTCTCCCCGTGTCTGCGTGGGTTTCCTCCGGGTGCTCCGGTTTCCTCCCACATTCCAAAGGCGTATGGGTTAGGAAGTTGTGGGCATGCTATGTTGGTGCCAGAAACGTGGTGACACTTACGGGGTGCCCCCAGAACACTTTATGCAAAAAGATGCATTTCACTGTGTGTTTCAATGTACATGTGACTAATAAAGATATCTTATCAGGAGCTGCAGCTGGACACACTTCCCACAGGTACAGTCACCAGGGACACTGGCAGTTTCCCTGATCTCCCACTGCACTGACCATGATGCCAAACTAATCCCATCTGCCTGCACCTCTATTTCAGAAATGAGGGAGAGACAGGATGGCACCCGGTGGATCATTTAGCCTTGTGTCACTATTGGTATTGGTTTATTATTGTCACTTGTACTGAGGTATTGTGAAAAACTTGTCTTGCATACCGATCATACAGATCAATTCATTACACAGTGCAGTTACATTGGGTTAGTACAGTATGCATTGATGTAGTACAGGTAAAAACAATAACAGTACAGAGTAAAGTGTCACAGCTACAGAGAAAGTGCAGTGCAATAAGGTGCAAGGTCACAACAAGGAGGATCTGGAATCTATTATTTAAGTAAGTGGTAACAGGGCAATTAAAAATAATAATAAGTTTGGGCAGAGTCAACATGGATTCATAAAAGGGAAATTATGTTTGACAAATCTCTTCTGCTTCATGTTGCAACCAGCAGAGTAGCTCATGGGTGAAGAGGTTGGTGTGATGTCTCACCCTTCCTCATGGCAGGACGGGTTTCTATGTCTATAGATACCTGATAAACCAAACATTACCTCTTGTTTCGCGTGAGTGGTCACAGAGTGCAAAATGATAAAAGAGAGTAGGGAGAATACTCATAAATACAACATGGTGACTGATCGAATGAATAAAACAAAGAAATAGTTAAAGCTAACACGATAAGGTGTGGCTTCAAATTGCTCCATTTGCATGCCAGATTCTTGTGTAAGTACTGGGACTAGTCACCTGGGTGTGTAGCACCCTGCGAATGATGATACCAATTCCCAGGGGGCATTGGTTAATTTGACAGAAATGTGTGGGTTTGAACAACTCTGACGTTAATTTGGGACGAATGAAGTTCTGAAGGCAAAGTCAGAGGACTAATTATAGGGACATTGTGGACAGTCATTTGGAGTTTGGCACTGACTTATGCCGAAAGAAGTAGATGGCTGGTAGGAATTTGGGTGACGTTGGTGAGCATGGAAGAGAGAACAGGTTCCAGGAAAGTAAGTGGGGAAATGGGACTGATGGGACCACTCTGAGGGCAGGCAAAGATTTGATGGGCCAAATGACCTCGTGTGTTGTAAGAAAATATGAGAACTAAATATTAGGCCAGTGATTTGAACTTGAACTTAACAAAGTTGGTTAACACTGTGGCTTAAAGGTCCAGAAAGGACAAAACTAGTCACATCAGTGCCCAGTAGGTCAAAGAGGTTGTTATAGCTTTGTTGTCCTTTTTTTTTGCAACTTTTCAACTCCTTATGTTGTTGGTGCCCTGTGCAGATTGGCTGGTTAATTGGCTTCTGTAAGTTACCCCTGAGGAGGTGGTGGGAGCATCAGGGAGAGTTGATGGGCATGTGAGAGAGAATAGGTTACAGGGAAATAAATGGGGGAATGGGGTTTATGGGATTGCTTGATGGGCTAAATGTCCCCCTCTGTGGCAAAGAAAAATTAAAAATTGGTTCCTTATTGACTTTGAGTGCTTCAGACAGCAAAATGCCTTCAGTTTGAGGTGTTAACTGCTTAGAGTGGTGATGGTAAGTTTGGATTGTAAGTGTGGATTGTGAGGGAGCATGTATCGCAGACAAACATGGAGCACCCATGCAGAGCAGCCAGCTGAGGAAGGCAATCACCATGGAGTGCTGAATTGGCAGCAGCACTGATGAACTAGATCTGTTAACGGGCATCCTGCAGTTGTAAGTACACACTTACCAAGTGGCATTTATTAGAAGGAAAGGGGCCACACTCACGCTAAGGAATCATCAGTTACTTACTGCAATAGAAATCTTGGATAATTACAGGTACAACATTTATTTCTGGACCCTGTATAGTGTTTTGGTGATGGACACATTGGTGACCTTGATACTTGGATTCATTCCTGGTTGGGAGAATGAGCAGAGGACCCGCTGAGCAGGAAGCGGAGGAGGAGGGTCCCGAATAGGAGACTTTATCTCCAGTGAACATTGGCAGAGCTCTTCCCATACACCTACCTAGCTGGAGAGCATTGCCCCAAAGCACCACAGTTTACTCAGGTCGCTTATGGAGAGCCCTGCCCCTTCCTGCCCATTGAAGTACAAATCACGGTGACATTGGATATCCTTGGAACAAGATTCTTCCTGACAGTGTCATGACAGAGTAGGTGCTGTGAGAAAGATTCCCCTGGTGAAGGAGTGAAGAACAAAGAGAGGCAGTGTCTCAGGATTAGGCTTAGCCACTGATGACTGAGAGGAAATGGAATTTCCTTTCACAGAATTATAATTGATATGGATTCTCTATCCCAGAGAGTTAAAGATATTAAGTCATTAGGTGTGTATTTAAGGCTGAGACATGGAGATTTTTGAACTTCAGGGGAATTAAGGATTACGACCTATCTAAGGCTGGTACTGTCCTAAGGGGTGTACCATCTCCTATTCCGATCTCTTTTCTTCTTAGTTTCCTCAATATCTCCTCTAAGGGCAGCCCTTTTATCCCACTAATCAACCCAGCAAACTCTTACTGCCCCTTCCAAGAATATACAGTCTTCCTTTGCTAAAGAGACCAAAAGAGTGCACTATAAACCAAGAGCTCTAACTATTTGCAGCAAGATGTTCTCACTTTCCTACTCCAGCTGAATCGTCTGCTGTTTCAATCTGTTAACCCCCTGCAATTCATGTATGGGGACACCCCACATTCTCTGATTATTAACATTTACTCGCATTCCAGCTTTTGAGAAAGATTCCGCATTTCTACTCATTCTGTCATGATAGATGCTGTCAGTCTTTTCCATTTTGTACTGCAAATGCCCCCTGCTCTCTCTTCCCAACTCCTTCGCCCCTTCTTGGCCTCTCAGTCTCTCTCCCCTCCTCCCACTCTCTCCCCCTCCGGACTATATCCCCACTGAAATTTGTTGTCTTCATTTGTGAATACATTTCACTTGTTCCACACCCAAACCACAGATGTGAATTGTAAATCATTGAAACACAAAACATTGGCCCATTTTCCATTTACTAGTTACAACTTGCTAACCTGGTAATGATATGTTTATTCTAACCTCCATTTCTTATCTATTAACCAATCCTCTCTCAGTACTAATATATTACCTCAAATACCATGAGCCCTAACAAAGTGTTGCAACTTCTCATGTGGATCTTTACTGAATGTCTTTGAAAATGTGTTATTAGTTGTCGGAGGCTCAAACCTAATTAGATTGTTTGGCAGGTTTTAACACCAAACTTCACTAACCAAAAGACTGAATCTTTATGTGCAGAATCAGACATAACATGTGTTTAATGCAGAAATCAACTCCCCCGAAATGAAAAGTTGGCCAAAATCCAGTGTGTAATGGCAATAGGGTGGCTTATACCCAGAAACAAGTATAACATTGGACGAGACCTCACCCAGCTTCTCGCATTTCCCACATTTTGTTGTGCAGGAACTAGAAAGGTGTATCGGGCCTTAAAGGCACACTCACCACAGCAGTTACACAACAAGCACACACACTGTGGCTGCCACTGAGGACTCGGGCAGCAGGAGAGAGGGGGTCATTCATTCAAAGGGACACCCAAGTCCTGGCCAATGAAATACACCCCAGGTAGAAGGTCCAGTTTGCTTGGAGTATGTCAGGTGACTTACCAGGCTGACTACAAGCTGGAAAGAGGCAGCTACAGTGGTCTCCTCTCAGTGTGAGGATCTACACACAACATCAGAATCAGATTTATTATCACTGACATATGTCATGAAATTTGTTGTTTTGTGGCAATAGTACAGTGCAAGACATAAAGACATAAAAATTACTATAAGTTACAAAAATAAATAAATAGTGCAAGAAAAAAGAATAACGAGGTCGTGTTGATGGGTTCATGGACCATTCAGAAATCTGATGGCGGAGGGGAAGAAACTGTTCCTGAAACATTGAATGTGGGCCTTCAGGCTCCTGTACCTCCTCCCCAATGGATGCTGCCTTCTTGAGGCACCGCTTCTTGAAGATGTCCTCGATGGTGGGGACGGTTGTGTCCGTGATGGAGCTGGCTGGGTCTACAACACTCTGCAGCCTCTTTCAATCCTGTGCATTGGAGCCTCCATACCAGGCTGTGATGCAACCAGTCAGAATGCTCTCCACTGGACATGTGTAGAAATTAGCAAAAGTCTTTAGTGACGTACCAAATCTCCTCAAACTCCTAATGAAGTAGAGCCGCTGGCGTGCATTCTTCATGATTGCATCGATGTGTTGGGCCCAAGATAGATCCTCTGAGATGTTGCCGCCCAGGAACTTGAAGCTGCTCACCCTTTCCACCGCTGACCCCTCAGTGAGGACTTGTGTGTGTTCTCCTGACTTCCCTTCCTGAAGTCCACAGTCAATTCCTTGGTCTTGCTGACGTTGAGTGTGAGGTTGTTGTTGCGACACCACTCAACCAGCCGATCTATCTCACTCCTGTACACCTCCTCATCACCATCTGAGATTCTGCCAACAACAGTGGTGTCATCGGCCAATATTGAAGACCAATATTGAAGGAAATTTCATAGCCTTCTGAGATGTGACTGTGTGATGTGTACACTGTTCGCATCTGCAGAGTGCAGATCCTTATGGAAAATTACTTTATGTGGATATCTAAATTCTTGAAGGGAGATGCCCGCATGAGGGAATACAGGGGTGTTTGGCAAGCTACACAAGTAATTGGAACAGGGATCCATTTAATCAATGTTGCTATGATCAGTGCAGAATAGGATGTGGGAGGATTTTATGCTTCATCTGGTTTCTCCTGGCTAACCTTTGTTGTATTGTGTAGTGTTAAGTTTATAGTGTAGAGCAGGTCACATGATTTGCATTCAGAAGTTTTTTTCTTTGCAGGCTCTTTATGCATATCATCTGTCATTAGGGAATCCTGCAGGCTGGTGCTGCCAGCTCTACTTACCTGGGGTTGTGCCTGTGGATGCTGGGCAGGACCATCCCCTGCTCCGCTTCTGCTCTGTCCTGCTCCTCTCCAGACTCCATCTCACAGGCTCTGGGTCTTCTTGCTGCTCTTCCTCTACAACTGGATGCTGTCGTCAATCAACGTGGTTGTGCAGCCTTCAGCACTGACAAAGAGGTTTCTACATCTGCTTTGGCTTGTACTTCTAGACACCCAAGACTGATGCAGGCAATGTCATCTCAGCTTCAGGCAACTCATAGCTTTTTCTTAGTTGGCTCTCATTGCTTCTGTGGACATGGTGTCACCAATGCCCTTATTCCCAAGGATCCATCCCCGCAGCCAGAGCCAGCCGCAGAGACTGCCCAACGGTGTGGACTCCCTCAGGTTGAAGGAGTCACGTGGAATTCCCAGTAAATGGCCTTCACCATTGTGGCTGTTGGAACTTTTTCCTGTTGATGGAAAGGTACAGGTCATTGTGGAGCCCGTTTGGGTACTGGAGTGCAGTCAATGGCTGGCCACATTTGTGGGAGACTGGCAACATTGGCAAGTCCCCATACCCGAGAGGGAAGCTGACAAGTAGACAAAGTTATCTCAGTGAGATACTACGCCAGGGTAACAAGTTTAAGTTCAAGTTCAAGTTTATTGTCATGGGCAGACATACCCAGGGTATCAATGCCATGAAAATTAGCCTCTTGCAGTAGCAGCACAGGACAGGACTCTGCTGTTGCTGCAACATTCACCGTTGCATCCCTGCAACCATTCTGGTAAATCTCCTCTGAACCCTCTCAAGGGCCTTCACCTCCTTCCTCAAGTGTGGTGACCTCACCAGAGCTTTACAAAGGTTCAGCACATTTTCATATCCAATATCTCCATTACAAAGCCCAAAATTGCAGACATATTAAAACATAGAACATAGAACGGCACAGCACAGTACCAACCCTTCGGCCCACAATGTTGTACCAACCTATATAAGCCTACTCCATGATCAATCCAACCTTTCCCTCCTACACAGCCCATAACCCTCCATTTTTCTTACATCCATGTGACTATCCAAGAGTCTTTTAAACGCCCCTATTGTATCAGCCTCTACCTCCACCCCCGGCAGTGCGTTCCAGGCACCCACCACTCTCTGACATCTCCCCTAAACCTACCTCTGACATCTCCCCTAAACTTTCCTCCACTCACCTCTCATCTTCCATTGCTCCAAAGAGAAAAGCCCCAGCTCACTCAACCTATCGTCATAAGACATGCTCTCCATTCCAGGCAACATCCTGGTAAATCTCCTCTTCACCCTCTCTAAATCTTCCACATCCTTTTTATAATGAGGCGACCAGAACTGAACACAACACTCCAAGTGTGGTCTGACCAGAGTTTTGTAGAGCTGCAACATTACCTTACGGCTCTTGAACTCAATCCCCTGACTAATGAAGGCCAGCGCACCATACGCCTTCTTAACAATCCTATCAACTTGAGCGACAACTTTGAGATATCTATGGACTTGCACCTCAAGATCCCTCTGTCCCTCCACACTTCTAAGAATCCTGCCATTAACCTTGTACTCCGCCTTCAAGTTCATTCTTCCAAAGTGAATCACTTCACACTTGTCCGGATTGAACTCCATCTGCCACTTCTCTGCCAAGCTCTGCATCCTGTCTATATCCCGTTGTAAACTACGACAACCTTCTACACTATCCACTACACCTCCAACCTCTGTGTCATCCGCAAACTTACCAACCCATTCCTCTACTTCCTCATCCAAGTCATTTCTAAAAATCACAAAGAGCAGGGATCCCAGAACAGATCCCTGCGGAACACCACTGGTCACCAACCTCTAGGTAGAATATTCTCCATCTACTACCACCCAATACCTTCTGTGGGCAAGCCAATTCCTAATCCATGCAGCCAAGTTTCCATGGATCCCATGCCTCATGACTTTCTGGATGACCCTACTACCATGGGGAACCTTGTCAAATGCTTTACTAAAGTCCACATACACCACATCCACCATTCTACCTTTATAAATTTGTTTTGTCACCTACTTGAAAAACCCAATTAGGCTGGTGAGGCACGACCTGCCCCTCATAAAGCCATGCTGACTATTCCTAATAAGACTATGCTTCTCCAAATGCTTGTAAATCCTATCCCTAAACATCATCTCCAATAGTTTGCCCAGCACTTATGTAAGACTCACTGGTCTATAATTCCCAGGATTATCCCTGTTAACTTTCTTGAATAACAGAACAACATTTGCCATCCTCTAGTCCTCTGATACCACTCCTGTGGCCAGGAATCATGCAACGATCATCGTCAAAACTGTTAACACATGAACATAAGAAATAGGAGCAGGAGGAGGCCATCTGGCCCGTTGAGCCTGCTCCGCCATTCAATAACATCATGCTGATCTGGCTGTGGACTCAGCTCCACCTACTTGCCTTTTCCCCATAACCATTAATTCCCCTACTATGCAGAAATCTGATTGTGTCTTAAATATATTTAATGAGGTAGCCTCTACTGCTTCGGCAGAGAATTCCACAGATTCACTACTCTCTGGGAAAAGCAGTTTCTCTTCATCTCCATCCTAAATCTATTTCCCTGGATCTTGAGGATATGTCCCCCAGTTCTAGTCTCACCGACCGGTGGAAAGAACCTTCCTGCCTCGACCTTATCTATCCCTTTCATAATTTTATATGTTTCCATAAGATCCCCTCTCATTCTTCCGAATTCCAGCAAGTATAGTCCCAGGCGACTCAATCTCTCCTCACAGGCTAACTCCCTCATCTCCAGAATCAACCTGGTGAACCTCTTCTGCACCGCCTCCAAAGCCAGTATATCTTTCCTCAAGTAAGGAGACCAGAACTGCACACAGTACTCCAGGTGCAGCCTCACCAGTACCCTGTACAGTTGCAGCATAACCTCCCTGCTCTTAAATTCAATCCCTCCAGCAATGAAGGCCGACATTCCATTTGCCTTCTTGATAACCTGTTGCACCTGCAAACCAACCTTCTGCGATTCATGCACAAGCACTCCCACGTCCCTCTGCACAACGGTGTGCTGCAATCTTTCACCATTTAACTAATAATCTGATCTTCAATTGCTCTTTCAATATGACTGCCACCATCAGAAATCTATGCACTCCTAGTTACCTTTGTACCTGCACACTCTTTAGAATGGTGTACAGGAACAAAGGTCTACATTGCGTCTCTCCATCCTTTCTGCCAAAATCCATCACCTAACACCCCTCTGTATTAAGTTCCATCTTCCACGTGTGCCTAATCTGTTAGCTGAACAATGATGTCTTGGTATTATCCTCGATAGCCAGAACCACAAGTTTGGCAACATCTGCAAATTTTGAAAAGTTACTGTACTCCAAAATCCAATATTTTGTTTTCTTTTATAAACAAAATTGCTGTCCATAGATAATGAATCTTTATCACATACAACTACATTTTTGCTTGATTTAATGCAGAATTGCACATTTAGTGTAACTTTGAGACCTTTTCCACTTTGTCATAGAGTCAAGATAAAGGAAACCCAATGAAATGGTTAAACCAAATAGAAAAAAGTTTATTTAATATGTGTGCTTTTTGTGACATTAATATCATAATACATAAGTACATGAGGAATCTATGAATGTTGTCCCTGAGACAAAGAACTTTAATTTTTGAAAATGTATACTGTCTGTTAAACTAAAACATATGTTTTTACAATATTTATGACCTTGATGTATATCTTTCAACCTTTTTGGTTTCAAAAAATGTCCCATTCAATACATGCATTAATTTATTTTCTTTATCATATCAATATAAGGTATTCAAACCAATTTTGTTATTTTAAAATGTGAGAAATATGCTCTGGCAGGGTCACGCATTATATCATAGGAATGATGGGTCCTTCTTTTCACCTGTAAGGAAAGGAGAGATTTTAATGACTAGTGCCTATTTCATAACATACTGGTGTAGCAACACAACATTGTACACATGGAGTGACTTACTGGACTCAAACTAAAACTACAGTTGAAAGAATAGACTTTTGGAAGATTCTGTGAACCTTCCAATAACTTACCTAAAAACAAAATTTCTCATTAAAATGCTCACCAAGTATTTGTTAATTTTTAGAATACTTCAGTGTTCAAAGGGACCTAGACTGTGCGTCAGGATTCACTGATTCAGTTCCCACAGTGGTCCTTATCTGACTGGATGGGGCAGTCCATTACATCAGCACTGCCACATTCTGGAGCCCAGTAACGTCCTCCAGCAGTGCAATGTGAAAACAGCCCAACAGTCTTTGTAAAGCAGCAGAGAGGCCAGGAATGTGCTAGCTGTAAAAGCTGACAGTGATTTTCAATATTTTATAAATACCTCTGACATTTAGAGACAATTAAAAACTATTACAATTGGACTGGTTAATTAAAACCATTTTTTTTAAAAGTTTAGTTGGTACATTCTCCTCGTATCTGCGTGGGTTTTCTCCGGGTGCTCCGGTTTCCTCCCACATTCCAAAGGTGTACGGGTTAGGAAGTTGTGGGCATGCTATGTTGGCGCCAGAAGCGTGGCGACACTTGCGGGCTGCCCCCAGAACACTCTACGCAAAAGGTGCATTTCACTGTATGTTTCGATGTACATGTGACTAATAAAGATATCATATCTTACTTTAAATGATGATTAAAATAAAACCATATCATTGAAAAAAACTAATACCTCCACTTTCCCCCACTAAATCTTTGCCCCACAAGGCCCAGATGTGGTCTCAGTGGGGTCTTGGATGCAAGGAGAGATTCATAGAGAATCTCCACAGGACTGCACTCTGCCTCCAGACGCCACAGAGTCTGCGAAGTAAACTGACAGTATTGGACTCAGGAATGAATCAGTAAGCCTTGGTATTCTGCGTTTGACAGTAATCTTGTGAAAGTTCAAGACTTACTTCTGCATGGAAGGCTGAACTAGGAGCAGCAGTAGGTCCTTGAGGTTGCTCCGTCATTTAGCAATGTTTGTTAATTTGTTCAAGGGATGTCAAAGTTTATTAAGTTTATTGAGTTTATTTTCAGATGCACAAGTCCATGTGTGCACGGGTGCAACAAAAAACTTACTTGCAGCAGCATCACAGGCACATAGCATCAGATAAGCAGCATTCACAAGCTGAGCCAGCATTTAATTGCCCATCCTTAGTTGCCCCTGAGAAGGTGGTGGTGAGCTGCCTTCTTGAACTGCTGCAGTCCCTGAGGTGTGGGTGTACCCATAATGCCGTTAGGGAGGGAGTTCCAGGAATTTGACCTAGTAACGGTGAAGGAACTGCGATATTTTTCCAAGTCAGGATGGTGTGTGGCTTGGAGGGCAACTTGCAGGTGGTGGTGTCCCTGTGCTTTTGTCCTTCTAGCTGGGAGAGGTGGTGGGTTGGGAAGGTGCTGTCTAAGGAGTCTTGGTGAGTTGCTGCAGTGCATCCAGTAAGCGGTACTAACTCTGCTAACTGTGAGTGAGTGAATGATTGTGGATGAGGTGCCTACCAAGTGGGCTGCATGGTTTCAAGCTTTGTTGAAACTGTACTCATCCAGGCAAGTGGAGAGTATTTCATCGAAGTCCTGACTTGTAGATGGTGGACAGACTTGTGACATGCATGGCTGATGTAATCATAACCACAACTCACCATTCACTTGTACTCCTGATAGCCTTTAACCCACCACCACCACCCCGCCCCACCCACCTACACTCCACATGCTTATCAAGAGGCTTGGAAGTTGTAGGGCTGTAAGTCAGGAGGAACTTATGACCTTGAGGTTCAGATGAGGGGATTGCTGGTTGGTGGAGGAGGGAAGGTGTTTGGCGTCATGTTTGGATTGGGATTTCAACAGGCTGCGGAAGAGCCACCACTGGGCTAACCATTTACATTAACGAGGGTTACTCCAGTTATATTTGTCTACATTAAATTACATCTTCTGCAGTTTGGCCCAAGCCCCCACTTGCTGGTACCGCTTTCAACTTTTAAGAGTTTTTTTTCTCTTATTTTCTCTCTCATGGGATCTGGGCAAAACTGCTGGAGCCAACATCCGTTGCCTGGTCCAAAAATCCAGACAAGTGGAAATTATTCCATCAGAATCCTGATTTGTGTCTTGAAGATGTTGGAAAATCTTTAGGGAGTCAGGACGTGATAAGTCATAACACTGAAAATGTGCAATCCATTCATTATACATAAACAGACAAACCATGGGTTACAATCTACAACAATAAGGTGGTTATTAAAATGGTCACTTGCCTAGTTCAGTTGAAATAAAGTTCCAATATAATTACTTAAATATGATATTGAGCATGATATTAAATATGATATTGTATCTACTCACCAATAAAATTAAGAGAAATGTTAACAAAAGAATGAGGAGGCATCCCAGTACAATTAGTATTATGGCCCAATATGGTAATTCTGTTTTGACGTAGCTGATTGGGAATTGAGCTTCTGAAATAATAAGACACATAGGAAACATGAAGGATGAATGTAAATTGAATAAAAACCTGTGTTAAGTTACAACACACAAAACGATAGAGGAACTCAGGAGGTCAGGCAGCCTCTCTGGAGGGAAAGGGACAGATGACGTTTCAGGTCGAGACCCTTCATCAGAACTGAAAGCGTATACTGTATATACTGGCTTTGTCCCCACTGCTCTTTCACTCCAGGTGAAGGGCCTTGATCCAAAACGTTAATTGCCCATTTCCCTCCATACATGCTGCTCGACCCACTGAGTTCCTCCTGCAAAATTGTTTGATTCTCCAGATTCCAGCATCTGCAGTGTTCAGAGTCTCCATTGTGTTAAGATACATTTTGATTGATAAGCTCTATGATAAAGAATACTTCTAAATGTTGGCTTACTTCACACTGTTGATATTAAAGTTCCTAAATGTAGGAATATATAAAAGGTCAGATCAAATAGTAAAACTTTAAAAGCAAAAACTACATACTGTATCAAATGTCTATTTTAGCCAAAATGTTAACTGCAGTCTACATCTGAAAAGAGAAATTTATTTACGCACCAATTGAGTTTGAACAAAGCAGAGTAAATAAAACAGAAATGTCAAAATTTAGTGTTAAAATATTGATAACGTAAACTATGAAACTTTAAAATATAATCAATAGACAATAGACTGTAACTTAAAATAAGTCAAAACACTGTGCATTTATAGTGCTTATAAAGTTGTAAAAAGCCGAAGTTGCATTGCAGGCTGGTAGATCTTGTTTAGGACGGCATGCAAAGGTGACTGAGAATTTAGCTGAAGGAAGGTATTTTGAGAGGATTTCTCACTGGGGGAAGGGTTGTACAGATGGGGAGGTGGGGTGGGGGACAAAAGAGGGTCAACAGAAGAGATGTTCAGAAGAGATTCAAAAGCAGTTTAATAGGGTTAAAATCACATCCCACAACCCCATCCCGCCCCCACAACCCCACAACCCTGCACACCCCATCCTCACCCCAACCTTATGTGCCCACACCCCCCCAACCCCCCACCCCAAAACCCCACCTCCAAACCCAACCCTCCACCCCCATCCCCACCCCCACACTACCACAGTCCCAACCCCCTCCACCCACCCCCACACCTCCACCCCCATACTCCAAAACCCCCACACCCCACACTCCCAAACCCTAGCCTGTCTGCAGCATCTCCAAGACGTTCCCTGGGACCTGGTGAGCTGTACGGGGTAGCAGACTACTCCATACAATGGACTGTTGGCGTCTTGCTGTTTCGGTCCTTTCTCTTGTAGGAATAAACAGGAGACCGGCAGACTCTCCTGGTCAGCTGGTCAGAAGGTAGCATCTGTCTTGTGGAGTCTGATCATCCCAGACCATATATCTTAAAAATATAGTCAGTTTGACTGTCACTCACCCACAGATAAACTGCTGTTTCTGAGCTGATAAACATTTCCCAGCCACCGTGTACCATTTGTCAGTTCATTAAATTCACGTTTCACTTTTTCTGCCGTCAGAAGAAAGGGATTGTTTGGCTTGAAGTAGATCTTGGAGATAACTTTCACAGATCCGTTTCTGTTGGGAATTGTGAAGAAAACCAGGACGTGACATTAAGCTACAGATTTTTCATTTACCTTTTTGGAGACGGATTTGGGGCAGAACAAAACGTCTGCCTCCCCCGGCTCCTATCTCAACCCATGTCCAAATCCGTGGCAGGGATAATTAGCTTGAAGTCCACAAGATGCTCAGCTATCTTATCCTTATAATGCCAAGACATCATGGTTTCCTCCCACATCCCAAAGAGAAACAGATGGCTGGTAGGTAACCTCGTCATCGGAGACTCTCAATGGACACCCACTCACTGATCTTTTGTCTTCTGGCAGATTGGATCCCTTACCATACCACTGGGAGTATAACCACCCAGCCCGTGGGTCAGTGGGTTGTCTCCCCTCTCCGTGATTGGGAGATTCACCCACCTGGATCGCAGAGTGGTGCAGGATCTCAGGTTGAGAGACACTCTGGGCAGGAGTGGGATCTCTGGCCCAGTGTGGCACTCTGGGTGGTGCTGAGGTGTCCAGAGGGCTTCTGGGATGGGAAGGGGTTGACGGGTCACTCTGGGATGGATGTAGCACTTGAGCCTCACAGTGGGGCCGATGTTGATGTATTTTTAAAAAGAGCAAAGCTGGCTGTGGGTAACATTCTCATGAGTTTTTGAAAAATACTCATCCTCCCAGTTGAGACAGGGAAGTACTTGCTGATATTTCCCAGTGCGCTCTTATTTAGAATGGGGTGTATATATAGAGACATAGAGTTATACAGCATGGAAACAGGCCCAACTCATCCATGCCGACCAAGGTGCCCATCTAAGCCAATCCCATTTGCCAACATTTGGCCCAAATCCCTCTAAGCCTTTCCAATCCATGTATCTGTCCAAATATCTATTAAACGTTATAATTTTACCCACCTATACCACTTTGTTGAAAGTCGCAAGTAGACAGAGTGGTGAAAAAGGCATTTAGCACGCTGGCCTTCATCAGTCAGGGCACTGAGTATAGGAGTAGGGACATTATGTTGTAGTTGTATAAGTTGTTGGTGAGGCTGCACTTGGAGCGCTGTGTACAGTTTGGGTCACCGTGTTATAGGAAAGATGTGGTTAAACTGGAAAGAGTGCAGAGGAGATTTACGAGGATGTTGCAGGACTCGAGGGCCTGAGTTATAGGGAGAGGTTGGCCAGGCTGGGTCTTTATTCCTTGGAGCGTAGGAGAATGAGTGGTGACCTTATAGAGGTATATAAAATCATGAGGGGCACAGATAAGGTGGACAGTAACAGTCTTTTCCCCGGGGTAAGGGAGTCCAAAACTAGGGAATATAGATTTAGGATGAGAGGTGAAAATTTAACAGGGACCTGAGGGGCAACATTTTCACACGGAAGGTGGTCAGTATATGGAACGAGCTGCCAGAGGAAGTGGTTGAGGCAGGTACAAGAGCATCATTTAAGAAGCACTTGGATAGGTACGTGGAGGGGTGGGGCTTGGAGGGCTATGGGCCGAACACTGTAAATTGGGACTAGCTGGGTGGGCACCATGGTCGGCATGGACTGGTAGGGCTAAAGGGCCTGTGTCCATGCTGTATTGCTCTCTGACTTCCTTTGGCAGCTGGTTCTATAGACCCACCACACTCTGTGTGAAAAACTTGCCCCTCAGGTCCCCTTTAAGTCTTTCCCCTCTCACCTTAAATGTGTGTCCTCTGGTTTTAGACTCCCCTATCCTGGGAAAGGGACTGTGACCATCCACTTATCTATGCCCCTCATGCTTTTATATACTGTACCTCTATAAGGTCATCCCTCAGCCTCAGAGGGTCGAAGGGAAACAGTCCTGCCTATCAATTCTTCATTTATAATTCAAGCTATCCATTCTGGTAAGATCCTTGTGAATATTTTCTGCACTCTTTCCAGCTTAATAACAGGCTTTCTCAAGCTAGAGCAGAACTTCTCTACCAGAACTTCAGACAGTTCTGGTGTGATCCATCAGGTCAATTCTGATGGCATCAGAAGGGATCCGGCAGGCATGGATTGGGATAGGCTGTTTTCCAGCAAAGAGATGCTTGGTAAGCGGGAGGCCTTCAAAAGTGAAATATTGAGAGAACAGAATCCGTATGTTCCTGTTAGAGTAAAAGGCAAGGCTAACAGGTTTAGGGAACCTTGTTTATCGAGGGATATTGTGGACCTGGTAAAGAAAAAGAAGGGAGGCGCATATCAGGTGGAGGCAGTTAAAATCAAATGAGGCGCTTGAGGAGCATGAGAAATGCAAGAGAACACCTGAGAGAGAAATCGGGAGGGCTAAAAGAGGACATGAGGTTGCTCTGGCAGACAGGGTGAAGGAGAATCCCAAGAGTTTCTATAACTATATTAGGAGCAAAAGGGTAGCAAGGGACAAAATTGGTCCCCTTGAAGATCAGCATAGTCACCTATGCATAGAGCCGAGAGAGATGGGGGAGATCTCCAATTAATTTTTTGCATCCATACTTACTCTGGAGTCAGACACAGAGACTATAGAACCGCGGAAACAAAGCAGCGAGGTCATGGACCATATCCAGGCTATGGAAGAGGAGGTGCTGGCTGTCTTGAGGTGAATGATGGTGGATAAATCCCCAGGGCCTGACAAGGTGTCCCCTCAGACCTTGTGGAAGGCTAGTGCAGAAATTGCAGGGGCCCTGGCAGAGATATTTAAAGTATCCTTAGGGTGGGGTGCGAGAGGACTGGAGGATAGCTAATGTTGTTCCGTTGTTTAAGAAAGGCTCTCAGAACAAGCCGGGAAATTATAGGCCAGTGAGCCTGATGTCAGTCGTGGGTAAATTACTGGAAGATGTTCTAAGTGACAGGATATACAAATTTTTGGATAGACAGAGCCTGATTAGGGGTAGTCAGCATGGCTTTGTGTGTGGTAGGTCATGTCTAACCAATCTTATAGAGCTTTTTGAGGAGGTTACCAAGAAGGTCGATGAGGGGAAGGTGGTAGATGTTGTCTACATGAACTTTAGCAAGGCCTTTGACAAAGTCTCGCATGGGAGGCTGGTTCAGAAGGTTAAGCCACTTGGCATTCAGGATGAAGTAACCAATTAGATTCAACATTGGCTTAGTGGGAGAAGCCAGAGAGTGGTAGTAGATTGTTGTGAGGCCTGTGACTAGTGGTGTGCCGCAAGGATCAGTGCTGGGCCCATTGTTGTTTGTTGTCTATATCAATGATTTAGATGATAATGTGGTAAACTGGATCAGCAAGTTTGTGGATGACACCAAGATTGGGGGTGTAATGGACAGCGAGGAAGGCTATCAAAGCTTACAGCATGACATTGACCCACTAGGAAAATGGGCTGAAAAATGGCAGATGGAATTTAATGCAGACAAGTGTGAGGTGTTGCACTTTGGGAGGACAAACCAGGGTAAGACTTACACAGTGAATGGTAGGGCACTGAGATGTGTGGTAGAACAGAGGGACCTGGGAACACAGATCCATAGATCCTTGAAAGTGGAGTCACAGGTCGATGGGGTCACACAGAGAGCTTTTGTCACTTTGGCTTTCAGAAATCAGGGCATTGAGTACAGGAGTTGGGATGTTATGTTTTTAGTTGTACAAGATGTTGGTGAGGCCGAATTTAGAGTACTGTGTGCAGTTCTGGTCACCTACCTACAGGAAAGATATCAATAAGCTTGAAAGAGTGCAGAGAAAATTTACAAGGACGTTGCCGAGACTTGAGGACCTGAGTTGTAGGGAAATGCTGAATAGGTTAGGACTTTATTCCCTGGAGCACAGGAGAATGGGGGGAGATCTTATAGAGGTATACAAAATTATGAGGGCTATAGATAGGGTGAATGCATGCAGGCTTTTTCCCCCTCAGGTTGGGTGAGACTAGAACTAAAGGTCATAGGTTTAGGGTGAAAGGTGAAATATTTAATGAGCTGCCAGTGGAAGTGGTAGATGTGGGTTCAGTTGTAACACTTAAGAGAGGTTTGGATAGGTACGTGGATGGGAGGGGTTTGAAGGGATATGGTCCAGGGGCAGGTAGATGGGACTAGGCAGCAGATCAGGTTGGCATGGACTAGATGGGCTGAAAGGCCTGTTTCTGTGCTGTAGTGTTCTATGACTCTATGACAATATTCCAGGTGCAGTTTCA
This sequence comes from Pristis pectinata, assembly GCF_009764475.1. Taxonomy (NCBI): domain Eukaryota; kingdom Metazoa; phylum Chordata; class Chondrichthyes; order Rhinopristiformes; family Pristidae; genus Pristis; species Pristis pectinata. The sequence continues at coordinate 32,962,187 of NC_067428.1, read as the reverse complement.
CCAACGTTTTGTACAGCTGTAACATGACGTCCCAACTCTTGTACTCGATGCATCAATCGATGAAGGCAAGCCTGTCATTTGCATTCTTCACCACTTTGTCTACACTTTCAGGGAACTATGTACCTGTACCCTTAGGTCTCCCTGTTCTACAACACTCTCCAGGGTCCTGTCATTTACTGAGCGAGTACTGCCCAGGTTGAACTTCCCAAGATGCAACACTTCACATGCATGAGTTGAATTCCATCTGCCACTACTTGGCCCACAGGTTTCCTGCTCCGCCACTTATCCAGTTCACGGCTGATCTACCTCAGCACTATCTTCCTGCACTATCCCCACATCCCTCAATTCCCTTAAAATCCAGAAAGTTGCCAGCCTGTTAACAAGACTGGGAGAGCAATAGGATACCAACACCAGGGTCCTATAATATCTGGAGCACTGGGAGTGTGTCAGCACAGGGGAAGTCCCAGGCAAAGCCACAACATTGCTGTGGAGGGGTCACAGGACCTCGTTGTGCAGTGTGAGCAAGTGTGGGATGTGGAAACACCAGGGGAGACTTGTCAGGAGCCAATGCCTCCGGAGGCTCCAAATGTCCGACAGCCTCATAGAACATGGAACATAGAACACTACAGCACAGTACAGGCTCTTCGGCCCACAACGTTGTGCCGGCATTTTATCCTGCTCTAGGATAAAATCTCAGAAAGGAGGTCAGATTCCGTCTTTAGTTTTCTGAGTTATCGGTCTTAATCTTACAATAAACCTTGGGGGCTGAGGAACAAGTCAAAGTACAGTATAGTTTGGAAGAGATCTGACACTTAAATAGTGCACTGGAATCAGAGATATGCCTGAAGCAGGTCAGAGTAGGCCGAGGCAGAGTATTTATCGCAGATCTCAAACTCAACAGTGTTTCTGTCCAGAGGTAAACAGGTTATAGAGAAAGATACAGATAGAGTGATCAAGAAAAGCGGAAGGCTGAGGCAGGGAGATAGAAGATTTGACAACAAAATGCCTCTGGTAAGGCAGAAGATACAGGCCATGAAACTGAAACCATCAGCTGTTTAAACCACTTGGGTATTAGCAAGGTGTCCAGGATATTTGTAGCTATGGTCACAGCGCCTGTCATAATTGTTAGGGATCGGTACACAAACACTAATTGTCCTCCAGAACTCCATGGGGCAGGCAGATACTGAGTCAGGATGCAAGTGTGGTTCTGGAGATCAGTGCACCAGCTGAGGCCCTCTGTTGGACAGGTCTTGAAGGACATGTTTTCAGCAGCAGTGAAGATTCCCCACCAGCTCGACTGAAAGAAGTGTGCCACATATACACGCTGATTGATTGCTCCTTGTTGCTGCTGGAATTCTGCAAGTGTCTGCCGATTTCTGGAGCTGTTTTGTGTTGCAGGAACTGACAGGGAGTAACATTGCAGGTGCTGCAGGGCTACTGTGGAGACGAGGCTGCTGCCCAACTCCTTGCTTTCAGGAGGTGGGGTGTGGTGGAGGGAGAAGTGTTTCCAGCAGGAAGCCACATCAGCCCAGGTGTTCAGGGATGCAGATGGTTTGTGGTCAATTAACTATCCTGGTGCGGGCCTGCCTGTATCCGTGGCAACGGAGATGGCAGAAGGCTGCTGAATTTTAATGGACCAGACTCCAGATGGAGTTGGGTTTGAACTCTGGGCCACACCTTGGCCTGGTGCAGGTTCACATCACCTGTGGCCGGCCAGTTCGTGGAGGGAATGAGTATCATGAGGTTGTCTATTCTTGTCCATGGGGCAAGGGAACATTGGTATTGGTAATGGTTTATTATTGTCACTTGCACTGAGGTACAGTGAAAAACTTGTCTTGCATACCGATCGTACAGGTCAACTCATTACACAGTGCATTGAGGTAGTACAGCGTAAAAACAATAACAGAATACAGAGTAAAGTGTCACAGCTACAGGGAACTGCATTGCAAGTAGACAATAAGGTGCAAGGTCATAACAAGGTGGATTGTAAGGTCAAGAGTCCATCTCATCATATTAGGGAACTGTTCAATAGTCTTATCACAGTGCGGTAGAAGCTGTCCTTGAGCCTGGTGGTACGTGCCCTCAGGCTCCTGTATCTTCTGCCTGATGGGAGAGGGGAGAAGAGAGAATGACCCAGGTGGGTGGGGTCTTTGATTATGCTGGCTGCTTCACCAAGGCAGCGAGAAGTATAGACAGAGTCCATGGAGGGGAGGCTTGTTTCCATGATGTGCTGGGCTACGTCCACAAACCTCTGCACTTTCTTGCGATCCCGGGCAGAGCAGTTGCTGTACCAAGCCATGATGCATCCAGATACGATGCTTTCTATAGTGCATCGATAAAAGTTGGTGAGTGTAAAGGGGACATGCCAATGGGTGTGTCTGTCCCCAGCAGTTAACTTCTGCTGTAAGAAAGAAGGAAGTTTAAACAGCTAACGAGAGGAGGGTGAGTGCCTGGAGCAGGCTGCCGGGGGAGGTGGTGGAAACAGATACGACAGCAGCATTTCTAGAGCATTTAGACAAGCAAATGAACAGGCAGGGAATGGAGGGATATGGACCAAATGGGATAAGTTTAGATTGGCATTGTAGTCGGCACAGACATGGAGGGCCGAAGGGCCTGTTCCTGTGCTGTACTGTTCTATGTTCTATGTTAGTCAGTGCGTGAGTTTTGTACGTTTGGGTGACATGGCTGCCATAATGAGTGGCTACCACCAAGTACAAGCTGTGAGATGTGGGTGTTGATGTGCGTCAGTGCTGAGTGTGTGAGGGTGTGGAGGAGCACTGGAATGCTGGTTCGAGGGTTTGATCGAGAGGGCATGCTGGTAGGTGAGTAATGGGGCATGGTAATGGAGCAGTGGCTGTGGTGCGGTTGGCAGGAAACAACATTCCACGTTTGCCAGGTCACTGACCTTCCTGTGACACTGTATCAGGTTGAGTTCAGCCCCTGACCTCCAGGGCTATCTCACTGTCAGCTGGCTGCAGGGCTTTCTGACCTCTAGTAGAACCAGAATATCTCTCCTCACCACTTCTCACACCAAGGATTCCAGTGCAGTGTTGGACGACGTGGAACCCTGTCTCTCCTGTCCAATGTCATTCTTCACAACTTCTCAGGTCAGCTTCAGTTATGGGATTTCTGCTGCAGTAATGATGAGCAGCAGGCTACATTTAATTGGTGTTAACCATTCACAATACTGACCCATACTGATCCGTACGTAGCCAATAAACAGAGGAGTTAGCACTGGTGAAAGCCATGATGCTGATAATTAGCAGGCAGCACAGTCTTTGCACGCTGTGTGTTTACCCAAATGGGGAGAAGGTAATCTTGCTTCACTGTCACACACCTGTCCTCGGAGGCTAGTGTATTTTAGCTTATCCCTGCAATGTTTGAAAGGACAGCAATCCTTCTACCCATATTGTGTATAATGTCTTAATTGATGGCAGCTGGAGGTTTATATATTTAAAATCATAAAATTGAAATTGTAAGAAAAGTTGACTTTAAATTAAGTCTGTGTTTTCCTTTTATTCACTGAGAAAAGGTGTAATGTTGCTAATTGTTCCACACTTGGGTGATATAGGCATGTGCACTATAATGCTTGACATACAATTTTGCAAGAATGCTTTAAGACCATAAAAAATTGGTAATCATTTTCAGGCTCAAGTGTCTAAACCATGTCAGTTAGTCTATTCATTACTGGCCTTTGGGTAGAACATTTTACGTAGCCACAATCCTTCATGAGATGATGCTTTTCCTCTAGATTTGGCTTTAACCAGTTTGCTGCCATAGGCCTAAAAGTACAAGCAAATGGTGTCTCTTTCCACAGGCTCTGGTGTCCTGGTGTCCTAACTCTGGTGTCCTCACCGTTTGGAGTACCTCTTACTCTCTGTAACTTGTCCACTGCCGGAATTTGAAATGCGCTGAGTCTTATCAAACTTTATCACTCGTTAACCCTGGACATTAGCTGGAATAGTGGAGGGTCATAAAACTGATGAGAAGTTTGATATCGAAACAAAGGCAAAAAAAGCCCCAGATGATGGTGGATTTTTGAAATTAATCCAGAAACCATTCAGTGGGCCGGGCAATAGCTATGGAGAGAGAAATTGTCACTGTTTCAGGTTGATGTCTTCCATAAGAACTGGATCAAAGGTAGTAATTGTTTGAAGCAAGTACGAAGGCAGGGGAAGGTGGGGAGATGAGTCAACATCGAAAGAGAAGTTTGGTGACAGAATAGAAAGCAGGAGTGAGTGAGTGACAGGAGTCCTATAACTACCTGTGATGGTCAAGGGCAATTCCCACACCCTTGGTACTGCCACACATGTTAATCTGGTCAGTAGATAAATCATCAAGACCAGCTCTGGAGGTTTTGATGGAAACATTGGTGCAGATTGTATAACGAGTGCCTTGGAATAGGCAGCACTACTGAAGTCCAGGAGAAAGCTGCGGAGCCTGTGGATCAGGGAGATGGAACATCTGAAAGAATTTCCAACTCCCACAAAAGATTAAATTGTTCTGGAAAGAGAGCAGTCATTTGAAATTAATTTTTTTTTAATATATTTCTTAACAATTGAAAATGATGGAAGAACTCAGCAGATCAAGAAGCATCTGTGGAAAGAGAAACAGTTAATATTTCAGGCCTGAGAACCTTCATCAGAACTGAGAGGGAGAGAAACAAGTTAGTCTTGGTGGCAGAGAGGGTGGGGAGGGCGCTGGGTAGAACAAGGGGAATTTCTCTGGGTAAAATGATGTGGCTGATATTGTAAAGTCTGGGTAATGTTGCATGGTCTGGGTTATGTATAGTCTGGGTAATGTTATATGGTCTGGGTTATGTATAGTCTGGGTAATGTATAGTCTGGGTAATGTATAGTCTGGGTAATGTTGCATGGTCTAGGTTATGTTGTATAATCTTTGACATGGGAAAAACTGAAAGGAAAAGGGAGTTATCTGAAGTTGGAGAATTCAGTATCTCGTCCCAGAGTCTGCAACGTGTCTAGACAGAAGATGTAATCCAACATTTTTGTGGGCTACAAAATTCAATTTCCATTAAAAGATCCAGCTCCACTCTCCGCCCCCAAACCAGTCTCTCTCCTTGACCTGGACCCACCATTTTGTGTCTGCAGACTCCAGGGGCCGACTGTCAGGCAGAGGGAGGCTCTCGAACGAACTGTCCCTTACCCCGCACTCTCTGTTTAATGGGCCTTGATGGACAATAAGCAATTTCTAGGGCATTATGTTTTAAAAGGTTTTTGTATTTTGGTTCAGCTTGAGCCATATATTATTTAGAATTCATCCAGCAAAACTAAATCCCGGTGTAAAGTAACTGAAAGAAATTTATTGTGCACAGAATTATACTTAACTGTGACATTTGATGTAAACAGGTTTAAACAAAATTACAGGGAAATCCTTCTCAAACATTGGTGTAGGAGTTAATGTTGATGCCCCACAGCTCCAGGAACCCAGGTTCAATACTGACCTCTGTGTGAAATTTGCTTGTTCTCCCAGTGACCACGTGGGTTTCCCCTAGGTGCTCCAGATTCCTCCCACATCCCAAAGAGGAGCAGATGGGTTAAGTGTCCACTGCTAAGGGAGGAAGGGGCGTGTTGGGATTGATCTGCTGAAAGTTGACATAGACCTGATGGGCACAGGTAAGTGTCAAGGGAAGTGAGTTACAAAATCACGCACATTTTCCAGATGGGAAAATAATCTTGAAAAAGGCATTGATAATTATTAAACTAACTTATGAAGTGATGGAACAGGTGGATCTTGTTTATTTTTTTTGTTATGCTACTTTGAAAGTAACCGCAGATTTGAGAAGGTTTCATTGGATCTTGCCAGCCTTGTTCCACTTATACAGAAATTTTGCCCAAGGCCCCCCAGTCCAGACTGACCAGATCTGGTTACAGGGGGCCATTCTTGCTGGACGTGCAGCCCATCGGGTCTGTGCTAGCTCTCAGTCCCATCAGTTCCATACCTGGGGCCTCAGCAGTGGTTGAGTGTGATTGCCCTGTGCTGGAAACACACGGTATTTTGACAGGGTGGATGTGGAGCAGGTGTTTTCTCTTGTGGGATGATATCAAACTGGGGCACGCCGTTTAAAAATAAGGGATCACCCATTGAAGATAGAGATAAGATAATTTTTTTCCCCTGAGTTTTTGGAACATAATTAAGAGTAGAAGCAGCGTCTTTCAATATTTATAAGGCAGGGGTAGATAAATTTTTGATAAGCAATGGGGTGAAAGATTACCATGGGTTGAAGGGATTGCTGAGTTAAGGTTATAATCAGATCAGCCATCATCTTATGTAATGGTGAAGTAGGTTCGAGGGGCCAAATGGCCTACGCCAGATTCATATGTCACACATCTGTGTAACACGCCTCACGGCCTTTGGCACCCAGTGCAGCTGGGGGAAGGGGATTTCCAGCTGTAAACCCTGGAATAAATGTGAACAGTTTTTAAATGTCTACGACATTCAGAGACATTTAAAAACTGTTAAGATTGATATTAAAAATATTAAATTAAATTTAGAGTATGTACAACACATAATTAAAATAATAAAGTAAGGAAGATATTTATGAAGAGAAGTGATTTATTCCTCTTGACCGCTAAACCTTTTCCTTACAATTCCCACTGAAGTCAATAGGTGTGACCTGGTGTAGGATATAAGGTAAAGGATCCTCACAGGACTGGGCTCCACAACAGGGAGCCAAACACTGGATGAATTGATGGATTTGTTTCTCTGAATCTTTCAGCAAGTCCCAGACTTCTGGGTTTGACATACCGATGGGACCAACTACAGGATCAGTGTCTGCTTTTCTGATCAGAATCCACAGGTGATTGTCAGCAAGATCTGGCCCATTATATGGTCAGGAGATCTTCGACACTGGAATGTGCTTTCCATTAATGCATCTTATCAGAATTACCCAGTATTTTAATGTTGCCTTTTATCTATAATAAAGTCTGTGCTATTTCTGGAGTGCACAAGTTATATTTTCAACAAGATAATGCATGTGTAAAAAATTCTTGATCTTACCTAAGGCCAACAACTTCACATGTCCTGTAGATGTCCTTCAGATTACTTTTGCTAAATAACTGAGTGAGCTGCAAAATAATTAATAGTGTAATAATATCCAGCAATTTTCTTATTTCTCAATCAACATAGAAGAAAGCAGAGCAGATCGGATTGGACCTTTGTATAGGGTGGCGATGTTCATCCCAAGCCTCAGTCATGTATGGTAAAGGAGGATATTTGGTGCCTTTAGGAACTTGAGTGAAGTTTTATAGCTTCGAAAGTGGCCTTTCATTCAGACTTGCTGATGGGGAGAAGTGGAACTCTTCTGAGCTACAACCAAGATCTTTCCCTTGTGCAGCCAGAAGGAGCAGGAGTGTTCCTTTGAGCCCCAGAAGTAAAAACCTTTGCTGCCAAGACTGCCCCTCCCCACTCCCACTAAGATGCCCCTCTCCACCCCCACAGTCACCCCAAGACTTTCCCCAATATTGGTGGGTGGTCTTCACACTCTCACATTTTTGACATTTCCAATGACAGTCGGCTGTCGGAAATGATCGAGAGAGGCAGCTGAGCGGCATCGCACAGCTCAAACTCCGAGTGCCTGGAGAATACCCAGCTGCCCAGCTCTGAGGTGAGTCATGAGGGGCATTGGAATGCAAACAAAGCCTGGCTCTCACAATTGCTGAGGCCTTGTGTGGAGACTGTTGAACAGAGAGGAAATCATTTCCTTCATCTCCTTACATGAGAGTTAAAATTCACACTGTGTGCCAAGAATGGATTAAAGTATACCATCTAGTGGATTATTATGACATATTTTCATATGTTTTCTTATGACATAGAAGGAGGCTATTCAGCCCATTAAGACTAAGCCAATGCCAAAGCAATCCTATTAATCACTTTCTCCTACTTCCCTCCCTGTTCCTAGTCCCAGCTCCTCCTCACTAATTCTCCTAACTCCCACCTACTCTAGGGACAATTTAGAAGCATAGAAACATAGAAAAACTACAGCACAATTCAGGCCCTTCAGCCCACAAAGCTGTGCCGAACATGTCCCTACCCTAGAAATTACTAGGCTTACCGATAGCCCTCTATTTTTCTCAGCTCCATGTACCTATCCAACAGTCTCTTAAAAGACCCTATCGTATCCGCCTCCACCACCGTTGCCGGCAGCCCATTCCACGCACTCACCACTCTCTGAGTAAAAAACTTACCCCTGACATCTCCTCTATACCTACTCCCCAGCACCTTAAACCTGTGTCCTCTTGTGGCAACCATTTCAGCCCTGGGGAAAAGCCTCTGACTATCTACCCGATCAACACCTCTCATCATCTTATACACCTCTATCAGGTCCCCCCTCATCCTCCGTCACTCCAAGGAGAAAAGGCCGAGTTCCCTCAACCTGCTTTCATAAGGCATGCTCCGCATTCCAGGCAGCATCCTTGTAAATCTCCTCTGCACCCTTTCTATGGCTTCCACATCCTTCCTGTAGTGAGATGACCAGAACTGAGCACAGTACTCCAAGTGGGGTCTGACCAGGGACCTATATAGCTGCAACAATACCTCCCGGCTCCTAAATTCATTTCCCCGATTGATGAAGGACAATACACCATATGCCTTCTTAACCACAGAGTCAACCTGCGCAGCCGCTTTGAGCGTCCTATGGACTCGGACCCCAAGATCCCTCTGATCCTCCACACTGCCAAGAGTCCTACCATTAAGACTATTTACAGTTGCAATTAGCAACATTAAAGGAGAAACAACATATTTTTGCCTCTGTTCTTAGTTTAATGGTAAGCTTGATCCATCACTATGTTTTCTAGGGCTGATAAACACAAAGTTAGAGCAACCATACTATTTCCCTTCTGCGGAACATCAAGGAGAAGTTAAATGGAAACTAAATGCAATGCTCATTCTCTCCTTGCTTCTGACTTCCTTTTATATTTTTTCTGCAGATCACTGTGTTAGTTTGGGTTAATATATTGGAGTATTCTGGTAAATTCATCTGATATCTGTGATCTGCAGTTATTGATGCTGAGATGCGTGCAACATTCTTCATTCATGTCAGGCTCAGTTTATTCATGCCCATTCTCTCTGCCTCTCTTCAATTCTGACTCCTTCTCCTAGTCACCCCTCCAGTGGTTCCCATTTTATCATTCCGGATTGATTTCCCTTATTGTTTGCACGTGGTGATCCCCAGTCAAAGGCTGATCCGCATTCACTTTACAGGGATGTCACTGCTGCCTGTAGCTCACCGCAGTCTGCAGAGTCGAAACGGTTTGGGCTCCTGTACCTTACAGAAGTAGTGCATGTTGCAGGTGCATGGTTAACATGGAGCATAAAACAGTCAGCACAGGAACAGGCCTTTCAGATCACAATTGTGCTGAACATGATGCCAAATTAAATTAATACCATCTGCCTGCACATGATCCACATTCCTCCATTCCCTGCACATTCATGTGCCTAAACAAAAGCCTCTTGAACACCATTATCATATCTGCTTCCAAGGAGTGCACGCAGAGGGAAGCCCTGGAGCTTGGTGCAGCCAATACAAAGGCGTATTGATCCTCCCTCCACTGCACACTGAGGGGCTGGGCCCTGCGCAACAGCTTCTCAAACATTTTGCTGATGGGAAGCTTGGGAACAAAATACTTGTGCGATGTTGACATACTGTAAATATTGTAGCAATTCTATTGATGTGCTTCATACAGGGAATGAAGACAGTCTCATGTCCTGCTGGTATTACTGTACATTTTATGAATAGAGCATATTTGTTGAAAATTAATTTTACAGAAGTAACGCATAGTGTAGGTGTTTCCTACATTGTTTACATGCAAATTTGTCCAATAAATCAGAATGCCTGCATGATTTTTTGACCAGCCGCACAAAGCTGCAAGCATCTTAAAGAGAGCCACAGTGCAAATCTTACGTTCCTGCCAGCATATCAAAACAGAAATCTTTCAACTGTCCTTCAAGTGCTGAGATTAATCTTACACAGTTTTAGGCATTAGAAAATACGAGCAACAAATCCTTTATTAAAAACATTGTGACTATTTGTTGTTCAGCTGTGTTAATAAATTAACATTAACATAACAAATGAAATATGATGCTTACCAGGATTGTGATATTGATTACCATTCTTCTGTACTCAGGGGACTTCTCATTTTCAAGTTCTTCAATAAAATTTCGGTTGATTATGGTGAAATTAAGACCAAATGGCAGATCCCCACTTTGTGGTGAAACTGCAGATACAATGGGCTTCATAGTTGTGACAAATGTAATTTGTGTTGCTTCTTGATAGCCTAGAGAGAAAATTACCATCCAGTTGCATTGAGAACTGATTAATAATAATACTCTATATTTGTGATCCTCTATTTACAGGTCCTCCTCGCCTTACAAACACCCACCCTGTACATACAAATGAGTGCTTAGAAGACCAGTGGGATGGATTTGCTGTCTGCTACAGGACTTCAGGCATCTCCTGCTGGGTGGACTCATTTCCGACTTGCGAACTGTTTGGGTTACAAACAGTTTACAGGAACAGAACCCTGATGTAATCTGGGGAGGACCTGTAACTAATAATTTAATCTCACACAAAAAATGAATTAACATTAATTAATATTTTAATCTACACACATAAGGTTAATATTCAGTGTACTTAAAGAATTGCAGAAATGAAAGCATGTGGCCATTTGGCCTGTTTAGATTTTACTGCGAGTGTTTGTCATCGTCAGCCAAATTTGAATCCCATTTCAGATCGTTCTGCATTCTCTGTATTTGGATATATTAAAATCCATTTCAAACACCATCTGAAAATATTTGGTGAATAGGTTTTTGAGGAGGATAATGGGAGAGTTACAATGTTAGCTGCACCTGTGATATGCTTGTTCTGGCCTTAAGTCATTGTAATTCATGTCCACGTTTACCTCGAGTGAGAAACTGATAAAATGGTTTTCCCATCCTTTATATAACCTGCCTCATTTTTATTATCCTGAAACTTACTAGGATGGTTTTGGTGGTGAGATCCTAGTGACACCTCAAAAGATGAATTAATCTAGTTAGTTCCATTTAGTAAGTCCAATTAGTTCTAACTTGGATGAGGAAATCACAACAGTTCTAATGCACGAGAACACACAAGAAGACGGGAACAGGAGTAGGCCACCTCCCCCAGGTCTCCACTCCCCTTCTGTGCCAGTTCTCTACAGCCCTCATTTCCCAATCTTTCAAAGATTTATCTACCTCCTCTTTAGATACCTCCAATGATCTCACCTCCACAACCCTCTGAGGCAGTTAACTCCAGTGGTTTGCCACAAACACAATGATTATTGTAAAATAGAACCAAGACGTTGAAAGTGTTTAGTTGTCAGTGTATTTTTTAAAGTTGAATCCTTGTACAATTCTGTATTCATTCATTTTAACAAATGAAGGAGATTGTAAGAAATTAATTAATTAGAGCTCCATCTTGGTCTGTAATTTGGAATTCGAAATTCAAAGTGCAAAACAAAATAGGTCATCATGTGGACAGGGTGCATGGACAGATGAGAGCCAAAAAAAACTAAGGCACACCCTTCCTCTGACTTCAAAATGTCATCGGGTGCCTAACTCCTTTCAAGAATGCTTGGAATGTGGGAGCACCTCACCTGTTGACTAACCTCTCATTTACGTCAGAAGTACATGGAAATGATATCACCACCCGTTTGATATTAAACTTGCGCATGGTTCATCAAAGACTAGCCCCCAAACTATATACTGGCGTCAGCTTTGTTCCCTGTCAATACACACAGCCATCAAAGTAATAATGTCTTTCACTCAAGTATGCTTTGACCCAATTTAACCCCAATATGATATGCATTCAAAGGCACGGTCAATTAGTTGTGTTTGTGCTGTTAGCGTTGAAGCTGGCCCATCCTGTGCCAAGTCTCACTGGGGGAGTGTCTCTGAACTTGTTCATGCAATCGAAAACTGAGCTCTAATGATGGGGTTACCACAGATTGTACCATTCAGACACAGGATTATAAGGTATTTCCACCACAAATAGATTTGATTGCCGCCTTTATACAGGCCCAGATACTTCTCAGAGGGTCCGGACGCTGACATACTGCCCACACTAGCTGCTCAGATTCACCACTGCGCTGCACTCACCTGGTTTGAACCAATAAAGTCAATCCTGCTGGGTAAAAGTGTCCTCGATCCAGGATCTCAGTGTATCATTAAGATGAGGTCAAACAGAGGAGGTGGGATTGGGAAAGCCATGTAAACAGAGGTGATAAGGGGAATATGGGGGGCAGGAGGTCAACAGCACATGGGTCTCCCAGACGAGACCCTGTTTAAATATGGGGTAGGTGATTGTGCCCAGTGGCTGTGAGTGATCCTGAGTTCCCACAATCTGTGGCAGCATCAGATCACAGGTTATCTTAGTTTGCTGATGACACTAAATTGAGTGGAAAAGCAAATTGTGCAGAGGATGCGGAGAGTCTGCAGAGAGATATAGATAGGTTCAGTGAGTGGGCAAGGGTCTGGCAGATGGAGCACAATATTGGTAAATGTGAGGTCATCCACTTTGGAAGGAAAAATAGAAGGTCAGATTATTATTTAAATGGTGAAAGATTGCAGCATGCTGTTATGCGGAGGGACGTGGGAGTGCTTGTGCATGAATCACAAAAGGTCGGTTTGCAGGTGCTACAGGTTATCAAGAAGGCAAATGGAATGTCGGCCTTCATTGCAAGAGGGATTGAATTTAAGAGCAGGGAGGTTGTGCTGCAACTGTACAGGGTACTGGTGAGGCCGCACCTGGAGTACTGCGTGCAGTTCTGGTCTCCTTACTTGAGGAAAGACATACTGGCTTTGGAGGCAGTGCAGAGGAGGTTCACCAGGTCGATTCTGGAGATGAGGGGGTTAGCCTATAAGGAGATATTGTCACCTGGGACTATACTCGCTGGAATTCAGAAGAATGAGAAGGGATCTTTTAGAATCATATAAAATTATGAAAGGGATAGATAAGATAGAGGCAGGAAGGTTGTTTCCACTGGTAGGTGAGACTAGAATTAGGGGACATAGCCTCAAGATTCAGGGGAATAGATTTAGGTTGGAGATGAGGAGAAACTGCTTTTCCCAGAGAGTAGTGAATCTGTGGAATTCTCTGCCCAGGGAAGCAGTAGAGGCTACCTCATTAAATATATTTAAGACACAGTCAGATTTTTGCATAGTAGGGGAATTAAGGGTTATGGGAAAAAGGCAGGTAGGTGGAGCTGAGTCCACGGCCAGATTGGCCATGATCTTATTGAATGGCAGAGCAGGCTCGACAGGCCAGATGGCCTCCTCCTGCTCCTATTTCTTATCTTCTTATGCCAAGGAGTTGTCACTTCATGACAGCCACGAGCTATGCCAAGAGCTGCTGGCAAAGGAGATTCACAGAAATAAAACTTACAGGAATGACTTTCAACGTGGACATTATTTCTGTGGGGAAAACCTTAAATCATTCACCTTCTGCATGATGTTGGGAGGCACAGTGATGTGGCAGGTAGTGCTGCTGTCTTATGGCTCCAGTGACCCGGGTTCGACCCTGTCCTCAGGTGCTGCCTGTGTGGAGTTTGCACATTCTCCCTGTGACTGCATGCATTTCCACTGGGTGCTCCAGTTTCCTCCCACATCCCAAAGACATGCGGATCGATAAATTAGTTGGTTGCTGTAAATTACCCCTAGTGTAATGTGAGTGGCTGTGTTGATGGAAATGTGGGGAGAACAGGTTATGGGGAGAATTAGTAGGGGAATAGGATTGCTCTAAGAGCCAGCATAGACTTGGTGGGCTGAATGGTCTCTCCCTATGTCATATGGAAATATGTACCACTTGTTGAACTGTCAATAATGCAAGTTGTAAGTCTTTATCTTTTGATCTAAATTTCTGAGGCCAATTAAATATTCATTGTGTATGTTAATGATGTCACAGAACAGGTCATCAGCGTCAGGGTGAAATGGGCTGAAGCCCATTCAAGTTCCTGATGGGTGGGATGTGTGTGCAAACACCCCCAAAATTACTCGTTATGCATGATTAACAGCTAAAAAAGGTGAAAATGTGTTTTCTTGGCTTGAAGTTCTCAGTGAGCATTCTTTACTTCTGTTGGTGGAAGGCACCTTTTGCTGTTTAACCTACTAATTGATGCCATCAGGTCTTCCAGGGGGCATCGTCTGCTGTCGAAAGCCTTCAAAAACTGGGTGGAGCTGTTAGCAATGAATGTCATTCCTTTACCAATGAAGCAAATATTCATGTTGACGTCATACTTGAAAATTCCAAGTTGAGCTACTGTAAATTTAGAGCGTTTTGCAGGACAATGAAAACCAAAATAGCTTTTAACTTCCAAGAAACATTGGTGTGCAGATGAACCTTGATGTACAGGTTCTTGAAATTCAGAATGTGGGTGGTAGATTCAGCTGAATAAATTACCAGTAAATTATACTCCAACCTCCAAACTCACGTTGCTGGAATGAAAACTTTGTCTTACTTTAACTACAGGGTTGAAAGTTGAATGTAGAAATGTTATGCAGAGACCTTCCAACCTAATTACACTCGATCTACTCCGTTTGCATGTCCAACACCAGTCTCCTGAAACAGACACTATTCCCAGCTCTGACATGGGAAAAGATTACCAGACAGATAGAGAAAAAAATCTATGTTCCTAAAGCCTCCTCGAAAACTGCAAAATCCCCTCTGAGTCCTGGGAATCTCTGGCCCAGAACTGCCCAAAGAGGGGAAGGTGCATTGTGCATGGTGTTGAGAATCTGGAAGGCAAGCATTGGGGAGGCTCTGTGTAAGCAGTGGAAGGAGTTCATCACCTCACAAACAACCCCATCCCCATCTGCTCCATCAGACACCTCCTGCCCCACCTGAGGAAGAGTTTGGGGTTCTCACACTGGCTTCATCAGTCACCTGAGAACTCACAAAACCAGAGTGCAGGCAGATCCCAAGAGACTGCCCAAGAAGGTGGTTAAATTTGGACATTTGTTCAAGGGAAGGGTGAAAAAAAGGAAAAGCTGGTTTGTTGCAGTGCATAGTGTTTGATGTTTGGAGACAGAGGAATGACTGCGTTATACACAATGAACTTCCCTTCAGCTAGCCTAGTACTGGATGGAGGAGGTTTTCACAATGCATGAAAGAAAATAAATGTAAATAAAAATGAATGATATTTACTTCTTCAATACTTTTATACCAACAAAAAGATTATATTAAATATGTTTTACCACTAAAGATGCAAAGTTCTTTGAAGGTCTTACCATTCACAGTAAAGTTGTTCAGTAAGTGTAGTCCGACTGAAGTCAAAATGTTTCTGTTGTCTCTGAACTCGTGGTAAACAGTAGCCCTGTCAACTTGACGCATAGCAGATTCATTTTGAAAATTACAGACAGCTTGAACTTTAGAAGTGACTTGATCTACAGGCCTGGAAGTCAAAACCAAGTTAATTTAAAAACAATCAGTGGTATAGGAACAAAACAATCCATCTTTTACTTAAGATGCATTGTGTGAGTCAGTTATGTGGAACGAGACAGATTTTCACCTTTTACTGTAACAGGGAAGGGTTTGTTGTACTAAAAATGGGGACATATGAATGTTCCACATGAAGTGAACAAAATATTTAAAATTTAAAATAATTGCAAAACCTTCTCTTCACCTCGATGTTATTCTTCATCTGTCTCGCTCCAGATTCTGGAAACTGTTTTTGAAATCTCTTCCTGTCTATCATTTTCTCCTTTAAAATCCATCTCAAGATTTATCACTTCTTTGCCCAACTTGCCCACCTTCCCCGGCCCACAGTCCACTTCCACTGAAACTGTGTGCAATCCCCTGGGAAAGCAAGTCTGTCCCAGCAGCATGATGCTTTGGTTGACACCTGGTTTGGTTTGAAGGCAGAAAAAGGCACTCAGTTTGTGGGAGACGTTCCCATTGGAGAAGAGTCTGGGGAGCAGCAGAGAAAGATTTCATATTTTGGTCAAAGGTTGAAGTGGGATGTGGAGAAACACTTTATAGAGAGCAGCTACAGTCTAGAATTTCCAGCCAGTGGAGGATGATGCAAACAGAACCACTCAAAGAGAATTAAACGGGTCGTGGAGAGGCAATAACTTGAAAGGCTACAGAGAAAGAGAGCAGGGCAGTAGGGCCATTGGGATAGCTTTGCTTGGTGCTGGCACAGAGTTGATGGGTTGAATGACCTTGTTCTTTATCATAACAATTCAATGAATCTTTTATTCTACATTTATTTAAACCTATGATGCTTAATACCTGCAGGCATGAGACTTCATCCATGTAATAGTTCGCTTCCGAAGCAAAGTATGACTGACAGTTTTTACCACTTGTCATTTTGTTGAAAGTGTACTCAGGCTGAATTAGCCAAGACTTAACCACATTTACCACACTCTGTATCTTTCTTTAGCCAGAGGGTGGTGAATTTGTGGAACTCCTTGCCACGTACAGCAGTGGAGGCCAGATCAGTGGGGGCGTTCAAGGAAGAGATAGATAGGTATCTAAATAGTCAGGGTATCGAGGGATATGGGGATAAGGCCGGAAATTGGGATTACAATAGGTTTTTGTTTTCTCCCCATTCCCCATTTCTTTTTCCCTTTTCCTCGGAGCAGACCCGATGGGCCGAATGGCCTGCTTCTGCTCCCTTGTCTTGTGATCTTGTGATCTTGTGAATCCCTACAACACGTCAACACTTTCAGATCTCGAGGGAGACAGCCAGCTGCACAACACAACTTTTAAGTAGCTTTTGGATTTGCGGTTTGATCACGGGCTTAATCCTCTGGAAATGTTGTAGCACCACTTGAGCAAAAGTAACAACAGTACAATAAACTGTTGCCTGAACACAGGTGACAATGCACTTTTCTCAAGTCTATATATAACTGTATGGAGACTTAAATTAGTCTTACCTGAGGGACAATACATTACAATTTAAGAAAGTTCCATTGATCTCGCTGTTACGATATAAATTATTGAGCTGCAAGAAAATTGGATGTAATATTTTAGTAAAAAGCAACAATGCCTTAATAAAATGTTGACGTGAATGTTTTGTTAAACTTACTCACCACATCAGCAATAACGCTTGAGTTGAGTGCCTGGGAGCTCATATTTTGTACGTCGGATGAAAACAACAGCTTACTAATGGTGAACAGCAGACTGAAAGGAGTAACTTGGTTCTCCTGATGTGGATTCTGTTCTTCTGCTGTTGAGAGAACAATAATAAGGTATAACAGTGTGTAAAAACGTAGCATGGAAAAAATTATGTTGAGGAGTTTCTTAAAGGAGATTAGTTCATCAGACTTTAGACTAAGTTGTTTACAGCTGTAAAGAAATCAGTTGGTAAATATAAAAAGAATAGAGCTCACCTCATTTGTTGTATAATGGCCCAGAACTGGCTGCAAAAATGAGCTGTCCATGCTCAGCTGCCACCAACATAAAGCACATACTCACCTAGTGGAATCCCTCTGCAGTGAGTTCTGGTTTGTGGTAGGCTTGATTCCTTGTGGTGAGGTCCGGGATGGAGACAGGACCTTCCACCATGTGTGGGTGAGGATCAAGATATTCCCACAAAAAAAACTGCAACAAACTTTGACAGCTGACTAAGCCATGTTCCCAAGTTAGTCAGCTGTCAAGTATACCAAACATTTTCACCACTGAAACTATATAAAAATTAATCAAAGATGATTAAATTCTATAAAAAATTATTAAAAATAAAATTTCTTAAAATGTAAAACCACAAAACTCAAAAGACATGAAGTACTTAAAAGTACTCTAGAACGAATGTACATATCTAATACATACCCTTCCCAGACACTCTCAATTTGTCTATGTTTCAAATAATATTTACTGGTTCAATAGTTTAATTGTACCCATGATTTTTAAAGTTATGTTTCTGTTAAAGATAATGTGTGAGTATGATATTGACTCATTTTCTGGTGGGTAGGATTCTGCACTTTCTGCACCAAGCCCTGGGTTCCATTTTTCAATCAGGGGAGCTGAGCTGCCACAATCATTTTCTCCGGGAACAACCAAAGTTTCCAGGTTGAGCAACAATGGCTCCTGAACACTTACACCTTACAGCTCCAGGGAACCAGGGTTGGACCCTTACCTTGGAGAGGAAGTGGAATCTCAAGAAGGAAAGTGGGTTTAGGGGGATTACAGGCAGTAAACTAGAGAGAAAACAAAATAGATAGGAATGAAAGAGGCGAGGGCTGTGATGGATTAGAGGAATGAGGGACATCAGCAAAAGGTGAAATGCTGGGGTTGGGAAAAAGTTGGAGGGACGGATGGAAACAAAGATGAGGACGGGGGTGAATATTAGGGTTGAGTGGTTAGTTCAAAGGGGAGGTTGGATAAGCTGTGGTCATTTTAATAGAAAATGATGGAATGATATTCAACCTGCAATGTTAAATCTGTACCTCTCACCACAGATGCTGCCTGGCCAGTATTTATTGTTTTATTTCAGATTTCCAGCATCTGCAGGTTTTTTTTGATTTTCAAGGTCATTTTGATGATTCTCCTTCTCTTCCCTCCCTTTCGCCACTCTTGACTTCCTCGGGAAGAAATGAGGGATGTACCGTGGAGCAGACCAGAGGGACACATGTCATTACACCCTGAGAAACGTAGTCTGGGTTAGGGACTGTTGAGCTCAGACTGTAGGGGTAGGATTGGGTCTGAGGTTCCTCAGTGAGTCTTGGGATAGAGTGGTGGAAGTTGGAACCAGACAGACAAGAGAATCAGCGTTTTTCGGACATCGATTCAGGGTTGAACCAGAATAAGTGACTAAGTATTTAACACTCCCTTTATCTCTCACCCTAACCCTCGTCACACAACATCAGTTAATTACCACCTTGAGCTCTAACCCCAATGGAATGTTTTCAACTATGCTAAGATTTTAAATTATATATCAGTAGTCACATTTCAGGAAATGTCAATTGTCCGGATGTTACTTTATTTTGTAACGTTTGGAGAAACAGCAACAGAAAATAAACTCAGATTTGCTCAGGTTTTTGTCTGA
Organism: Pristis pectinata; assembly: GCF_009764475.1. Classification (NCBI taxonomy): domain Eukaryota; kingdom Metazoa; phylum Chordata; class Chondrichthyes; order Rhinopristiformes; family Pristidae; genus Pristis; species Pristis pectinata. The sequence continues at coordinate 32,943,168 of NC_067428.1, read as the reverse complement.
TCAAATAATGGCTATAATTTTATAACAGCTCTTTGCTGATTTTAATATTCATTGGATCACAGTCACTTGCTTCAATTTAAATCCTCCAGTTAGAGCACTAGCTCTCTTCCAAAAGGAACAGTTCAGCAGCTGGGATTGTTTGGGGAAATATCAACATCTTCCCAGACAGCTGCCAGCAATTTCCCGAGCAACTATATCTTGAAGTTGTAGAGGATGGTTTCCAAATGTTTCTCTGGATCTGCTCTGATGCCCAAGCCTACAGGAAGCCCCAAGTTCCACTGAATCCCCTCACTTATGCACAAACTGCCCGTGTTGGGTTTGGCAAATGGAGTCATTTCCTCTTCATTAAAATGGAGGAGAACAACTATCAGGAATTACTGTGAGTAGGAGACACTTCCTTCCCTTCCGATATATTTGTTTTCAAATGCCTAACAACCACTGGTGCTGACAATCCCACAATCAGCTTCCAGCGTTTAGCATCTAAATATCAGGGATGATGGAGCCCAGTGGAGGAGTGGAAACCTACTACACTACCCCAGGAGTTGTGTAGGAACAATGAGCCCATTCAGGAGGGGAATGGTTGCATGTGAGAAAGGTATCAGTTAATTTACGTTCTTTTAATTAAGTTTAAACATAGAACATAGAACACTACAGCACGGTCCAGGCCCTTTGGCCCACAATGTTGTGCCCACATTTTATCTTGCTCTAAGATCTATCTAACCCTTCCCTCCCACATAGCTCCCTATTTTTCTATCATACATGTGTCTATCTAAGAGTCTCTTAAATGTCCCTAATGTATCTGCCCCCACAACCTCTGCCGGCAGTGCGTTCCACACACCCACCACTCTGTGTAAAAAAAGTTTAATTAGATATTTTTTGTTTAAATTTGATTTTGAGTTTTAATTTTTCCATCAAAAATATCTATATTTTTTAATTGATTCATTGATTTATTTTATTAGCTTTTGAATATTTCTGAATGTCAGGGACTTGTTACATTTGACAGCTGGTGCAGATTGGAGTGTGACTTAGCCAACCTTTTAGCTACTTGACAGGCAGGGCTGGATCTGGCCATCCCATGTGTCAACAGTACCTCATGCAAGGCCCTGCCACCACAAACAGCATCAGCAGTTAGGGACGGGTACTGACTAGACAGCAAGCTGG